>NC_139509.1:896371-948305 GCF_008360975.1 Lichenostomus cassidix
CTGCGATTTGGGGGATTGGAATTGGGATTTTAGGGCCGGAATTTGGGGGTTGGAATTTGGGGTTTGTGGCTGCAATTTGGGGGATTTTGGGGTTTGTAATTTGGGGTTTTCAGCTGTGATTTGAGGGATTGAAATTGGGATTTCAGGGCTGGAATTTGGGGTTTGCAATCCGAAAGTTTGTCATTTGGGGTTTCTCATTCCAGCACTGTAATTTAGGGTTTGGGGGAATATCTGTTCTCTCCCCAAATTGTATTTTTGGGGCTCAACTGCCAATTTTGGGGGGAATTTGGGGAATCCTGGGAGCCCTGGGGGTGACAAACCGCCGATTTTGGGAGGTTTTTTGGGGTTTTTTGGGGGTTTTTTGGGTTTTATTTGGTTTTTTTGGGTTTTTTCCTCTCCCTTTCCCCGCCCAGCTGATCCAGGCGCTGCTCCAGCTGAAAACCCACAGGGAAAAACCAAAATTCCTCCTCCCGCCCTTTCCCATCCCAAAAACCAGCCGGATTAACCCTTTTTTCCCCTTCCAGGACCTTTTTCCATCCGGAAGGAATCAGAGCGAATCATCCCGAGACCCCCGGAAGGAGGAGGGACTCCAAAAATTCCCATTTTTCCCACTTTTTCCCACTTTTTTCCCATTTTTTCTCCACTTTTTTCCCCATTTTTTCCCATTTTGTCCCACTTTTCCCCATTTTTTCTCATTTTTTCCCACTATTTTCCCATTTTTCCCCATTTTTTCCCCACTTTTTTCCCACTCCTTTCCCATTTTTCCCCATTTTCCCATTTTATCCCATTTTTCCTTTTTTTCCCTACTTTTTTCCCTTTTTCCCATTTTCCCAGTTTTTCCCCTTTTTCCCCATTTTTCTCCACTTTTTCCCAATTTTTCCCCACTTTTTCCCATTTTTTCCCACTTTTCCCACTTTTTCCCACTTTTCCCCCATTTTTTCCCATTTTCTCCCATTTTTTTCCCATTTTTTTCCATTTCCCCCCTTTTTCCCATTTTTCCCCACTTTTCCCCCTTTTTTCCCCATTTTTCCCAGTTTTTCCCCATTTTCCCCTCCCCTCTCAGCCCCATCTGCCCGCGGGTTTTGTTGGTTTTTTTTTTTTCTCGCTGTAAATATTCCTCAAATTTGGGATTTTCGGCAGATGGGAGGCAAAGAGCTCTGGAGCGAATTCCAGGCGTTTTTTCCCTAAAATCTCGGAGGGAAAATGGATTTTTGGGGGTTTGGCGATTTCCTGGGAAAAGTGGGAAAAAAGGGTGGAAAAAGGGTGTGAAAAAAGGGCAAAAATAAGGGAAAAAAGGAATGTGTTTTTCTGGGGAAAAAAGTGGAAAAAGGGTAGAAAAGTGGGGAAAATGATGTGTTTTTCTAGGGGAAAAAAGTGGAAAATTGGGGAAAAGGATGTGTGTTTTCCTGGGGAAAAAACAGGGGGAAAAGGGGGAATAAAGGGGAAATTTTAAGGTGTTTTCTTGGGAAAGAAATGGGAAAAGTGGGGAAAATGGGAAAAAGGGAAAAAATGGGGAGAAAGTGGTGGAAAAGTGGGGGAAAAGGGGATGAAAAAGGGAAAAAGGGGAAAAAATGGGAAAAAATGGGAAAAAATGGGAAAAAAGGGGGAAAAATGGGAAAAAATGGGAAAAATGGGAAAAGGGGGAAAGAAAGGGGAAAAAGGGGAAAAAGGGGGAAAATAAGGGAAAGGGGAAAAATGGGAAAAAGTGGGGAAAAGAGGAAAAAAAGGGTGGAAAAGTGGGGGAAAGGGGGCAAAAAAAGGGGGAAAAGGTGGGAAAAAAGGGTGAAAAGGGAAAAAAAATGGGAAAAAAATGGAAAAGGGAAAGAAAGGGGAAAAGGGAAAAGGGAAAAAATGGGAAAAAATTGGGAAAGTCGGAAAAGGGGGAAAAAAAGGAAAAAGGGGAAAAAGGGAGGAAAGTGGGAAAAAGGGGAAAAAAGGAAAATGATGGGAAAATGGGAAAAATGGGGAAAAATGGAAAATGGGGGAAAAGTGGGGGGAAAAAAACGTGAAGAAAAAGGAAAAAGGGGAAAAAAAACGTGAAAAAAGGGAGAAAAAGGGGGGAAAATGGGAAAAAAATGGGAAAAAAATGGGGGAAAAATGGGGGAAAAATGGGGGAAAAATGGGGGAAAAAAAGGAATTTTCCGGAAAAAAAAAAGAGGGAGGAAAGCAGAAATGGGAGGAAAACTTCGCTTACCTCTCGCGCCCGTTCCTGTCCCGTTCCTGTCCCGTTCCTGTCCCGTTCCTGTCCTTATCCTGTCCCCTTCCTGTCCCGTTCCTGTCCCGTTCCTGTCCCGTTCCTGTCCCGTTCCTGTCCTTATCCTGTCCCTTTCCTGTCCCGTTCCTGTCCCGTTCCTGTCCCGTTCCTGTCCCGTTCCTGTCCCGTTCCTGTCCCTGTCCCCCCGCACCGCCCCCGGCGCCACCCGGGAGGAATTTTTGGCTTTTCTGACCTTTTTGGAAGGAATTTTTTAGCTTTTTCGACCCCTTAGGGAGGAAATTTTGTGTCTCTTTCAGCCTCTTTGGGGAGATTTTTTGATTTTTCGACTCCTTTGGGAGGAATTTTTGGCTTTTTAAGCCTCTTTGGGGAGAATTTTTGGATTTTTCGACCCCTTGGGGAGGAATTTTTTTGATTTTCCGACCCCTTAGAGAGGAATTTTATGTCTCTTTCAGCCTCTTTGGGGAGAATTTTTGGATTTTTCGACTCCTTAGGGAGGAATTTTTGGGTTTTTCAGCCTCTTTGGAACGAATTTTTGGATTTTTCGACCCCTTAGGGAGGAATTTTTGGTTTTTTCAGCCTCTTAGGGGAGAATTTTTGGCTTTTCCAGCCTCTTTGGAAGGAATTTTTGGATTTTCCAGCCTCTTTGGGAAGGAATTTTTGGCTTTTTCGACTCCTTAGGGAGGAAATTTTTGGCTTTTCCGACCCCTTTGGAAGGAATTTTTTGGCTTTTCTAGCCTCTTTGGGGAGAATTTTTTGATTTTTCGACTCCTTTGGAAGGAATTTTTGGTTTTTTCAGCCTCTTTGGGGAGAATTTTTGGATTTTTCGACCCCTGGGGAGGAATTTTTGGCTTTTTCAGCCCCCCGGGAATTCTTCCTCAATCCTCCTCACCCGCTCTGGGAATCGGGAGCGACCCTCGTAAAATAAAATAAAATAAAATAAAATAAAATGAAATTAAATAATAAAAATAAAATAATAAAAATAAAATAAAATAATATAAAATAATATAAAATAATATAAAATAAAATAAAGTAATAAAATAAAATAAAATAAAATAATAAAAATAAAATAAAATAATAAAAATAAAATAAAATAATAAAACTAAAATAAAATAATAAAAATAAAATAAAATAATAAAAATAAAAGTAAAATAAAATAAAATAATAAAAATATAAAATTTAAAAAAATCAGCATAAAATAAAACAATAAAAATTCAAATAAAATAAAACAACAAAAAATATATAAAACAAAATAAAACAATCAAAAAACAAAACAATAAACAATAAAACAAAACAACAAAAATGAAAACAAAACAAAATAAAAAAACAAAACAAAATAAAAAACCAAAACAAAACAAAAAACCAAACCAAAACAAATAAAACAAACCAAACCCGAATAAAAAAAGGTTATAAAAAAAGGGAAATCCCATCACTTTTATTGCCTCCTCCCTCCTCACTCCACACTTCATTATTTCCCATTTCCAGCCGCCACTTGTTCCTCCAGAAGGAATTTTTTTTTGGTGTTTCTTTCGCTATTTTATCGCTTGATTTACGATCCGTTTACGATTTATTTATTCCCAAATTCCTCCTTTCCCCACCTCGGCGAGGGAAATCTCAACCGGAGCAGCTGAACGTCGGGAAAAAGGGGATTTAAAAAAAAAAAAAGCCATAAAAAAAAAATAAAAAGGATCCCATAAAGATTAATTATTATCCCATGAAGGGGAGAAATCGAAAGGCGACGAGAAATCAGCGCGGCGGGGAAACTGCCGAGGGAAGGCTGGGGAGGGAAGGGTTAATCCGAAAGGAATTCCCGAATTTTTTGGGGTTTTTTGGCCCCAAAATGGGGCTGGGAAGGGAGGGAGGGATTGATCCGGAAGGAATTCCTGATTTTTTTGGGGTTTTGCGCCCCAAAATGGGGCTGGGAAGGGAGGGGAGGAAAGGGGTACGCCTGGGAAGGAAGGGGTTAATCGGGCAGGAATTCCTGATTTTTTTGGGATTTTCTGCCCCAAAATGGGGTTGGGAAGGGAGAGGGGGGAGGGGAACGGGGTAAGCCTGGGAATGAAGGGGTTAATCCTCCAGGAATTTCTGATTTTTTGGGTTTTTTTGGCCCAAAATGGGGCTGGGAAGGGAGGGGGGGAGGGGAAAAGGGGTAATCCTGGGCAGGAAGGGGTTAATCCGCAGGAATTCCTGATTTTTGGGGATTTTTGGCCCCAAATGAGGCTCTTTCCCGCAGCTCTCTGCCTCTCCCTAGCGGCTGCTGAGCGCAGAGCCGAGCCGAGCCGAGCCGAGCCGAACGGAACCGAGCCGAGCCAAGCAGAGCCAGGCCGGGCCGAGCCGAGCAGAGCCGGGCCGAGCCGAGCCGGGCCGGGCAGAGCCGAGCCGAACCGGGCAGAGCCGAGCCGAGCCGAGCCGGGCCGAGCCGAACCGGGCAGAGCTGAGCCGAGCCGAGCCGAACCGGGCCGAGCCGAGCCGAGCCGAGCCGAGCCGAGCCGAGCCGAGCCGAGCCGAACCGAGCCGAGCCGAGCATCCCTGCCGAACCGAACAGAGCAGAGCCGAGCCGAGCCGAGCCGAGCCGGGCAGAGCCGAGCCGAGCCGAGCCGAGCCGAGCCGAGCCGAGCCGAGCCGAACGGAACCGGGCAGAGCCGAGCCGGGCCGAGCCGAGCCGAGCCGAACGGAACCGGGCAGAGCCGAGCCGGGCCGAGCCGAGCCGAGCCGGGCAGAGCCGAGCCGGGCCGGTGCATCCCGGTGCCACCCAGTTCATCCCAGTGCATCCCAGTTCGGCCCAGCTCATCCCAGTACAGCCCGGTATCACCCGGCCCAGTTCATCCCAGTGACTCCCAGTTCATCCCAGTACAGCCCGGGACCGCCCGGCCCGGTGGCTCCCAGTACCGGCACCGCCCGGCCCAGTTCATCCCAGTTCATCCCAGTTCATCCCAGTCCGGCCCAGTGACTCCCAGTACAGCCTGGGACCGTCCGGCCAGTACAGCCCAGTTCATCCCAGTTCGGCCCAATGACTCCCAGTACAGTCCGTCCAGTTCATCCCAGTTCATCCCAGTTCATCCCAGTACAGCCCAGTTCATCCCAGTTCATCCCAGTTCATCCTAGTACAGCCTGGCACCGCCCGGCCCAGTTCATCCCAGTACAGCCTAGTGCATCCCAGTACAGCCCAGTACAGCCCGGGACCGTCCGGCCAGTTCATCCCAGTTCATCCCAGTACAGCCCAGTGACTCCCAGTTCCTCCCAGTCCATCCCAGTTCATCCCAGCGCCACCGCCAAGGAGGGGAGGGAAGGAAGGAAGGAAATTCCTCTTTCCTTGGATTTTTACCAATTTCTGCTTTTATTCCACAATTCCACAGCAAAGCCCGCGAGGCAGCGATGGATCCCATCCCCCACCCCATCCCCATCCCCCATCCCCATCCCCACACCCCCCCCGGGGGTCCCTAAGCACCATCCCGAGCGGGGAAACTGAGGCAGGATCCATCCCCGCCCCCTAAGGAACCCCAAACCCCCTGTTCCCGAGTGGGGAAACTGAGGCAGGGAGGGCTGAGCCTCCTGTCCTCCTGTTCCCAGCTGGGGAAACTGAGGCAGGGACCCCTCAACCTGCTGTCCCCCAGTTCCTGAGTGGGGAAACTGAGGCAGGACCCATCCCCGCCCCCTAAAAGAACCCTAAATCCCCTCCAGAGTAGGGAAACCGAGGCAGGATCCATCCTCGCCCCTTAAAGGGACCCTAAATCGTCTCCCGAGTAGGGAAACTGAGGCAGGGTCCACCCCCGACCCCTAAAGGAACCCCAAACCCCGTTCCTAGCTGGGGAAACTGAGGCAGGACCTATCCTCGCACCTTAAAGGAACCCTAAACCTCTCCCGAGTGGGGAAACTGAGGCAGGGAGGGCTGAGCCTCCTGACCCGCCATTCCCAGCTGGGGAAACTGAGGCAGGACCCATCCCCGCCCCCTAAAGGGACCCTAAATCGTCTCCCGAGTAGGGAAACTGAGGCAGGATCCATCCCCGCCCCCTAAAACCTCTATTCCCGAGCGGGGAAACTGAGGCAGGATCCATCCCCGCCCCCTAAAGGAGCCCCAAACCCCCTGTTCCCGAGTGGGGAAACTGAGGCAGGGAGGGCTGAGCCTCCTGTCCTCCTGTTCCCAGCTGGGGAAACTGAGGCAGGGACCCCTCAACCTGCTGTCCCCCAGTTCCTGAGTGGGGAAACTGAGGCAGGGATCCACCCTCTGCCTTGTAGTGATGCCCGAAATCCTCTTCTGGGTGGGGAAACTGAGGCACGGCCCCATCAATGCCCTGTCCCCCTGCTACTGAGTGGGGAAACTGAGGCAGGGCTCCATCCCCGTCCTTCCCCCCAGTCCCTAACTGGGAAAGGACCCCTCCAACCTCCTTCCTCCCAGTTCCTAACTGGTCAAACTGGGACAGGACCCCTCCAGTTCCTAACTGGGGCAGGACCTCATCTCCCTCCTTCTCCCCAGTCCCCAACTGGTCAGACTGGGACAAAACCGAATCTCCATTTTTCTTCCCAGTCCCTAACTGGGACAGAGCCCCATCCCTGTCCTTCCTCCCAGTTTCCAACTGGTCAAACTGGGACAGGACCCCTCCACCCTCCTTCCTCCCAGTTCCCAACTGGTCAAACTGGGACAGAGCCACATTCCCACCCTCCCTCCCAGTTCCTAACTGGTCAAACTGGGACAGAACCCCACCACCTTCCTTCCTCCGAGTCCCTAACTGGCCAAACTGGGACAGAACTCCACCGCCCTCCTTTCTCCCAGTCCCCAACTGGTCTAGCCCACCACCACCCCTCTTCCTCCCAGTCCCTAACTGGGACAGAGCTCCATCCCTGTCCTTTCTCCCAGTTCCCAACCGGTCAAACTGGGACAGATCCACATTCCCACCCTTCCTCCCAGTCCCTAACTGGGACAGAACCTCACCACCCTCCTTCCCCCCAGTCCGTAACCGGGACAGAGCCCCACCACCCCTCTTCCTCCCAGTCCCCAACTGGCCAAACTGGGACAGGACCCCTCCGACCTCCTTCCCCCCAGTTCCCAACTGGTCAAACTGGTCCAGAACCCCACCACCCTTCTTCCTCCCAGTCCCTAACTGGGGCACGGCTCCATTCCCGTCCTTCCCCCCAGCTCCCAACTGGTCAGACTGGGGCAGAGCCACATTCCCACCCTCCCTCCCAGTCCCTAACTGGTCCAGACCCCCACGACCCTCCCTCTCCCCAGTTCCCAACTGGTCAAACTGGTCCAGCCCCCCATTCCCACCCTCCCTCCCAGCTCCCAACTGGCCAAACTGGTCCATCCCCCCCCCGTCCCCCTCGCCGTGCGCCCCCAGCAGCCTCAGCACCCCCATCTCCCGCAGCCTCTCCCTCGCCTCTCCCTCCCAGCCGCGGTTCGCGCGGGGATTGCGGGGCGAAGGATGCGGTAACACCGCAACCGCAACGCCCAGCCCCGCCGCCGCCAGCGCCCGGCGAGCGCGCAGCTCCGCCACCTTGCCCAGGGCCACCACCAGCCGCACCCGCAGCGCCACCACGGCGGCGGCCAGCGCCTCTCCGCACGGGGCGAGCAGCCTGTCGCGCTCGCTAGCCCGCAGCTCGGGCGGGGGGACGTTGCGGCCGCTGGCGGCGAGGAAGAGGAGGGGGCAGAGGTTGTGCACGAAGCAGTGGCGGAAGAAGGCTCGGGGGTCGGGGCAGAGCTGCCGGATGAGCCCCCAGAAGCGAGCGCCGCTCACCTCGGCGCGGGGGCAGCGCAGCCCCAGCACGGGCCGCTTGGGGTGTTCCTGGGGGGGTTTCCGCACCGCGCCCCCCACCCGCAGCCACTCCCGCACGTGCCACGCCTCGCCGAACGGGACCTGCGGGGGGGACGGAGGGGGGGTTAGAGGGGGTGACCCCCGCCGTGCCTCAGTTTCCCTGCTGTGAGACCCCCCCGTGCCTCAGTTTCCCTGCTCTGAGACCCCCCCGTGCCTCAGTTTCCCTGCTCTGGGACCCCACGGGATGGGCTGGGACTCCCTAGACACCCCTCGTGCCTCAGTTTCCCTCAACTGACACCCCACAGGATGGGCTGGGACCCCCTGGGCAATCCCACAACCCTCCGTGCCTCAGTTTCCCTGCTCTGAGCCCCCCCCACAGGGTGGACTGGGATCCCTTGGACACTCCCCAAATCCCCCCGTGCCTCAGTTTCCCTGCCCTGGGACCCCACGGGATGGGCTGGGACCCCCTGGGCAATCCCACAACCCTCCGTGCCTCAGTTTCCCTGCTCTGAGCCCCCCACGGGATGGACTGGGACCCGCCGTGCCTCAGTTTCCCTGCTCTGAGACCCCCCGTGCCTCAGTTTCCCTGCTCTGGGACCCCCTGGACTCCCGGCGTGCCTCAGTTTCCCTGCTCTGGGACCCCCCCATGCCTCAGTTTCCCTGCTCTGAGACCCCCCGTGCCTCAGTTTCCCTGCTCTGGGACCCCCCGTGCCTCAGTTTCCCTGCTCTGGGACCCCCTGGACTCCCGCCGTGCCTCAGTTTCCCTGCTCTGAGACCCCACGGGATGGGCTAGGACCCCTTGGGCAATCCCAAAATCCCCCCCGTGCCTCAGTTTCCCTGCTCTGGGACCCTATAGGATGGGCTGGGACCCCCTGGACACCCCCTGTGCCTCAGTTGCCCTCATCTGAGACCCCACGGGACGGACTGGGATCCCTTGGACACCCGCCGTGCCTCAGTTTCCCTGCTCTGACACCCCCACGGGATGGGCTCGAACCCCCTGAGCAATCCCACAACCCCCCGTGCCTCAGTTTCCCTTCTCCGAGACCCCACGGGATGGACTGGGACCCCCCAGGACACCCCCTGTGCCTCAGTTTCCCTGCTCTGAGATCCCATGGGATGGGCTGGGACCCCCCCGTGCCTCAGTTTCCCTGCTCGGAGATCCCCACAGGATGGACTGGGACCCCCCGTGCCTCAGTTTCCCTGCTCTGGGATCCCGTGGGAAGGGCTGGGACACCCCCGGACACCCACCGTGCCTCAGTTTCCCTGCTCTGGGACCCCACAGGATGGACTGGGATCCCTTGGACACTCCCCAAATCCCCCCGTGCCTCAGTTTCCCTGCTCTGGGACCCCATGGGATGGGCTGGGACCCCCTGTGCCTCAGTTTCCCTGCTCTGAGATCCCCTGGGAAGGGCTGGGACCCCCCGGACACCCACCGTGCCTCAGTTTCCCTCAACTGACACCCCACAGGATGGGCTGGGACCCCCTGGGCAATCCCAAAATCCCCCCCGTGCCTCAGTTTCCCTGCTCTGAGCCCCCCACGGGATGGACTGGGACCCGCCGTGCCTCAGTTTCCCTGCCCTGGGACCCCACGGGATGGACTGGGACCCCCTGGGCAATCCCAAAAACCCCCGTGCCTCAGTTTCCCTGCTCTGGGACCCCCCGTGCCTCAGTTTCCCTGCTCTGGGACCCCACGGGATGGACTGGGATCCCCTGGGCAATCCCAAAATCCCCCGTGCCTCAGTTTCCCTCATCTGACACCCCACAGGATGGAGTAGGACACCCTGGACATCCCCCGTGCCTCAGTTTCCCTGCTCTGGGACCCCACAGGATGGACTGGGACCCCCTGTGCCTCAGTTTCCCTGCGCCGGGACCCCACAGGACGAACTGAGACCCCCTGGATACCCCCTGTGCCTCAGTTTCCCTTCTCCGAGACCCCACAGGATGGGCTGGGACCCCCTGGACAATCCCAAAATTCCTCCGTGCCTCAGTTTCCCTTCCCTGGGACCCCTCAGCATGGGCTTGGACCCCCTGTGCCTCAGTTTCCCTCATCTGACACCCCACAGGACAGACTGGGACCCCCTGGACACCCCCCGTGCCTCAGTTTCCCTTCTCCGAGACCCCACAGGATGGACTGAGACCCCCTGGGCAGTCCCAAAATCCCCCTGTGCCTCAGTTTCCCTGCTCCGAGACCCCACAGGGACCCTCTGGACACCCCCAAAACCCCCCAAACCTCAGCTCCTCCCCTCTGGCTCCCCCCGGGATGAACCGAGCGCCCCCAGCCCCTCTCCCTGTGCCTCAGTTTCCCTTCTCCGAGACCACCCAGGATGGACTGGGACCCCCTGGGCACCCCAAAAAGCCCCAAAATCCCCCAAACCACAGTTCCTCTCCTCTGGCTCCCCCCGGGATGGACCGAGCGCCCCCAGCCCCTCTCCCCCGATGCCTCAGTTTCCCTTCTCCGAGACCCCACAGGATAACCTGGGACCCCCTGGACACCCTGTGCCTCAGTTTCCCTCATCTGACACCCCACAGGATGGACTGGGACCCCCAAAATCCCCCAAAACCCCCCCAAAACCACAGTTCCTGTCCTCTCACCCCCCCGGGACGAACCGAGTGCCCCCAGCCCCTCTCCCTGGTGCCTCAGTTTACCTTCTCCGAGACCCCACAGGATAGCCTGGGACCCCCGGACACCCTGTGCCTCAGTTTCCCTCATCTGACACCCCACAGGATGGACTGGGACCCCCAAAACCCCCCCAAAACCACAGTTCCTGTCCTCTCACTCCCCCCGGGACGAACCGAGCGCCCCCAGCCACCCTCCCCGGTGCCTCAGTTTACCTTCTCCGAGACCCCACAGGATGGACTGGGACCCCCAAAATCCCCCAAAACTCCCCCAAACCACAGTTCCTGTCCTCTGGCTCCCCTCGGGACGAACCGAGCGCCCCCAGCCCCTCTCCCCGGAGCCCCCCGGTGCCCGGTGTCGCTGACCCCGGTGACCCCCGGTGCCCCCAGCCCCTCTCCCATTGCCCCCCGGTGCCCTCCCGGTGCCCCCCGGGATGAACCGACTGCCCCCAGCCCCTCTTCCATTTATCCCGGTGCCCCCAGGGATGAACCGAGCGCCCCCAGCCCCTCTCCCCGGTGCCCCCCGGTGCCCGTTGGCGCTGACCCCGGTGCCTCCCGGTGCTCCCCGTCCCTCTCCCATTGCCCCCCGGAGCCCCCCGGGATGTACTCAGCGCCCCCAGCCCCTCTCCCATTGCCCCCTGGTGTCCCCCAGCCCCTCTCCCACTGTCCCCCGGGATGGACCCAGCGCCCCCAGCCCCTCTCCCCGGGCCCCCAGGTGCCCCCCGTGCTCCCCAGCCCCTCTCCCGGTGCCGGTGCCCGTTGGCGCTGACCCGGTGCCCCCGGTGCCCCCAGCCCCTCTCGGTGCCCCCCGGTGCCCCCATGCCCCAGCCCCCTCTCCCGGTGCCCCCCATGGCCCCCAGCCCCTCTCCCCGGTGCCCCCCATTGCCCCCCGGTGCCCGTGGGTGCTGACCCCGGTCTGGGCCATGCCGAACGGTCCGGGGTTCATGCCGAGGAACAGCACGGCCTTGGGCCCGCGGCAGTAGCGGCGCACGAAGCGGCGGTGAGGTTCCCACGCGTACTCGAGCGGAGCGTACACCAGCGACACCGGCGGCCCGGGCGGCGGCAGCGCGGCCAGCTGCGCGCTCAGAGCGCGCTCCAGGGCCAGGAACCGCGCCGCCGTGCCTTCCTCGTCCTCCTCATCATCATCATCATCTTCATCATCGTCATCGTCAGCCTCGGCCCTGGCTGCTTCCTCATCGTTATCGTCCCTCGCTCCGTCTCCATCCTCAGCCTCCTGCTGCCGCTGCCGCCCTGCTGCCCGCCCGGGCTGCTCCATCCCCCATCGCCGGGGGACGGGGACGGGTGACACGGGGCTGGGGACAGAGGGGACATGGGGATGGATAGAGGGGACATGGGGCTGGGGACAGAGGGGACACGGGGACGGGTGACACGGGGCTGGGGACACAGGGGACACGGGGACGGGTGACACGGGGCTGGGGACACAGGGGACATGGGGACGGGTGACACGGGGCTGGGGACACAGGGGACACGGCTGGAGAGAGGGGACACGGGGCTGGGGACAGAGGGGACACGGTGACCGTGGGGACACGGGGCTGGGGACACGGGGGTGGATAGAGGGGACATGGGGCTGCGGGACAGAAGGGACATGGGGATGGATAAAGGGGACGCCGGGCTGGGGACAGAGGGGACACGGGGACGGGTGACACGGGGCTGGGGACAGAGGGGACACAGGGCTGGATAAAGGGGACACGGGGCTGGGGACACGGCTGGACAGAGGGGACACGGGGCTGGACAGGGGGGACACGGGGCTGGGACAGAGGGGACATGGGGATGGATAAAGGGGACTCGGGGCTGGGGACAGAGGGGACACGGGGCTGGACAGAGGGGACCTGGGGACGTGGTGACAGCGGGGACACTGCTGGAGAGAGGGGACATGGGGATGGATAAAGGGGACACAGGGACGTGGTGACCGTGGGGACACGGGGCTGGGGGACAGACGGGACATGGGGATGGATAAAGGGGACACGGGGCTGGGGACAGAGGGGACGCGGGGCTGGGGGACCGGGGGGACGCGGTGACCGTGGGGACAAGGCTGGACAGAGGGGACACGGGGCTGGGAACAGAGGGGACACAGGGCTGGATAAAGGGGACCTGGGGACGCGGTGACCGTGGGGACACAGGGCCAGACAGAGGGGACACACGGCTGGACAGAGGGGACACGGCTGGAGAGAGGGGACACGGGGCTAGGGACAGAGGGGAGACGGGGCTGGGGACCGGGGGGACGCGGCGACCGTGGGGACACGGGGCTGGGGGACAGAGGGGACACGGGGCTGGGGGACAGAGGGGACACGGGGCTGGGGGACAGAGGGGACACGGGGACACGGAGCCGGCCAAAGCGGATTCAGGGCTTGGGGACAGAGGAGTCCCCGCGGGGATGGCGGAGGGGACACGGGAGCCGCAGGGGCCGTGGGTCAGGCCGAGGGTGACACGGTGTCCCCAGGTCCCCTCCAGTGTCCCTCTGAGCTCCCCAGGTGTCCCTAGTCCTCCAGTGTCCCTTCCGGAGCCCCTCCAGCAGTCCCCAAATCCCCTAAATGTCCCTTCCGAGCCTCCAGGTGTCCCCAGACCTCCCCAAAATGTCCGTTCCGGGAGGTGTCCCCTTGCCCCAGCCTTGTCCCCTCGACCCCAAACGCCCCCACAGCCCCCAGACGTCACACGGCTCCCGTGACGTCACCGCGCCGCCGCCGCGAGCCTACCTGAGCGCGCGCCGCTTCCGCTGCCCGCAGGCCACGCCCCCGAGCCCTAAGCCACGCCCCTTTGCGAGCCCCTTCCCGGCATGCCCTTCGCGCGCGGGGGGAGGGGCGTGGCTCGGTCCTTTGTCTGCGCGCGGAGCTTCCCGTCGTGCCTTGCGGCGGGAGGACAAACCCCCCACCCAAGGCTCCCTCCCCCACCCCCAGAACTGCCCCCTCCCCACCCCTCCTGACCCCCAAAACCGCCCCCTCCCCCACCCCTGATCCCCCAAACTGCCCCCTCCCCCACTCCTCCCACCCCTCCCAAAACCGGCCCCTCCCCCAACCCCTGGACCCCCAAACTGCCCCTCCCCCACCGCTCCTGACCCCCCAAATCTGCCCCTCCCCACCCTCAAACTGCCCCTCCCCCACCCCTCCTGACCCCACAAACTGCCCCTCCCCACTCCTCCCCCACCCCTCCCAAACTGCCCCCTCCCCACCCCCTGGACTTCAAACTGCCCCCCTCCCCCACCCCAAAACTGCCCCTCCCCCACCGCTCCTGACCCCCCAAATCTGCCTCCCTCCCCCACCCTCCTGACCCCCAAAACCGCCCCTCCCCACCCCCTCAAACTGCTCCTCCCACCCCCTGATCCCCAAACTGCCCTCCCACCCCACTGCCCCTCCCCATCCCCCTGACCCCCAAAACTGCCCCTCCCCCACCCCTCCTGACCCCCCCGGTGTCACCAACCCCCCTGGGGACACCACGGGGGGGGATGGGCTCAAGGAGGTCTCACCAAGCCCCGCCCCTTTCCCCTCCCCCTCCCTCGCGGGGCTGCGGCGGCACAAGGGCGCCCCCTAGCGGGTCACCAAACCCCGCTGCGGTGTCACCAGAGTGACCTCCGAGTGACCCCAGTGACACCGCCACGTGACGCAGGGAGTGTCCCCAGACGGCGACACCGAGGTGTCCCCAATGCCCTCCTTGTCACCCAGGTGTCCCCAACGCCTCCCGGTGTCCCCAAAGGGCCACACCGAGGTGTCCCCAACCCCCTCCCCTGTCACCCGGGTGTCCCCAGATGTCCCCAAACGGGCACACTGAAGTGTCCCCAACCCCCTCCCGTGCCACCCAGGTGTCCCTAAGTGTCCCCAAAGGGCCACACTGAGGTGTCCCCAACGCTGTCCATTGTCACCCAGGTGTCCCCAACCCTCTCCCGTGCCACCCAGGTGTCCCCAGGTGTCCCCAAACGGCCACACCCAGGTGTCCCCAACACCCTCCATTGTCACCCACGTGTCCCCAATATTGCCCCCCGAGTCACAGCCGGGGTGTCACCAACTCCCTCTCGTGTCATCAAGGTGTCCCCAAGTCCCCCCCAGTGTCACCCAGGTGTCCCCAACCCTCTCTCGTGTCACCCAGGTGTCCCCAGGTGTCCCCAAACAGCAGCACTGGGGTGTCCCCAACACCCTCCATTGTCACCCGGGTGTCCCCAATATTGCCCCCCCAGTCACCACCTGGGTGTCACCAACTCCCTCTCGTGTCACCCAGGTGTCCCCAAGTCCCCCCCGAGTCACCGCCTGGGTGTCACCAACTCCCTCAGTGTCACCGAGGTGTCCCCAAGTCCCCCCCAGTGTCACCAAGGTGTCCCCAAGCAGCCCCTGCCCCATCCCCAGGGCTCCCCCGTGTCCCCTCCGGGATGTCCCCACCTGCCACCCCTGCTGTCCTCCTTTGTCCCCTCCTGTCCGCGTGCAGCGCCGCCTTGTCACCTGCAGGTGACACTTCTGGCACCGCCGGGGACAGAGCTGAGCCCCTCCCTCTTTTTGGGGACATTGGGGACCCGCAGGGATGGCAGGTCACTGATGGGGGTGGGGATGTCACCCTGAGCCTGTACTGGGGTGAACTGGGACATCCTGGGGACATTCTGGGGACACTTGGGTGTTCTGGGGACACTGGGGCATTCCGGGGACATTAGGACATCCTGGGGACACTGGGACATCCTGGGGACACTGGGGACATTCTGGGGACAATAGGACTTCCTGGGGACACTGGGGCATTGGGGACAATGGGTCACTGGGACATTCTGGGGACACTGGGCCATTCTGTGGTCACTGGGACATTCTGGGGACACTGGGGCATTCTGTGGTCACTGGGACATTCTGGAGACTCTGGGGACATTCTGGGGACACTGGGGCATTCTGGGGACACTGGGGCATTCTGGGGACACTGGGGCATTGGGGACAATGGGTCACTGGGACATTCTGGAGACACTGGGGCACTCTGGGGACATTCTGGGGAGACTGGGGCATACTGGGGACACTGGGGCATTGGGGTCACTGGGCTGTTCTGGGGACATTGGGACATTCTGGGGACATTGGGGCATTCTGTGGTCACTGGGACATTCTGGAGACAGTGGGGCATTCTGGGGACATTCTGGGGACACTGTGGCATTCTGGGGACACTGGCACATTCTGGGGACATTCTGGGGACACTGGGACATTCTGGGGACACTGAGCCATACTGGGGACACTGGAGCATACTGGGGACACCTGGGCCGTTCTGGGGACACTGGGGCATTCTGGGGACATTCTGGGGACATTCTGGGGACACGGAGCCATTCTGGGGACACTGGGGCATTGGGGTCACTGGGCCATTCTGGGGACACTGAGCTATTCTGTGGTCACTGGGCCATTCTGGGGACACTGAGCCATACTGGGGACACTGGGCCATCCTGGGGCCATCCCGGTGTCACTGCACTGTCCCCAACCCCATTGAAGCAGCAGCAACTCCTGAAAAGTGACCGTTCCTTTTATTGGAGGCAAACCTGGGGAGGGGACTTGGGGACAACACGGGGCCAGAGGGGACACGGGGACACCCCTGGGGACACCCCTGGGGACACCCCTGGGGACACACCCACCTTAAAAAACACCAAAACCCGGGCTGACCCCCCCAGGCCGCCGGGGGGGTGGGGACAGGCTGGGGACAGGGGAATGTCACCTCGGCCCTGTCCCCAGGGGGTGGCGGCAGGGGGGGCAGGGTGGCCCCTGGGGACACTGGGTTGGGGACAGGGGGTTGGGGACACCGGGGGTGCCCCGGTGGGGGGCTATGTACAGCGGGGGGGTCGCTTAGCTGCGGGGGGGGTCCCGCTCCTTGCTGTCACTGTCCTCGGGGT
The DNA here is from genome assembly GCF_008360975.1 of Lichenostomus cassidix. Taxonomy (NCBI): domain Eukaryota; kingdom Metazoa; phylum Chordata; class Aves; order Passeriformes; family Meliphagidae; genus Lichenostomus; species Lichenostomus cassidix. The sequence goes on from NC_139509.1 coordinate 912,798, forward strand.
AGGCGTGCCACGTCAGGCGCTCCTCGTAGAAGGCGATGACAATCTGGGGACACTTGAGGTTGGCCTCCTTGGCCAGCACCAGGTCGGCCTCGTCTGTGTCCTTCCTGGGGGGGGGACAAGGGGGGTCAGGGGACAGGCTGGGGACATGGGGACAGGTTGGGGACATGGGGACAAGGGGGGGTCAGGGGACAGACTGGGGACACGGGGACAAACCTGGGACAGAGAGACAAATTGGGGGACACGGGGACAAACTGGGGACACGGGGACAAGGGTGGGTCAGGGGACAAACTGGGGACATGGGGATAAATTGGGGACACGGAGACAAGGGCGGGTCAGGGGACAAACTGGTGATACAAGGACAGAGGGACAAACTGAGGGACACGGGGACAAACTGGGCACACAGGGACAAACTGGGGACACAGGGACAAGGGGGGGTCAGGGGACAAACTGGGGACATGGGGACAAATTGGGGACAGAGGCACAAACTAGAGGGTCACAGACACCAAACTGGGGACAAAGGAACAAACTGGGGACAAAGGGACAAACTGGGGACAAAGGGACAAACTGGGGAGTCACAGATACCAAACTAGGGACACGGGGACAAACTGGGGACAGAGAGGCAAACTGGGGACACAGATACCAAACTGGGGACGCAGGGACAAACTGGAGGGACACAGGGACAAACTGGGGACAGAGGGACAAACTAGGGGGTCACAGACACCAAACTGGGGACACAGATACCAAACTGGGGGACACAGATACCAAACTGGGGGACACAGGGACAAATTGGGGGACACAGAGACGAACTAGAGGAACACCAGGACAAATTGGGGACACAGACACCAAACTGGGGGGCACAGGGACAAACTGGAGGGACATGGGGACAATTGGGGATAGAGGGACAAACTGAGGACATGGGTACAAATTGGGGGACACAGGGACAAATTGGGGACAGAGGGACAAGCTAGAGGGACACAGGGACAAACTGGGGACACAGGGACAAAGTAGGGACACAGATACCAAATTGGAGGACACGGGGACAAACTGGAGTGACACAGGGGACACAGGGACAAACTGGGGAGTCACAGGGACAAACCAGGGGGACAGAGGGACAAACTGGGGGACACAGACACCAAACTGGGGACAGAGGGACAAACTGGGGAGACACAGACACCAAACTGGGGACAGAGGGACAAACTGGGGAGACACAGACACCAAACTGGGGGACACAGATACCAAATTGGAGTGACACAGGGGACACAGGGACAAACTGGGGAGTCACAAGGAGAAACTAGGGGGTCACAGACACCAAACTGGGGGACACAGGGACAAACTGGGGGGACACAAATACCAAACTGAGGGGGCACAGGGACAAACTGAAGGGTAGGGGGAGCACAGCCACAAATTTGGGGTACACAGGGACAAACTGAGGGGACAGGAAATCCCAGGGACAAACCGGGGGACACAGGGACAAACTGGGGGTCACAGACACAACCAGGGGGTCAGGGGACACTGGGGGACACAGGGACAAACTGGGGGGACAGGAAGTCCCAGAGACAAACTGTGGGGTCAGAGGGGCCAAACTGGGGGTCACAGACACAAGCCGGGGGTCAGGGGACACTGGGGGACACAGGGACAAACTGGGGGGTCAGAGGGGTCACAGACACAACCCGGGGGGTCAGAGGGGACACAGGGGACAGCGGCGGTGGCCTCACCACTTCATGAGGAACATGAGGTCCCCGCAGGAGTCGGTGGCGCCGATGATCTTCTCGGGCTCCAGGCCTCGCTCGAAGCCGCGGGCGATGTCATTGCTCTGCCGGTTTGGGGACAGAAGGGACATCTTTGGGAAAAAGGGATTTGGGACAGGAGGGGGTGCAGCCCTGGGTTGGGGATGTTGTCCACAGGGTGGTGGCACTGGTGGAGTGACCCCATGGATGGGGACATTGTCCCCTTTGCTAGTGGTCATTCCAGGACTCCACTGCTGTCCCCACGGAGAGGACATTGGGTGCCACTGTCCCCAACCCTATCCCTGTCCCTACTCTGGGTGTCCATTCCTGTCCCTGTCCCCATCCCATGTCCCTGTCCCTACCCAATGTCCATCCCTGTCCTCATTCCTGGGTCCCCATCCCCATCCCCATCCCCATCCCCATCCCCATCCCCATCCCCATCCCCATCCCCATCCCATGTCCCCATCCCACATTTCTGTCCCCAACCTGCATTCTCATCCCTGTCCCTGTGTCCCTGTCCCCATTCCTGAGTCCCCATTCCCATCCCACATCCCTGTCCCTACTCAGCGTCTATCCCTGTCCCCATCCCCACCCCATGTCCCTGTCCCCAACCCTGAATTCCCACCCCCATCCCCTTCCCATCCCCCTGTCCCCATCCCACATTTCTGTCCCTAGCCTGGATTCTCATCCCCATCCCTGTGTCCCCACCCCCATCCCATGTCCCTGTCCCTACTCAATGTCCATCCCTGTCCCCATCCCCATCCATATCCCTGTCCCCAACCCTGAATTCCCACTCCCATCCCCTTCCCTACTCAGTGTCCATTCCCGTCCTTGTCCCCATCCCTGTCCCCATCCCATGTCCCTGTCCCTACTCAGTGTCCATCCCCATCCCCATCCCGTGTCCCTGTCCCCAACCCTGGATTCCCATCCCCACCCCTGTCCCTGTCTCTACTCAGCATCCATCCCCATCCCCATCCCACGTCCCTGTCCCCAACCTGGATTCTTATCCCCATCCCATGTCCTTGTCCCTACCCAGTGTCCATCCCCATCCCCATTCCCATTCCCATCCCCATCCCCTGTCCCTGTCCCTGTCCCCATCCCTATCCCTATCCCTGTCCCTGTCCCTGTCCCTGTCCCCATCCCACATCCCGTCCATCCCCATCCCTGTTCCCATCCCATGTCCTTGTCCCCAACCCTGGATTCCCATCCCCATCCCTGTCCCCATCCCCATCTCCATCCCATGTCCCTGTCCCCTGTCCCCATCCCTGTCCCCATCCCCATCCCATGTCCCTGTCCCTACTCAGTGTCCATCCCTGACCCCATCCCCATCCCCATCCCACGTCCCTGTCCCCACCCTACTGTCCCCTGGCTGTCCCCATCCCCATCCCTATCTCCATCCCCTGTCCCTGTCCCCAACTCTGGGTTCTCATCCCCATCCCCTGTCCCTGTCCCTACTCAGCGTCCATCCCTGTCCCCATCCCCATCCCCATCCCCATCCCATGTCCCTGTCCCCTGTCCCCTGTCCCCATCCCTGTCCCCATCCCACATCCCACAAATGGACGGAAGTGTCCATTTCCGTCTCCATCCCCATCCCACGTCCCTGTCCCTGTCCCCAACCCTGAATTCCCATCCCCACCCCCGGATCCCTGCTGTCCCCTCGCTGTCCCCTGCTGTCCCCTGGCTGTCCCCTGACCTCCCTCTTCTTCTTGGCTCGCCCATCCTCGCTGCCGGGCAGTCCCTTGCGCTTGGCGCCCTCGGGCCGCTCGCGGGGCCGAGTGCCATCGCTGTCCCTCATGTCCCTCATGCGGCGGTCCTTGCGCAGGAACTGCGAGATCAGCTCGGGGCAGTCCAGGTTCTTCTCGGGCTCCCACGTGTTGTGCTCCCTGCGGGGACAGGGGACAGCAGGGGACATCAGGGGACAGCAGGGGACATTGCCGGGGGACATCCCCGCCACACCCACGTGTTGTGCTCCCTGCGGGGACAGGGGACATCAGGGGACAGCCAGGGACATCGCCAGGGGACAGCCCCGCCACACCCACGTGTTGTGCTCCCTGAAGGGACAGGGACAGCAGGGGACATCAGGGGACATTGCTGGAGACATTGCCGGGGGACATCCCTGCCACACCCACGTGTTGTGTGCCCTGCGGGGACAGGGGACAGCAGGGGACAGCAGGGGACAGCCGGGGGACAAGAGACACCGTCAGCGGACATCCCTGCCACACCCACGTGTTGTGCTCCCTGCAGGGACAAGGGGACATCAGGGGACAAGAGACATCGTCAGCGGACATCCCCACCACACCCATGTGTTGTGCTCCCTGCGGGGGACAGGGGGACATCAGGGGACAAGGGACACTGTCAGGGGACAGCCAGGGGACAAGAGACACCGTCAGGGGACATCCCCGCCACACCCACGTGTTGTGCTCCCTGCGGGACACCTGGGGACAAGGGGACATTGCCAGGGGACATCCCTGCCACACCCATGTGTTGTGTGCCCTGCGGGGGACAGGGGACATCAGGGAACAGCAGGGGACATCAGGGGACATCCCCACCACACCCACGTGTTGTGTTTCCTGCGTGGGACATCACAGGGACACTTTGGGGACACTGCAGGGACACCCCTTAGCCATGGCGCTGTGTGCTCTGTGCCACACTGCGGTCACACCGGTGTCCCCATGTCCCCAAGAGCTGTGTCCTGTGTCACACACCGGGATCGCAATGGTGCCACCACATCCCTGTCCCCAAGAGTTGTGTCCCCCTCACGCACCAGGCTCCAACCAGTGTCCCCAGGTCCCCTGCCACACTGGGAACCACACAGTGCCATGTCCCCATCCCAGGCGCCGCGTCCCACCCGCCAGGCGCCGTGCCCCGTGTCCCCCTGCACTGTCCCCAGCGTCACTCACTTGTCCCACCCCCGGGTGCTGTGCCCCGTGTCCCCCGCGCTGTCCCCGGTGTCACTCCCCTGTCCCCCGCACCGTCCCCAGTGTCACTGCTGTGTCCCCCTGCGCTGTCCCCAGTGTCACTCGCTTGTCCCACTCCCCAGGCTCCGTGCCCCGTGTCCCCCACGCTGTCCCCAGTGTCACTCCCGTGTCCCCCGCGCTGTCCCCAGTGTCACACCTGTGTCCCCCTGCACTGTCCCCAGCGTCACTGCCGTGTCCCCACACTGTCCCCAGTGTCACTCACTTGTCCCATCCGCCAGGTGCTGTGTCCCCCTGTGCTGTCCCCAGTGTCACTCACTTGTCCCACCCCCGGGTGCCGTGTCCCCTGTCCCCGCGCTGTCCCCAGTGTCACTCCCGTGTCCCCCCGCGCTGTCCCCAGTGTCACTGCCGTGTCCCCACGCTGTCCCCAGTGTCAGTCCCGTGTCCCCAGTGTCACTCCCCTGTCCCCCCGCGCTGTCCCCAGTGTCACTCCCGTGTCCCCAGTGTCACTCCCCTGTCCCCCCACGCTGTCCCCAGTGTCACTGCCGTGTCCCCCACGCTGTCCCCAGTGTCACTGCCGTGTCCCCGTGCTGTCCCCAGTGTCACTCCCCTGCCCCCCACGCTGTCCCCAGTGTCACTCCTGTCCCCACGCTGTCCCCAGTGTCACTCCTGTCCCCGCGCTGTCCCCAGTGTCACTCACTCGGAGAAGCCCTTCCACTTGAGCAGGTACTCGGCCTGGCCCCTCACCACGCGCCGATCCAGAACCTTCTCCACCACATACTCCTCCTCCTCCCCCGAGGACGAGCTGTCGGCTGCCCGCCGGCTCCTCCTGCCCATAGCGCAGCCACCGCTCTGGGGACAGCCACTGTCACCGCGGGGACACCAAACCGGGCCGTTTGGGGTCACCTCGGGACACCTGGGGGACACTTGAGGCACCTGGAGTCCCTTAAGGGGGATTTTGGGGTGACTTGGGGGGGATTGGGGTGATCTGGACTTGCCAAGGGGAGGTTTGGGGTCATCCTGGGACCCCCCAAGGGGGATTTGGGGACACTTTGGGACCCCCCAGGGGACACTGGAGGTTCCTCAAAGGGGATTTTGGGGTGACCTGGGGGTGCCAAGGGGCAGTTTGGGGTCATCTGGGGACCTCCAAGGGGGATTTGGGGACACTTTGGGACTCCCAGGGGACACTGGAGGCACCTGGAGGTTCCTTAAAGGGGATTTTGGGGTGACCTGGGGGGGATTGGGGTGACCTGGGGATGCCAAGGGGAGGTTTGGGGTCATCTGTGGACCCACAAAGGGGATTTGGGGACACTTTGGGACCTCCAGGGGACACTTGAGGCACCTGGGGGGTCCTTAAAGGGGATTTTGGGGTGACCTGGGGATGCCAAGGGGAGGTTTGGGGTCATCCTGGGACCCCGAAGGGGAATTTGGGGACACTTTGGGACCCCAAAAGGACATCACGAGGGGGAAGGACACGAGGGGAGATGAGAAAAGTGGAAATCCCTAAAATCCAGCGAGGATTGAGGCTCCAAGTAACACAATTTGGGCTAAAAAACCCTCAAAAAAGTGAGAATTAAAAAGGAAAATGGAGTTAGGATCAATCCCCTAAAATTAGGAAGGGATTTGGAAACAGGGAAACGGAATTCAGGTCAAAACCTTTAAAAACGGTGAGAATTAAGAATAACTAGTTTTAAGAAAACCCCAATTTTTTTTTCCCCTTTAGGCCTTGCTTTTAGAGGATTATTTTTTTTTAAATTCCCGGGAATTCCTCGCTCCGGGGTGGAATTTCCTGCCGGATTCCCGGCGGGATTTCCCGGCGCGGGATTTGGGTGGAAATCGAGAGGTTTAGGGTGGATTTGTGAGGGAAAAGGGACCAAAAGGAGCCTGTTGAGTAGTAAAACCGCAGTTTTGTGAGGGAATCGAGAGGTTTTAGGTGGATTTGTGAGGGAAAAGGGGCCGAAAGGAGCCGGTTTGGGTGGGAAAACGCGATTTTGTGAGGGAAAAAGGGCCGAAAGGAGCCGGTTTGGGTGGAAACCGAGAGATTTTGGGTGGATTTGTGAGGGAAAAAGGGCCGAAAAGGGTCGTAAAACGCCGTTTTGTGAGGGAAAAGGGGCCGAAAAGGGCCGGTTTACATGGTAAAAACGCAGTTTTGTGAGGGAACCGAGAGGTTTTGGGAGGATTTGTGAGAGAAAAGGGGCTGAAAAGAGCCTGTTAGGGTGGTAAAACGGCATTTTGTGAGGGAAAAGGGGCAGAAAGGAGCTTGTTTGGGGTGGAAATCGAGAGGTTTTGGGTGGATTTGTGAGGGAAAAAGGGCCGAAAAGGGTGGTAAAAGGCCGTTTTGTGAGGGAAAAGGGGCCGAAAGGGGCTTATTTGGGTGGTAAAACCCGATTTTGTAGGGAACCGAGAGGTTTTGTGAGGGGAAAAGGGCCGAAAGGGGCTTATTTGGGTGGTAAAAACGCAGTTTTGTGAGGGAATCGAGAGCTTTTGGGTGGATTTGTGAGGGAAAAAGGGCCGAAAGGAGCCGGTTCGGGTGGTAAAACCCGATTTTGTGAGGAAACCGAGAGCTTTTGGGTGGATTTGTGAGTGAAAAGGGGCCGAAAAGGGCCTGGTTGGGTGGTTAAAACACGGTTTTGTGAGGGAAAAGCCCGAGATGGAGCCCTGAGGCGCCGAATCCCGAATCCCGCCGCATCCCAATCCCGCGCCCGGCGCTCCAGAGGGAACAAAGGGAGCAGCGCGCCGCTCGCAGGCCGAAAGCGCCGCTTGGAGGCCAAAGCGCCGCTATGACGGCGAAATACCGCAGCTCTGAGGGAAAACCCGCCGGCCGCGGCAGGGAAAGCGGCGGTTTGAGGGGGAGAGCGGCGGTTTTGGGGGGAAAGCTGCGGTTTTGGGGTGAAAAGCCGCAGTTTTGGGTTCGGAGCGCGGCCGGGGGGAGAGGAACGGCGGGCCAGGCCGGGGGCGGGGCCAGCAGCGCGCCACGGCCCGCGATTGGTCAAGGCCGCCGCGCGCCTCCGCGCTGATTGGCCGAACGACCCGCCGCTCGCCACCGCCCAGCCGCGCCGCTATTGGGCGGTGGAACTGTCACTCCGCGTGCCGCCCCGCCCGCCGCTCCCTGCTATTGGCCGGCGCGCCCGTCACTCCGCGCGTAGCCCCGCCTCCCCACCGCCGCCATTGGCCGCCGCGCCTGCCCGTCACCGGCACGAGTCCCGCCCCCGCGCTGCCGCCCATTCATCCGCCTCCCGCCGCCGCCGCTACCTGCGCGGAGAGCGGCTCCGGCGCGGGCCCGTCCGCCGCGGTCTAGCCGCCCCTCCGAGCCGCCGCCGCTCCGCGCTCCGCCCGCCAAAACCGCCCGCAGCGCGCAAGCGCCGCCGGCCGCGATCCGCGCATGCGTCCGCCCGCCTTTCCTCCCTCCCCGAAGCCCGCCGCGAGCGGCGCATGCGCTGCTCCGGGCGCACCTTGGGGCCGGCGGGCGGGCGGCCCCTCTTCGCCGCCGCCGGGACTCGCCGCCGCCCCGCTCTGCGCCCGCCGCGCCGCGCTCTCCGAGCTGCGCTGGGCCCGCCGGCGGCCCGCGCTGAGCGACGGCCGCGCCCGCCAATGGGGTCACTCCTCCCCCGCGCCCAACCAATCAGCGCCGAGCGGTGGGCGGGCTCACCGCCACGTCAGCCAATCGCCGGCGCGCCGGGGAGTCTCCGGGCCGGAGCGGGAAAAGCGGCGCGGGGCGTAGCCGCAGCCGCTCCATCCAATCAGCGCAAAGCGAGGGCGGGATGTATCCTCAAACAACCAATCACCGTCCGCGCCGCGGGCGGAGCGCGGCGGGCGAGCCAATCAAAAGGCGGCGGCGGGCGGCGGCGGCCAATGGGAGGCGGCGCGGGGGCCGGGCGGGCGGCGGGGGCGGCGGGGTGAGGCGGCGGCGCTCGCGTCGCTCGGCCCCTTTCCGTGTCGGCCCTCGCAGAGGGAGCATCGCGCGCTGCCGCCACCGCCCGGCCCGCCCCGCGCCGCGCCGCCGCCATGGCCAAGGCCGAGGTCAGCGCTCGCCATCTCTCACACCCCCCCCTTTTCCCCCCTCACGGATCGCGCGGGATCGGTCGGTCGGTCGGTTTTTTTTTTCCCCCCCCATTCCGCCCTCCCGCCGGTTGTTCCTCCTCCTCCCCTCAGCGCCTCACGGGCCGCTCGCCCTCACCGCGCCTGCGCGCGCCGCTCGTTCCCGCCGCTCCATCCCCCTCCCCTCCCCCCCGCTCCCCTCAGCTCCCCTCACCGCGCAGGCGCCATGAGGGGTGGGGGGGGGGGAGAACCGAGACTCTCACTGCGCATGCGCGACCCCCGCCGCCCCCCCACCCCCCCCCCCGCGCGCGCTCCCGCGGCCACGTGCGCGGCCTTTGTGTCACTCCGTGTCGCTTGGTGTCACCCGGGACGGGGGGGACGGCGAGATAGGGGGAGGGGGGAGGTGGGGTTAGGGGCTGGGGGGTGGGGGAGGAGAGAGGGTGGGAGAAATTGGGGCTGGGGGGTTGGGGAGTGTGAAATTTGGGGTTGGGGGTTTGGAGGGCTGAAATTTGGGGTTTGGGACGCAGAAATTGGGGCTGGGGGCTTTGGGGGTTGGGGACTGACATTTGGAGTTGGGAGGGTTGGGATGTCTGAAAGTTGGGGTTTTGGGATCCAAAAATTGGGGCTGGGGGCTTTGAGGGGTTGGGGAGTTTGAAATTTGGGGTTGGGGGTTTGAGATGTCTTAAAGTTGGGATGGGGGATCAAATTGGGGCTGGGGGCTTTGGGAGACTAAAATTAGGGTTGGGGGGTTGGAGGTCGAAATTTGGGGTTTGGGGTCCAAAAATTGGGGCTGGGGGCTTTGGGGGGGTTGGGGGAGTCTAAAATTTGGGGTTGGGAGGTCTGAAATTTGGGCTTGTTGGATCCAGGAATTGGGGCTGGGGGCTTTGGGGGGTTGGGGGAGTTCAAAGTTAGGGGTTGGGAGAGTTGGGAGGTCAGAAATTTGGGGTTGTGGGATCAAAAAATTGGGGCTGGGGGCTTTGGGGAGTCTGAAATTAGGGGTTTGGGAGGTTGGGGGAGTCTAAAATTTGGGCTTGGGGGGTTTGGGATGTCTGAAAGTTGGGATTGGGGGATCTAAAAATTGGGGCTGGGGGCTTTGGGGAGACTAAAATTAGGGGTTGGGAGGGTTGGGAGGTCTGAAATTTGGGGTTTTGGGGTCCAAAAATTGGGGCTGGGGGCTTTGGGGGGTTGGGGGAGTTCGAAATTTGGAGTTGGGAGGGTTGGGTTGTCTGAAATTTGGGTTTTTGGGATGCAGAAATTGGGGCTGGGGACTTTAGGGAGTCTGAAATTAGGGATTGGGGAGGTTGGGGGAGTTCAAAATTTGGGGTTGGGAGGTCTGAAATTTGGGGTTTTAGGGTCCAAAAATAGGGGCTGGGGGCTTTGAGGGGCTGGGGGAGTCCTAAATTTGGGGTTGGGATGTCTGAAAGTTGGGATTGGGGGATCCAGGAATTGGGGCTGGGGGCTTTGGGGGGTTGGGGGAGTTCATAATTTGGGGTTTTGGGATCCAAAAATTGGGGCAAGGGGCTTTGTGGAGTCTGAAATTAGGGGCTGGGGAGGTTGGGGGAGTTCAAAATTTGGGGTTGGGAGGTCTGAAATTTGGGGTTTTAGGGTCCAAAAATAGGGGCTGGGGGCTTTGAGGGGCTGGGGGAGTCCTAAATTTGGGGTTGGGATGTCTGAAAGTTGGGATTGGGGGATCTAAAAATTGGGGCTGGGGGCTTTGGGGAGACTAAAATTAGGGGTTGGGAGGGTTGGGAGGTCTGAAATTTGGGGTTTTGGGGTCCAAAAATTGGGGCTGGGGGCTTTGGGGGGTTGGGGGAGTTCAAAATTTGGGGTTGGGAGGGTTGGGAGGTCTGAAATTTGGGGTTTTGGGATCCAAAAATTGGGGCTGGGGGCTTTGAGAGGCTGGTGGAGTCCTAAATTTGGGGTTAGGAGGATTGGGATGTCTGAAAGTTGGGGTTTTGGGACCCAGAAATTGGGGCTGGGGGCTTTGGGGAAACTAAAATTTGGGGTTGGGGGTTTGGAGGGCTGAAATTTGGGGTTTTGGGGTCCAAAAATTGGGGCTGGGGGCTTTGGGGGGGTTGGGGGAGTCTAAAATTTGGGGTTGGGAGGTCTGAAATTTGGGCTTGTTGGATCCAGGAATTGGGGCTGGGGGCTTTGGGGGGTTGGGGGAGTTCAAAGTTAGGGGTTGGGAGAGTTGGGAGGTCAGAAATTTGGGGTTGTGGGATCAAAAAATTGGGGCAAGGGGCTTTGGGGAGACTGAAATTAGGGCTTGGGAGGGTTGGGATGTACAAAATTTGGGATTGGGAGGTCTGAAATTTGGGGTTTTGGGACCCAAAAATTGGGGCTGGGGGCTTTGAGGGGCTGGTGGAGTCTGAAATTTGGGGTTGGGAGGGTTGGGAGGGTTGGGAGGTCTGCAATTTTGGGGTTGGCATGTCTGAAATTTGGGGTTTTGACATCCAAAAATTGGGGCTGGGGGCTTTGAGAGGCTGGGGGAGTCCAAAATTTGGGGTTGGAGGAGTTGGGATGTCTGAAATTTGGGGTTTTGGGATCCAAAAATTGGGGCTGGGGGCACTGAGGGGTTGGGGGAGTCAAAAATTTGGGGTTGGGAGGTCGGAAATTTGGGGTTTGGGGGTCTGAAATTTGGGGTTTTGGCATCCAAAAATTGAGGCTGGGGCCTTTGGGGGGCTGGGGGAGTCCAGAGTTAGGGGTTGGGAGATCTGAAATTTGGGGATTTGGGATCCAAAAATTGGGGCTGGGGGCTTTGAGGGGTTGGGGGAGTTCAAAATTAGGGGTTGGGAGGGTTGGGAGGTCCGAAATTTGGGGTTGGGAGGTCTGAAATTTGGGGTTGTGGGATCCAAAAATTGGGGTGGTGGTGCTGAGGGGGCTGGAGGTCCCCAAAATAGGGGTTGGGGGATGAAATTGGGGTCCTGGGGGGTCCAAATATTGGGGTTGGGGGCTTTGAGGGGTTGAGAGAGTCAAGAATTTGGGGTTGGGAGGTCAGAAATTTGGGGTTTTGGGGTCCAAAAATAGGTGCTGGGTGCTTTGGGGGACTGGGGGAGTTCAGAATTCAGGGTTGGAGGAGTTGGGATGTCTGAAATTTGGGGTTGGGGGGTCAGAAATTTGGGATTGTGGGATCCAAAATGGGGCTGGGGGCTTTGGGGGGCTGGGGGAGTTTGAAATTAGGGGTTGGGAGGGTTGGGAGGTCTGAAACTTGAAGTTTTGAGATCCAAAAATTGGGGCTGGGGGCTTTGGGAGGCTGGGGGAGTCAAAAATTTGGGGTTGGGATGTCTGAAATTTGGGGTTTTGGGATCCAAAATGGGGCTGGGGGCTTTGGAGGGCTGAGGGAGTTTGAAATTAGGGGTTGGGAGGTCTGAAATTTGGGATTGGGAGGTCCGAAATTTGGGGTTTTGGGATCTGAAAATGGGGCTGGGGGCACTGAGGGAGCTGCTGGGCCCCAAAAATTGGGTCTGGGGGATGAAATTGGGGTCCTGGGGGGTCCAGAAATTGGGGGTGGGGTCCCTAAAGGAGGGATTTTGGGGGGTCTGGTGATCCCCAGCTGGGAACTAGGGATGCTCGAGGACACTTTGACCCCAAAAACTGTGGGATGGAGGAGCTGGGGGTCCCTTTGGGGCCCCAAAATCAGGCTGTGGGGGGCTCTGGGGGTCCCCAAAAAAGGGTCTGGGGGCTTCAGACCCCCTCAGGATGGGGCTGGGGGCTCCCAGGGGCAATTTTGGGTTTCCATTAGGGAATTTTGGGTTTCCAGTTAAGATTTTTGGATTTCCAGGAGGGAATTTTGGGGTTCCAGGAGGGAATTTTGGGGTTCCAGGAGGGAATTTTGGGGTTCCAGGAGGGAATTTTGGGGTACCAGGAGGGAATTTTGGGACGTCAGGATTTCCCTGCAGCTTTAGGGCATCCCAGGGTGAAATTTGGGGTTTTAGGGCATCCCTGGAACTGGGAGTTGCTCTGTGGGGAGATTTGGGATGTCAGGAGCTTGGGAGGAGATCCCAGGAGGGATTTTGGGGTTCCAGGAGGGAATTTTGGGATGTCAGGGGGGATTTTGGGATTCCTGGAGGGAATTTTGGGATTCTTGGAGGGAATTTTGGGGTTCCAGTTAAGGTTTTTGGGATTCCAGGAGAGATTTTTGGGTTTCCAGGAAGGATTTTAGGGTTCCAGGAGAGATTTTTGGGATTCCAGGAGAGATTTTGGGGTTCTAGGAGGGAATTTTGGGGTTCTAGTAGAGATTTTTGGGTTTCCAGGAAGGAATTTTGGGATGTCAGGGGGAATTTTGGGACTCCTGGAGGGAATTTTGGGTTTCCAGTTAAGGTTTTTGGGATTCCAGGAGAGATTTTGGGGTTTCCAGGAGAGATTTTGGGGTTCCAGGAGAGATTTTTGGGATCCCAGGAGAGACTTTTGGGATTCCAGGTGGGGTTTTGGGTTTCCAGGAGAGATTTTGGGGTTCTAGGAGGGAATTTTGGGGTCCCAGGAGGGATTTCTGGGGTTCCAGGAGGGAATTTTGTGATTCCAGGTGAGATTTTTGAGTTTCCAGGAGCAGTTTTGGGTTTCCAGGATAGAATTTTGGGATTCCAGGTGGGATTTTGGGCTTCCAGTAGAGAATTTTGAGTTTCCAGGAGAAATTTTTGGGTTTCCAGGGGAGATTTTTAGGTTTCCAGGTGAGATTTTGGGTTTCCAGGAGGGAATTTTGGGGTACCAGGAGCGATTTTGGGTTTCCAGGAGGGAATTTTGGGGTACCAGGAGCGATTTTGGGTTTCCAGGAGGGAATTTTGGGGTACCAGGAGCGATTTTGGGTTTCCAGGAGGGAATTTTGGGGTACCAGGAGCGATTTTGGGTTTCCAGGAGGGAATTTTGGGGTACCAGGAGCGATTTTGGGATTCCAGGTGAGATTTTTGGGGTTCCAGGAGGGAATTTTGAGGTTCCAGTTGAGATTTTTGGGATTCCAGGAGGGAATTTTGGGGTCTCAGGAGAGATTTTTGGGATCCCAGTAGAGCTTTTTTGGGTTTCCAGGAGGAAATTTGGGATGCCAGGATATATTTTGGGTTTCCAGGAGGAGGGAATTCTGGGTTTCCAGGAGGGATTTTTGAGTTTCCAGTAGAGATTTTTGGGTTTCCAGGAGAGCATTTTGGACTTCCAGTAGAGATTTTTGGGCTTTGAGGCAGGATTTTGGGATTCCAGGAGAAAATTCTGTGTTTCTAGGGGAGATTTTGGGTTTCCAGGAGGGATTTCAGGGTGCCAGGAGGGAATTTTGTGATTCCAGGAGAGAATTTTGGGTTTCCAGTAGAAATTTTAGGGTTTCCAGAAGGGCTTTTTGGATCCCAGTAGAGATTTTTGGGTTTCCAGGAGGAAATTTGGGATTCCAGGCAGGATTTTGGGATCCCAGCAGGTAATTTTAGGTTTCCAGGAAAGATTTTTGGATCCCAGTAGAGATTTTTGGGATTCCACAGGGGAATTTTGGGTTTCCAGGAGGGAATTTTGGGTTTTCAGGAGCGATTTTTGAGTTTGCAGGAGAGATTTTTGGGTTTCCAGGAGGAAACTTGGTATTCCAGTAGAAATTTTTGAGTTTCCAGGAGAGATTTTTGGATTCCAGTTGAAATTTTTGGGTTTCCAGGAGCAATTTTTGGGTTTCTAGGAGGCATTTTGTGATCCTAATAGAGATTTTTGTGTTTCCAGGTGTGATTTGGGGGTGCCAGGAAGGAATTTTGGGTTTCCAGGAGGGAATTTTGAGCTTCCAGGAGGGATTTTTGGATTCCAGGAGGCAATTTTGGGATTCCAGTAGAATTTTTTGGGTTTCCAGGAGGGATTTTTAGGGTTCCAGTAGAGATTTCTGGGTTTCAAGCAGAGATTTTGTGTTTCCTGGAGGGATTTCATGATCCCAGGTGGGATTTTGGGATCCCAGGGGGAATTCTGGGGCTTCCCGGAGGAATTTTGGTTTTCCAGGAGGAAATTTGGGATTCCAGAATATATTTTGGGATTCCAGTAGAGATTTTTAAGTTTCCAGGAGAGGCTTTTGGGTTTCCGGGAGGGAATTTTAGGATTCCAGGAGGGATTTTTGGCTTTCCAGGTGGGATTTTTGGCTTTCCAGGCGGGATTTCGGGGTGCCAGGCAGGATTTTGGGATTCCAGGCCATCCCCGGAGCCGAGTTAGGATGTTTTTGGGGTCTGGGGGTGTCCCCAACCCCGCTGTGACCCCAAATTTGTCCCCTCAGTCCCCGAAGGAGCCGGAGCAGCTCCGGAAACTCTTCATCGGCGGCTTGAGCTTCGAGACGACAGACGAGAGCCTGAGGAGCCACTTTGAGCAGTGGGGCACGCTCACCGACTGCGTGGTGAGGGGCTGACACCCTAAAACTCACCTGGGGACCCTAAAACCATCTCTGGGGACCCTAAAACTGAGCTGGGAGCCTAAATCCTGCCCTAAAACTGAGCTGGGACCCTAAAACCATCCCTAAAGCTGACTTGGGATCCTAAAACCATCCCTAAAACTGATCTGAGACCCTAAATCCTGCCCTGAAACTGAGCTGGGACCCTAAAACCATCCCTAAAACTGAGCTGGGACCCTAAATCCTGCCCTAAAACCATCCCTGGGAGTCCAAATCCTGCCCTAAAACTGATCTGGGACCCCAAATCCTGCCCTGAAACTGATCTGGGACCCTAAATCCTGCCCTAAAACTGATCTGGGATCCTAAATCCTGCCCTAAAACTGAGCTGGGACCTTAAAACCATCCCTAAAACTGATCTGGGATCCTAAATCCTGCCCTAAAACTGAGCTGGGACCCTAAAACCATCCCTTAAACTGAGCTGGGACTCCAAAACCATCCCTAAAACTGAGCTGGGACCCCAAAACCATCCCTAAAACTGAGCTGGGACCCTAAATCCTGCCCTAAAACTGATCTGGGACCTTAAAACCATCCCTAAAACTGAGCTGGGATACTAAATCCTGCCCTAAAACAGCTGGGATCCCAAAACCATCCCTAAAGCTGACCTGGGACCCGAAATCCTGCCCTAAAACTGAGCTGGGACCCTAAACCTCACGTGGGATCCCTAAAACCATCCCTGGGAGTCCAAATCCTACCCTAAAACCTGCTCTGGGGGCCCTAAACCTGCTCTGAGACTCCAAATCTTGCCCTAAAACATTCTCTGGGTGCCCTAAACCTCACGTGGGGTTCCTAAAACCATCCCTGGGGGCCCTAAAACCCATCTGGGACCCCAAATCCTACCCTAAAATCTTCTCGGGGGATCCTAAAACTGATCTGGGACCCTAAAACCATCCCTGGGACCCCAGATCCTGCCCTGAAACCTGCTCTGGGGGCCCTAAACCCCATCTGGGACCCCAGATCCTATTCTAAAACCTTCTCTGGGGATCCTAAAACTGATCTGGGACCCTAAATCCTGCCCTAAAACTGATCTGGGACCCCAGATCCTACCCTAAAACCTTCTCTGGGAGCCCTAAACCCCATCTGGGACCCCAAAACCATCCCTGGGGGTGCTAAAAGCTTCTCTGGGAGCTCTAAACCTGCTCTGGGACCCCAAATCCTACTCTGGGACCCCAAAACCTGCTCTGGGGTCCCTGAAACCCTGCCTGGGTGTGGGACCACCCCCCTGACCACACTTTGGGACCCCAAAGTTGCTCTAGGGAGCTTTAGGGTTTCCTAAAAACCTACCTGGGGCCCCAAAACCGTCCACAGGACCCCAAAACCTCCCCCTGGTGTGTGTTGTGCTGTCCTCTGTGTCACCTGTGTGTCACCTGTGTGTGACCCTGTCCTTGTGTGTGTCACCTGTGTGTCACCAGCATTGTGTGTGTGACATCTTGACCTGTGTGTCACCTGTGTGTCACCTGTGTGTGACCCCGTCCCTGCGTGTGTCACCTGTGTGTCACCAGCATTGTGTGTGTGACACCTTGACCTGTGTCACCTCTGTGTCACCTGTGTGTGACCTCTGTGTGATCCTGTCCCTGTGTATGTCACCTGTGCATCCCCAGCCTTGTTTGTGTGACACCTTCACCTGTGTCACCTGTGTGTCACCTGTGTCACCTGTGTGTGACACCTTCATCTGTGTCACCAGCGCGTCACCTATGTGTGACGCCTTCTCAGGTATCTGTGTGCGCTGTGTCACCTACGTGTGTCTCCATGTTCTCATCCGTGTCACCTGTGTCTGTGTGTATGTCCCCTCTCTGGTGTCCCCTGCCCACGTCTCTGTCACCCTGTGTCCCTGGCCGTGTCCCTTAGCTGTCTCCTGTGTCCATCCCCGTGTCCCCTGTGTCCATTGCACTGTCTTTGTGTCTGTTCTGCTGTCCCTGACCTGTCCCTTGTGTCTATTGCTGTGTCCCTGTGTCCATCTTTGTGTCCCTGACCTGTCCCCGTGTCCCTGACCTGTCCCCTGTGTCCATCCCCATGTCCCTGACCTATTTCCATGTCCCTGAGCTGTCCCCCTGTCCCCAGGTGATGCGGGACCCCAACAGGAAGCGCTCACGGGGGTTTGATTGTCACATTGTCCCCATGTCCCTGTGTCCATCCCCATGTCCCTGAGCTGTCCCCGTGTCCCTTGTCCCCAGGTGATGCGGGACCCCAACACGAAGTGCTTGCGGGGGTTTGTTTGTCACACTGTGTCCCTGAGCTGTCCCCATGTCCCTGAGCTGTCCCTGTCCCCAGGTGATGCGGGACCCCAACACGAAGCGCTCGCGGGGGTTTGTCACATTGTGTCACACTGTGTCCATCCCCATGTCCCTGAGCTGTCCCCATGTCCCTGAGCTGTCCTTGTGTCCATCCCCGTGTCCCTGAGCTGTCCCCATGTCCCTGTCCCCAGGTGATGCGGGACCCCAACACGAAGCGCTCGCGGGGGTTTGTTTGTCACACTGTGTCCCTGAGCTGTCCCCTGTCCCCAGGTGATGCGGGACCCCAACACGAAGCGCTCGCGGGGGTTTGTCACATTGTGTCACACTGTGTCCCTGAGCTGTCCCCATGTCCCCAGGTGATGCGGGACCCCAACACGAAGCGCTCGCGGGGGTTCGGCTTTGTCACTTACTCCTCGGTGGAGGAGGTGGACGCTGCCATGAACGCTCGGCCGCACAAGGTGGACGGCAGGGTGGTGGAGCCCAAACGGGCTGTGTCCAGAGAGGTATGGGACACTGGGGACATTTGGGACATGGCAGGGACATTGGGGACACTGGGGACATTGGGGACACTGGGGACACTGGGGACATGGCAGGGTGGTGGAGCCGAAACGGGCTGTGTCCAGAGAGGTTTGGGGACGCTGGGGACACTGGGGACATTGGGGACACTGGGGACATTGGAGACCCTGGAGACATGGGGGACATGGCAGGGACACGGCAGGGTGGTGAAGCCCAAACGGGCAGTGTCCAGAGAGGTATGGGGACATTGGGGACACTGGGGACATGGCATAGGGGGTGGTGGCAGTGGGGACAGGGATATGGACAGGGGTGGTGGTGACACTGGGGACAGAGGTGGTGGTTCTGCTGGGCTGTGCCCTCTGCTCCTGGTGGTGACACTGGGGACAGGGACAGGGCTGGTGGCCATGCTGGTCCTACTGCTCCTGGTGGTGACACTGGGGACAGGGGTGGTGGTGACACTGGGGACAGGGACAGGGCTGGTGGCCATGCTGTGCCCGCTGCTTCTGGTGGCAGCACTGGGGACAGGTACAGGGCTGGTGGTGACACTGGGGACAGGCGGTGGCTCTGCTGGGCTGTGCCCACTGCTCCTGGTGGTGACATTGGGGACAGGGATATGGTCAGGGCTGGTGGTGACACTGGGGACAGGGACAGGGGTGGTGGCCATGCTGGGCTGGTCCCACTGCTCCTGGTGACAGTACTAAGGACAGGGACAGGGGTGATGATGACACTGGGGACAGGGACAGAGCTGGTAGCCACGCTGGGCTGGTCCGACTGCTCCTGGTGACAGCACTGCTGACAAGGACAGGGCTGGTGGCTGTCCCCACTGTCCCCAACCCCAGTGCCACCCCCACCCCGCAGGACTCGCAGCGGCCCGGGGCGCACCTGACGGTGAAGAAGATCTTCGTTGGTGGCATCAAGGAGGACACGGAGGAGCACCACCTGCGCGACTACTTTGGCCAGTACGGCAAGATCGAGGTCATCGAGATCATGACCGACCGCGGCAGCGGCAAGAAGCGCGGCTTCGCCTTCGTCACCTTCGATGACCATGACTCCGTGGACAAAATCGTCAGTGAGTCCGGCTGGGGACACGGCTGGGAGTGATGCTGGTGGCACTGGGGACAGGGACAGGGGTGGCTGGGACTGCTGTTCCTGCTGGTGGCACTGGGGACAGGGATAGCTGTGCCTCCTGCTCCCGGTGGTGGCACTGGGGACAAGGGTAGTTGTGCCCGGTGCTCCTGGTGGTGGCACTGGGGACAGGGACAGGGTAGCTGTGCCTGCTGTTCCTGGTGGTGGCACTGGGGACAGGGGACAAGGGTAGCTGTGCCCGGTGCTCCTGGTGGTGGCACTGGGGACAGGGACAAGGGTAGTTGTGCTTCCTGCTCCTGCTGGTGGCACTAGGGACGTGGGTGGGAATGCTGCTGGTGCTGCTGCTGCTGGTGGCACTGGGGACAGGGACACAGGGATGGCTGTGCCTGCTGCTGCCGGTGGTGGCACTGGGGACAGGGGACAAGGGTAGCTGTGCCTGCTGCTGCCGGTGGTGGTGGCACTAGGGACACGGCTGGGAGTGCTGCTGCTGCTGCTGCTGGCACTGGGGACAGGGTAGCTGTGCCCAGTGCTCCTGGTGGTGACACTGGGGACAGGGATGGCTGTGCCTGCTGCTCCTGGTGGTGGCACTGGACAGGGACAGGCTAGCTGTGCCTGCTGCTCCTGCTGGTGGTGGCACTGGGGACAGGGGTGGCTGTGCCTCCTGCTCCTGGTGGTGGCATTGGGGACAAGGGTAGTTGTGCCTGGTGCTCCTGGTGGTGACACTGGGGACAGGCTAGCTGTGGCTTCTGCTCCCCGTGGTGGTGGCACTGGGGACAGGAACACAGCGATGGCTGTGCCTGATGTTCCTGGTGGTGACTCTGAGGACAGGGACAGGATAGCTGTGCCTCCTGCTCCCAGTGGTGGCACTGGGGACATGGCTGGGACTGCTGCTCCTGGTGGTGGCATTGGGGACAGGGTAGCTGTAGCTTCTGCTCCTGGTGGTGGCACTGGGGACAGGGACAGGGTAGCTGTAGCTTCTGCTCCTGGTGGTGGCACTGGGGACAAGAGTAGCTGTGCCTGCTGTTCCTGGTGGTGGCACTGGGGACAGGGAGAGGGTAGCTGTGCCCAGTGCTCCCGGTGGTGGCACTGGGGACATGGCTGGGACTGCTGCTGCTGGTGGTGACACTGGGGACAGGGTAGCTATGCGTCCTGCTCCAGGTGGTGGCACTGGGGACAGGGACAGGATGGCTGTGCCTCCTGCTCCTGGTGGTGGCACTAGGGACAGGGGAGGTTGTGCCTGGTGTTCCTCATGGGGGCACTGGACAGGGACAGGGTGGCTGTGCTTGCTTGTGACAGTGGACAAGGTCAGGGTGGCTGTGCCTGCTGCGCCTGGTGGTGGCACTGGGGACAGGGACAGAGTGGCTGTGCCTGCAGCTCCCGATGGCGCTGGGGACAGGTGACGGGGTGGCCATACCTGGTGTTCCTGGTGGTGGCACTGGACAAGGACAGGGTGGCTGTGCTGTTCCCGCTGCTCCCAGGGTTGGCACATGCCTGTCCTTTGTGTCACTTGGGATGAGGGACACGGTGGGGTCACAGGAACGGGGCAGGGGGGCTGAGAGGCTGGGGAGTCACCAAACCAGGGGACAGCCATGGGGACAGCTGCAGTGCCAGCCCTGTCCCTGAGCCCCCTGTCCCCGCTGTCCTGAGACTGGGGAGTCCCCAAACCAGGGGACAGTCAAGGGGTCAGCTGTGGTGCCAGCCCCATCCCTGAGCCCCCTGTCCCTGCTGTCCCCATAGTCCAGAGGGTGGGGAGTCCCCAAAACGGGGCAGCCGAGGGGACAGCTGTGGTGCCAGCCCCATCTCTCAGCCCCCTGTCCCTGCTGTCCCCACAGTGCAGAAGGTGGGGAGTCCCCAAACCAGGGGACAGCCATGGGGACAGCCGTGGTGCCAGCCCCGTCCCTGAGCCCGTGTCCCCCTGTCCCCCTGTCCCCGCAGTCCAGAAGTACCACATGGGGGTGAGAGGGTGGTGAGTCCCCAAACCAGGGGACAGCTAGGGGGACAGTCATGGTGCCAGCCCCGTCCCTGAGCCCCTGTCCCCCCTGTGTCCCCGCTGTCCCCGCAGTCCAGAAGTACCACATGGGGCTGAGAGGGTGGGGAGTCCCCAAACCAGGGGACAGACGAGGGGACAGCTGTGGTGCCAGCTGCAGTGCCAGCCCTGTCCCTGAGCCCCTGTCCCCCCTGTCCCCTCTGTCCCCCATGGTCCAGAAGTACCACACGGGGGTGACAGGGTGGAGAGTCCCCAAACCAGGGGACAGCCGCAGGGACAGTGGAGGGCACTGCTGAGGGGACAGCCAAGGGGACAGCTGCAGTGCCAGCCCCATGCCTGAGCCCGTGTCCCCTCTGTCCCCTCTGTCCCCACAGTCCAGAAGTACCACACGGTGAACGGGCACAACTGCGAGGTGCGCAAGGCTCTGTCCAAGCAGGAGATGGCCAGCGCCTCGGCCGGCCAGCGAGGTGAGCGCTCCGCCCGCTGTCCCCGGCTGTCCCCGCCCCTGTCACCCGCCACCCGTGCCACCCGCGCTGTGCCTAAGGCTGTGCCCCCCCCCCGCCCCCTCCCCTCCTAGGCCGCAGCGGTTCCGGAAACTTCGGCGGTGGCGGCGGCGGCCGCGGTGGCTTCGGCGGAGGTGACAACTTCAGCCGCGGGGGCAACTTCGGGGGGCGTGGTGAGTGAGGGGCTGGGGGTGAGAGCCAGGGTGGGACACCCAGGGGACAGGGACAACCTGGGATGGGACCCTGTGGGGACAGGACCCCCAATGACCACTGCCACTCCACTGTCCTACTCGTGGTGTCCACGGGCTCTGGTGCCTGTGCCCTGACGGTGCCCTGGCAGTGTCCGGTGCCCAGTGCTGTGGCAGTGCCCTGGCAGTGTCCATACCCTGGCGGTGCCCTGTCAGTGTGAGGTGCCCTGGTGGTGCCCTGGCAGTGTCCATGCCCCAGCAGTGTCCAGTGCCTGTGCCCTGGCAGTGTCCATGCGCTAGCAGTGCCCTGGCAGTGCCCTGACAGTGTCCAGTGTCCTGTCCACTGCCCTGGCAGTGTCCAGTGCTAGTGCCCTGGCAATGCCCTGTCCGGTACCTGTGTCCCAGCAGTGCCCTGGCAGTGTCCATGCCCTGGCAGTGCCCTGGCAGTGTCCGGTGCCCTGCCCGGTGCCCGTGCCCCGGCGGCGCCCTGGCAGTGTCCATGCCTCAGTGGTAGTGTCCACTGTCCATGCCCTGGCAGTGCCCTGGCAGTGTCCATGCCCTGGCAGTGTCCATACCCCGGCAGTGTCCGGTGCCCTGCCCGGTGCCCGTGCCCCAGCAGTACTCTATCAGTGTCCATGCCCTGGCAGCGTCCATGCCCTGCCCGGTACCCCGGCAGTGCCCGGTGCCCGTGCCCCGGCGGCGCCCCAGCGCGGTTTATCTTTCCAGGTGGGTTTGGCGGCGGCGGCCGCTCCGGCGCTTACGGCGGCGACGGATTTAATGGATTTGGCGCCGACGGTAAGGCCAGGCCAGGCCAGGCCGTGCCCAGCCCGCGGGCAGCGCCAGGACACTGCCCGGCCCCGCCAGCCGCCCGCCTGCCCGCCCAGCCCGGAGCCCGGCCAGCCGCCGCGCCGCCCCGGGAGCTCCAACCTCCCCCTCTCTGTCCCCAGGCTACGGCGGCGGCGGCGGCCCGGGCTACTCGGGGGGCAACCGTGGCTACGGCGGCAGCGGCTCCTACGATGGCTACAACAACGGCGGCGGTGGCTTCGGCGGCGGCAGCGGCGGCAGGAGGCCGGCAAGGGGACCAGCGCTGGCCGTGCGCAACGGGCTGGCCGAGGCGGGGACAGGTGGGACATGGGGACATGGGTGGGGCATCCTGGGGGCACAGGTGGGACACCCTGGGGACCCTGGGGACGCAGGTGGGGCATGGGGACAGGTGGGGCACTCTGGGGGCACTGGTGGGACATCCTGGGGGGCACAGGTGGGACATCCTGGGGGACACAGGTGGGACATGCTGGGGGGCACAGGTGGGGCATTGGGGGCACAGGTGGGATACCCTGGGGGCACAGGTGGGACACAGGTGGGGACACCAGGGCACAGGGGATACAGGTGGGGCACTTCGGGGGTACAGGTAGGACATCCTGGGGGGCACTGGGGACATAGGTAGGACACAGGTGGGACATCCTGGGGGGCACAGGGCACAGGTGGGGCATGGAGACACAGGTGGGATTCCCTGGGGGCACAGGGGGACATCCTGGGGGCACAGGTGGGGACACCCTGACCCCAAATCTTCCCTGACCCCACCATGTCCTCCCTCACCCCACAATGTCCCCACTGACCCCAAAGCCCTGCTGACCCCAAATTGACCCCAAACCCCCCTGACCCCACAATGTTCCCCCTGACCCCAAATTCCCCCTGACCCCAAATCCCCCCTAACCCCACAGTGTCCCCCTGATCCCAAACTGACCCCAAACCCCACACTGACCCCAAATTGACGCCAAACCGCACACTGACCCCAAACTGACCCCAAACCCCGCTGTCCCCAAATTCCTGCTGACCCCACACACCCTGCTGACCCCAAATTGACTCCAAACCCTGCACTGACCCCAAATCCCCCTGACCCCCTGGCCCTCTGACCCCACAATGTCCCCCTGACCACACAATGTCCCCTGACCCCAAAGTGACCCCAAACCCCACACTGACCCCAAACCCGCACTGACCCCGCTGACCCCAAATACCCCCTCACCCCAAATCTTCCCTGACCCCACAATGTTCCTGCTGACCCCAAATCGCCCTAACCCCACAATGTCCCCACTGACCCCAACTCTCCCTGGGCCCAACTCCCCCTGACCCCACAATGTCCCCCTGACCCCAAACCCCTGCTGACCCCAAATTGACCCCCAAACCCCCTGACCCCACAATATTCCTCTGACCCCCAAATCCTCCCTAACCGCACAGTGTCCCCCTGATCCCAAACTGACCCCAAACCCCACTGACCCAACACTGTTCCCCCTGACCCCAGACCCCCACTGACCACAATTGACCCCAAATCCCCGCTGACCCCACAGTGTCCCCTGACCCCAAATTGACCCCAAACCCCACTGACCCCAAACTGACCCCAAATCTCCCAACCCCAAATCCCCCTCACCCCAAACCCTGCTGACCCCAAACCCCCTGACCCCAAACGCTCCCTAACCCCAAATCCCTGCTGACCCCACACTGTCCCCGCTGACCCCACAATGTCCCCTGACCCCAAATTGACCCCAAACCCCTGCTGACCCCGCTGACCCCGCAGGCAGCAATTTCGGGGGCGGCGGGAGCTACAACGACTTCGGCAGCTACAACAACCAGGCGTCCAGCTTCGGCCCCATGAAGGGGGGCAGCTTTGGGGGGCGCAGCTCGGGGCCCTACGGCGGCGGTGAGACCCCAAAAAATACCCTAAATGGGGTGGGGAGACCCCAAAAATACCCTAAATGTACTGGGGTAGCTTCGGGGGGCGCAGCTCGGGGCCCTACGGCGGCGGTGAGACCCCAAAACCACCCTGGGGGACCCCAAAAATACCCTGGGGGATCCCAAAAATATCCTAAAGGTACTGGGGAGACCCCAAAAAATATCCTAAATGTATTGGGGCAGCTTTGGGGGGTGCAGCTCGGGGCCCTACGGCGGCGGTGAGACCCCAAAAATATCCTGAATGTACTGGGGAGACCCTAAAATGTACTGGGGAGATCCCAAAAATACCCTAAATGTACTGGGGAGACCCCAAAAATATCCTAAATGTACTGGGGAGACCCCAAAAAATATCCTGGGAGACCCCAAAAATACCCTAAATGTACTGGGGCAGCTTTGGGGGGCGCAGCTCGGGGCCCTACGGCGGCGGTGAGACCCCAAAATACCCCTGGGGGACCCCAAAAATATCCTAAATGTACTGGGGAGACCCCAAAAAATATCCTAAATGTATTGGGGAGATCCTAAAGGGTACTGGGGGGACCCTAAATGTACTGGGGCAGCTTTGGGGGGCGCAGCTCGGGGCCCTACGGCGGCGGTGAGACCCCAAAAATATCCTAAATGGGGTGGGGAGACCCCAAAAATATCCTAAATGTACTGGGGCAGCTTTGGGGGGTTCAGCTCGGGGCCCTACAGCAGTGGTGAGACCCCAAAAAATATCCTAAATGTACTGGGGAGACCCCAAAAGTACCCTGGGGGATCCTAAATGTATTGGGGAGACCCTAAAGTGTACTGGGGCAGCTTCGGGGCCCTACAGCGGCGGTGAGACCCCAAAAATATCCTAAATGTACCCCTGGGGGACCCCAAAAATACCCTGGGGGATCCCAAAAATATCCTAAATGTACTGGGGCAGCTTCGGGAGGTGCAGCTCGGGGCCCTACGGCGGCGGTGAGACCCCAAAAATATCCTAAATGTACTGGGGAGACCCCAAAAAATATCCTAAATGTACTGGGGAGACCCCAAAAATATCCTAAATGTACTGGGGAGACCCCAAAAATATCCTAAATGTACTGGGGAGACCCCAAAAAATATCCTAAATGGGGTGGGGCAGCTTTGGGGGGTTCAGCTTGGGGCCCTACGGCGGCGGTGAGACCCCAAAAATATCCTAAATGTATTGGGGAGACCCCAAAAAATATCCTAAATGTACTGGGGAGACCCCAAAAATACCCTGGGGGATCCTAAATGTACTGGGGCAGCTTTGGGGGGCGCAGCTCAGGGCCCTACGGCGGCGGCGAGACCCTAAAAAATACGCTGGGGGACCCCAAAAATACCCTGGGGGATCCTAAATATACTGGGGAGATCCTAAAGTGTACTAAGGAAACCCTAAAATATGTTGAGGAGTCTATAAAGTTTATTGGGGAGACCCCAAAATGTACTGGGGGATCCCAAAATGTACTTGAAAGACCCTAAAATGTACTGGGGAGACCCCAAAATTTGCTGGGGGATCCTGAAATGTACTGGGAAGACCTTAAATTGTATTGGGAAGACCTTAAGTGTATTGGGAAGACCCTAAAGTGTACTGGGGGATCCCAAAATGTATTGGGAAGATCCTAAAATGTACTGGAGAGACCCCAAAATATACTTGGGAGACCCTAAAATGTATTGGGGAGATTCCAAATATACTGGGAAGACCTTAACATGTATTGGGGAGACCCCAAAATGTTCTGGGGGATCTCAAAATGCATTGGGAAGATCCCAAAATGTTCTGGGGGATCCCAAAACATACTGGGGAGACCCCAAAATGTACTGGGGAGACCCCAAAATGTTCTGGGGGATCTCAAAATGCATTGGGAAGATCCCAAAGTGTTCTGGGGGATCCCAAAATGTACTGGGGAGACCCCAAAATGTACTGGAGAGACCCTAAATGTACTGGGAAGACCCTGAAATGTAGTTGGAAGACCCCAAAATATACTGGGGGATCCCTAAATGTATTGGGGAATCCTGAAATGTATTGAGGAGACCCTTAAATGTATTGGGAACACCCCAAAATGTATTGGGAAGATCCCAAAATATTCTGGGGGATCCCAGAGTGTCCTGGGGGACCCCGAAAGGTGTGCCCAGGTGGTTTTTGGGGTCGCTAACCCCGCTGACCCCACAGGTGGCTACGGGAGCTCCAGCGGAGGTGGCAGCTATGGAGGAGGGAGGAGGTTTTAATGGCCAGGTGAGGAAATGGGGAAAAATGGGGAAATGGGGGAAAAATGGGGGAAAAATGGGGAAAATGAGGGGGAAAAATGGGAAAAAATGGGGATAAAATGGAAAAGGTGGGAAAAAAGGGAAGTGGGGGAAAAGGGTGGGAAAATGGGGATGGGGAAAAATGGGGAAAAATGGTGGGAAAATGGGAAAAAGGGTGGGGAAAATGGGGAAAAAATGGGGGAAAAATGGGGAAAAAAATGAGGAAAAATGGGGAAAAAAATGAGAAAAATGGGAAAAATGGGAAAAAATGGGGGAAAAATGGGGGAAAAAATGAGGAAAAATGGGGAAAAAATGAGAAAAATGGGGAAAAATGGGGAAAAATGAGGAAAAAATGGGGAAAAAATGAGAAAAAATGGGGAAAAAAATGAGAAAAAATGGGGGAAAATGGGGAAAAAATGAGGAAAAATGGTGGGGAATGGGGAAGAAATGAGGGAAAAATGGGAAAAGTGTGTGGAGAAAATGGGAGGAAAATGGGGGGGAATGGGAAAAGTGGGAAAAACAGGGAAAAAATGGGGAAAAAAATGGGAAAAATGGAAATAGGAGGAAAAATGGGAAAAAAGGGAAAAGTAGGGGGGGAAAAAGAGAAAAAGGGTGGGAAAAGTGAGGGGGAAAATGGGAAAAAAATTGGAAAAACAGTGGGAAAAAGGTGGGAAAAAAGGGGGAGCAAAATGGGAAAAAGGGTGGGAAAAAAGTGAAAAAGTGGGGGGAAAAATGGGGGGGAAGTGGGAAAAAATGGGGGAAAATGGGGGAAAAATGGGGAAAAGGGTGGAAAAATGGGGGGAAATGGGAAAAGTAGAGGGAAAAATGGGGGAAAAAGGGAAAAGTGGGGAAAAACGGGAGGAGTGTGGGGAAAAACATGGGAAAAATGGGGAAAAAAGTGGAGAAGTGGGGAAAAAATGGGAAAAGTGGGGAAAATGAGAGGAGAAATGGGAAAAGCAAGGAGAGAAATGGGAAAAACTGGCAGGGAAAGGATGGAAATGAGGGGAGAGGGTGGAGCTGGGAATTCAGTGGGGTTGGGATTTGGGGTTTGAGGTTGGGGTTTGGGATTTGGGGTTGGGGTTTGGGTTGGGATTTGAGGCTGGGATTTCAGTTGTGATTTAGGGCTGGGATTTGGGATTGGGATTTGAGGTTGGGATTTCGGGCTGGGGTTTGGGGCCAAGATGTGGGCTGGGTTTGGGGCCGGGGTTTCGATTGTGATTTAGGGCAGGATTTGGGGTTGGGATTTGGGACTGAGGGTTGGGACAGCATTTGGGTTGGGATTTGGGGGCAGGATTTGGGGCTGGGGTTTGGGACCAGGATTTCAGTTGTGATTTAGGGCAGGATTTGGGCTGGGGTTTGGGGCTGGGATTTAAGGTTGGGATTTAGGGCTGGGTTTGGACTGGGATTTGGGGCTTGTTTTAGGCTGGGATTTGGGGTTGGGGTTTGAGACTAAGGCTTGGGACAGCATTTGGGACAGGATTTGGGGCAAGATTTGGGGCAAGATTTGGGCTGGGATTTGGGGTTGGGGTTGGGGTTGGAGGCCAGGATTTGGGCCAAGATTTGGGGCTGGGATTGGGGCTGGAATTTAGGGTCAGGGTTTGGGCTGGGATGTAGGACTGGGATTTGAGGCTGGGATTTAAGGTTGGGGTTTGGGCTGGAATTTGGGGCTGGGATTTGGGACTTGTTTTGGGCTGGGGTTTGGGGTTGGGCTGTGGGACTAAGGCTTGGGGACAGCATTTGGGGCCAAGATTTGGGGCTGGGATTGGGCTGGGATTTGGGGCTGAGTTTGGACTGGGATTTGGGGCTGGGGTTTGGGGTTAGGATTGGGGCCAGGATTTGGGGCCAAGTTTTGGGCTGGGATTGGTGCTGGAATTTGGGGCCAGGGTTTAAACTGGGATTTGGGTTGGGGTTTGGGGCTGGAATTCGGGGCTGGGATGCAGGACTGGGATTTGGCTCTGGCAGCATTCAGCCTCTGCCAATCCCAATCCCAATCCCACCCCAAATCCCAATAACCCCAAAAATCCCAAACCCTAACCCCCCGTGTGTCCCACAGGCAGGATCCCAGCCGGGGCAGCACCACCAGGCCGAGACCCCAAACACCTCTGGGGACCCCAAACCCCCCTGGGGACCCTCTGGGGACCCCAAAACCCCCTTGGGGACCCCAAAACCACCCCTGGGGACACTGTGGGGTCCCCAAGGTGTGGGGTGACCCCGTAGTTCCCAGGGAGCAGCCGGAATTCCCTCTGTCCTGTACTTCCCTCCTCCCCTCCCTCAATAAATGTCTTTTGGGTTTTTTTTTTAAATTATTATTTTATTTTTAAATTTTTTTTTCTTTTTTTTTTTTAACTATTAAGAACGGATTTTTGGAGGTCGCCTCCCGATTGGTCGCCTCAGCTGTCAATCACAGCCTGGCTCCGCCCCTTTTCCCAACGCCCCGCCTCTCTTGTCACCCTGGGTGTCCCCAGAGTGTCCCCAAGTGTCCCCAGGGTGTCCCCAAGTGTCCCCAGGGGTGCCAACCCCCCCCGCCACTAATTGCCACCTTGCCTTTTGTAGGAGCCGCCGGCCCCGGGAGCGAGCCGCGAGGTGACTCTGGGGACTTTGGGGACATTTGGGGACATTGGGGACATCGGGTCACCCGCCCCCCCAGCCCCCCCAGCGCCCGCGGGACCCCCGGAGGTGCCCCAATAAAGGGTATTTTTGTACTCGTGTCCCTGCCGTGTGTGGGGACAGGGCGGGGCGGGGCGGGGGGACAACGGGGACACTGTGGGGACATCGTGGGGACACTGGGGACATGATGGGGACACTGCGGGGACATGATAGGGACTGTGGGGACACTGCAGGGACACTCTGGGGACACTGTGGGGACACTGTGGACATGATGGAGACACTGGGGACACTGTGGGGACATCGTGGGGACATGATAGAGACATGATGGGGACACTGCGGGGACATCGTGGGGACACTGGGGACACTGCAGGGACATGATGGGGACACTGTGGGGACACTGCGGGGACACTCTGGGGACACTGTGGACATGATGGAGATACTGGGGACACTGTGGGGACATCGTGGGGACACTGTGGGGACATGATGGGGACACTGTGGGGACATTATGGGGACATCGTGGGGACACTGGGTGGACACGATGAAGACAGGGACATCGTGGGGACAGGGACACTGTGGGGGCATCGTGGGGACACGGGACACTGTGGGGACACTGAGGACAGGGACATTGTGGGGACACTGTGGGGACAGGGTAGGGACATGATGGAGACACTGGGGACACTGTAGGGACACCGAGGGGACACTGTGGGGACACTGGGGATACTGTGTGGGGACATGATGGGGACAGGGACACTGGGGACACCGTGGGGACACCGTGGAGACATGATGGGGACACTGCAGGGACAGTGTGGGGACACTGGGGACGTCGTGGGGACACTGTGGGGACACCATGGGGACACTGGGTACATGATAGGGACATCATGGGGACACTGGGGACGTCATGGGGACATCATGGGGGACACTGTGGACACGATGGAGACACTGGGGACACCATGGGGACATCATGGGGACATGATGGGCACATACTGGGGACAGGGACACCATGGGGACAGGGACACTGTGGGGACAGGGACACTGTGGGGACACTGCAGGGACACTGCGGGGACACCGTGGGGACAGGGACATGGTGGGGACGTGATGGGGACAGGGACACTGGGGACATCATGGAGACACTGGGGACAGAGACACTGTGGGGACACGATAGGGACATCATGGGGACACCATGGGGTCACTGGGGACGGGGATATCGTGGGGACAGGGACAGGGGGGACACCACGGGGACACTGTATGGACACTATGGGGACAGGATGGAGACAAGAACACCATGGGGACAGGGACACTGTGGGGACATGATAGGGACATCATGGGGACACTGCGGGGACACTGTGGGGACAGGGACATCATAGAGACACTGGGGACATGATGGTGACATGATGGGGACAGGGACACCGTGGGGACACCGTGGGGACAAGGACTGAAGGGATGACACAGCCATGAAGGGGACAGCAATGGGGACACAATGGGGACAAGGATGGGGACACAATGGGGACACCATGGGGACACGATGGGGACAAGGCTGGGGACACGATGGGGACAGCGATGGGACAAGGACAGAGCAGCCCCGGTGGGGACAGGGCTGGGGACAGAAGGGGACAGAAGGTGACACCGATCTGGGGACACAGAGTGACCCACGTGTGGCCAGCAGGGGACAAGGGGACAAGGCCAGCGCCAGGAGGTGACAGGGAGGACAGGGATGTCCTGCCCGAGGGTGTCACCATGTGTCACCATGTGTCACCGCAGGGAGGTGACACCTCGCCTCGCCCTGCGGGGACAGGAGGTGACAGGAATGTGTCACCTGGGGGTGACAGAGAGTGACAGAGAGTGACAGAGGGTGACAGAGAGTGACAGAGGGTGACAGAGGGTGACAGAGGTGCCTCGGGAGCAGATTTACTGTGGAGTGACATGGCTGGCAGTGACAGCAGTGTCCCCAGGGTGGCTCTGGGTGTCACAGGATGTCCCCAGGGTGTCACAGGAGGCTCCGGATGTCCCCATGGTGGCTCAGGGTGTCACAGGATGTCACAGGGGCTCTGGATGTCCCCAGGGTGTCACACGGGTCACCCCAGGGTGTCACAGGGTGTCACAGGGTGTCACAGGATGTCCCTAGGATGTCCCCAGGGTGTCCCCAGAGTGTCACAGGGTGGCTCTGGGTGTCCCCAGGATGTCCCCAGGGTGTCACAGGATGTCCTCAGGGTGTCACAGGATGTCCCCAGGGTGTCACAGGTGTCACAGGATGTCCCCAGGAGGCTCTGGGTGTCCCCAGAGTGTCACAGGGTGTCACAGGATGTCCCCAGGATGTCCCCAGGGTGTCACAGGGTGGCTCTGGGTGTCCCCAGGGTGTCCCCAGGTGGCTCTGGGTGTCCCCAGGATGTCCCCAGGGTGGCTCTGGGTGTCACAGGATGTCCCCAGGGTGTCCCCAGGGTGTCACAGGATGTCCCCAGGGTGTCCCCAGGGTGTCCCCAGGATGTCCCTGGATGTCCCCAGGATGTCCCCAGGGTGTCACAGGATGTCCCCAGGATGTCCCAGGATGTCCCTGGATGTCCCCAGGGTGTCACAGGTGTCACAAGATATCCCCAGGATGTCCCCAGGGTGTCCCCGAGGTCACCCCCTCCCCTCCTCTCCATCCGGAAGCTCTCAGGGTCACGTGACTCCCAGCTCTGTCCCCAACTGTCCCCAACCCCTGCAGGTGACATCCAAAGGTCACCCGAGACCACGCCCACAGAGGGGCGTGGCCAAGAGGAGTGACCAATCACAGCGAGGCGCCGGTTCCGGTCACGTGCTCCCCGAGACAGCCAATCGCAGCCCGGGCCAGGCTGAGGGGTGACGTCAGCGCTTCCCCGGTCACCATGGCAACTGCGCCGCCCTTCCGCTTCCGGCGGGTGATTGACAGGTGGATCCTCCAATCAGCGGCCGCCTGGGAAAGGGCGGGAAAGTCCGGCCCGCCCCCCGAGCGGGAGCGCGCAGCGATTGGTGGAGCTGGAACAGCGTTGGGCCAATCAGACGGGCGGGGCGGGGCCAAGGGGGGTGATTGGCAGGTGAGCAGCCAATCAGCAGCGAGAGCTCTTCCGGCTCCACGTCGGCAGCGCTGAGGGAAAATGGAGGCTTTGGTGCTGGTAGGGGAGAGTGGGGGGACTGGGAGAGACTGGGAGAGACTGGGGAACTGAACTGGGAGAGACTGGGAGAGACTGGGAGAGACTGGAGAGACTGGGAGAGACTGGGAGAGACTGGGAGAGACTGGGAGAGAGACTGGGAGAGACTGGGAGAGAGACTGGGAGAGACTGGGAGAGACTGGGAGAGACTGGGAGAGACTGGGAGAGACTGGGAGAGACTGGGAGAGACTGGGAGAGACTGGGAGAGACTGGGAGAGACTGGGGAACTGAACTGGGGGAACTGGGAAAGACTGGGAGAGACTGGGAGAGCTGAACTGGGGGGACTGGGAGAGACTGGGAGAGAGAGATGGACTGGGAGAAACTGGGAGAGACTGGGAGGGACTGGGAGGACTGGGAGAGACTGGGAGAGACTGGGAGAGACTGGGAGAGTGGGAGAGACTGGGGGGACTGACTGGGAGGAACTGGGGGAACTGGGGAGACTGGGGGGACTGGGAGAGCTGGGGAACTGGGAGAACTGAACTGGGGGAACTGGGGATACTGGGAGAAACTGGGGAACTGAACTGGGGAAACTGGGAGAACTGGGGAACTGGGGAACTGAACTGGGGAACTGAACTGGGGACCTGGTGGTCTGGGGGAACTGGGAGAAACTGGGGGGAACTGGGGAACTGAACTGGGGAACTGAACTGGGGAGAACTGTGGAGAACTGGGGGGAACTGGAAAGACTGGGGGAACTGGGGGAACTGGAGGCTGAGCTGGGGGACTGGGGAAACTGGGAGGCTGGGAACTGGGGGGAACTGAACTGGGGGAACTGGGAGAAACTGGGAACTGGGGGAACTGGGGATACTGGGAGAAACTGGGGAACTGAACTGGGGATACTGGGGGGTCAGTTGGGGTCCGGGGGGGGCATTGGGGGGTAACTGGGATAACTGGGAGGGCAGTGTGGGAGTAACTGGGGGGAACTGGGGGGAACTGGGAGGGCAGTGAGGTCACTCAGGGGTCAGTTGGGGTCACTGGGTGTCACTGGGAGGTCACTGGGTGTAACTGGGTGGAACTGGGAGGGCAGTGAGGTCATTCAGGGGTCACTGGGGGTCACTGGGGGACACTGGGAGTAACTGGGAGGGTAACTGGGGGAACTGGGAGGGCAGTGAGGTCACTTGGGGGTCACTGGGGGTCACTGGGTGTCACTGGGGGTCACTGGGGGACACTTAGGTGTCACTGGAATGGTCACTAGGGGGTCACTGGGGTAACTGGGGGGAACTGGGAGGGTAACTGGGAGGGCAGTGAGGTCACTCAGGGGTCAGTTGGGGTCACTGGGTGTCACTGGGGGGTCACTGGGAGGTCAGTGAGGTCACTTGGGTGTCACTGGGGTCACTCGGGGGTCACTGGGGGTCACTGGGTGTCACTGGGGTCACTCAGGGGTCACTGGGTGTCACTCGGGGGTCACTGGGGGTCAGTTGGGGTCCCAGCTGGGGGTCAGTGGGGTGAATTGGGGTCACACTGGGGTCACACTGGGAGGTGGCAGAGGAGGGGACAGTGCCACACCTGGGGTCACACTGGGGGTCACTCAGGGGGTGGCCATTGGGCCAGCAGCACCTGGGGGTGTCCTGGGTGGCTCTTGGTGGCCCTAGGTGGCCCTGGGTGACCACTGGTGGCCGTTGGATCCCCAGGCCGAGGTTCTGTCCTACACTCTGGGGACAGTTGGTGACCATTGGTGGCCATGGGTGACACTTGGGGACAGTTGGGTCCCTGGGCCGAGGTTCTGTCCTACACTCTGGTGACATTGGGGACAGTTGGTGACATTGGGGACAGTTGGTGACATGGTGACACCGGGTCCCTGGGCCGAGGTTCTGTCCTACACTCTGGGGACAGTTGGGGACAGTTGGTGACATTGGTGACAGTTGGGGACAGTTGGTGACATTGGGGACAGTTGGGTCCCTGGGCCGAGGTTCTGTCCTACACTCTGGGGACAGTTGGTGACATTGGGGACAGTTGGGGACAGTTGGGTCCCTGGGCCGAGGTTCTGTCCTACACTCTGGTGACATTGGGGACAGTTGGTGACACTTGGGGACAGCTGGGTCCCTGGGCTGAGGTTCTGTCCTACACTCTGGGGACAGTTGGTGACACTTGGGGACAGTTGGTGACACTTGGGGACAGCTGGGTCCCTGGGCCGAGGTTCTGTCCTACACTCTGGGGACAGTTGGTGGCACTTGGGGACAGTTGGGTCCCTGGGCCGAGGTTCTGTCCTACACTCTGGGGACAGTTGGTGACACTTGGGGACAGCTGGGTCCCTGGGCTGAGGTTCTGTCCTACACTCTGGTGACATTGGGGACACTTGGGGACAGTTGGTGACACCTGGTGACAGTTGGTGACATGGTGACACTTGGGGACAGTTGGGTCCCTGGGCCGAGGTTCTGTCCTACACTCCGGCTGTGGCTCTGGACAGTCAGTGCATCACAGAACTTGGTCCCAGCGGCTCTGAGTGACGGCGTGGGGACAGCTGGGGACAGGGATGGGGACATGGGGACATGGGGACAGGGATGGGGACATGGGGACATGGGGACAGCTGGGGACATGGGGACATGGGGTCAGGTATGGGGACAGGGGGACATGGGGACAAGGGGACATGGGGACAGTGACCATGGGGACAGTGATGGGGACAGGGATGGGGACGGGGGGACATGGGGACATGGGGACAGGGATGGGGACAGTGACCATGGGGACATGGGAACATGGGGACATGGGGACAGTCATGGGGACATGGGGACAGGGATGGGGACAGGGATGGGGACAGGGGGACATGCGGATACAGGGGACAGTGACAGGGATGGGGACATGGGGACAGTGACCCCACAGCCTCCCCTGATGTCCTCACGTTGGGTGACACAGAGTGTTCCTGTCCCTAGGGGGTGGCAGTGACAGTGTCCCCATGCAGGGGTGATGGCCGTGCTGGTGGCACTGTCCTGTCCCCAGGTGGTGACAGAGGTGACAGTGTCCCTGTCCCCAGGCTGTGACAGGGGTGGCACTGTCCCTGTCCCCATGCAGGGATGATGGCAGTGCCGGTGGCACTGTCCCTGTTCCCGGGCAGTGACAGAGGTGACACTGTCCCTGTCCCTAGGGTGGTGGCACTCTCCCTGTCCCCAGGGGGTGACACTGTCCCTGTCCCCAGGGGGTGACAGAGGTGACACTGTCCTGTCCCCAGGGGGTGACACTCTCCCTGTCCCCAGGGGGTGACACTGTCCCTGTC
>NC_139509.1:948805-1069049 GCF_008360975.1 Lichenostomus cassidix
CTGGAACGAAGTACACGTTACGTATTGCTGGTTTGTAATTTGGGATTTGGGGTTTGTGATTTGGGGGTTTCAGCTGTGATTTGGGGGATTTTAGTGTTGGGATTTGGGGTTTGTAATTTGGGGTTTGCGGCTGTGATTTGGGGGATTGAAATTTGGATTTCAGGGCTGGAATTTGGGGTTTGTAATTTGGGATTTGAGGTTTGTAATTTGGGATTTGCAGCTGTGATTTGGGGGATTTTAGGGCTGGAATTTGAGGCTGGTAATTGGGGTTTCAGGTGTGATTTGGGGGATTTTGGGGCTGGAATTTGGGGTTTGTAATTTGGGGTTTTCAGCTGTGATTTGGGGGATTGGAATTGGGATTTCAGGGCTGGAATTTGGGGTTTGTAATTTGGGATTTGGGGTTTGTAATTCGGGGTTTTCAGCTGTGATTTGGAGGATTAGAATTGGGATTTTGGGGCTGGAATTTGGGGTTTATAATTTGGGGTTTTCGGCTGCCATTTGAGGGATTGGAATTGGGATTTTAGGGCTGGGAGTTGAGGGTTGTGATTTGGGGTTTGTGGCTGAGATTTGGGGGATTTTAGGCCTGGAATTTGAGGCTGGTAATTGGGGTTTCAGGTGTGATTTGGGGGATTTTGGGGCTGGAATTTGGGGTTTGGGGTTTGTAATTTGGGGTTTTCAGCTGAGATTTGGGGGATTTTAGGGCTGGAGTTTGGGGTTTGGAATTGGGAGTTTGTGGCTGCGATTTGGGGGATTGGAATTGGGATTTTAGAGCTGGAATTTGGGGTTTGGGGGATTTTGAGGCTGGAATTTGGGGTTTGGGATTTGGGATTTGGGGTTTTCAGCTGTGATTTGGGGTTTGGAATTGGGATTTGGGGTTTGGAATGTGGGATTTTTCAGCTGTGATTTGGGATTGGGGGATTGGAATTGGGAGTTTGGGGCTGGAATTTGGGGTTTGGAATTTGGGGTTTTCAGTTGTGATTTGGGATTTTAGGGCTGGAATTTGGGGTTTGTAATTTGGGGTTTGTGGCTGCGATTTGGGGGATTTTGGGGTTAGGAATTTGGGGTTTTCAGCTATGATTTGAGGGATTGAAATTTGGATTTCAGGGCTGGAATTTGGGGTTTGCAATCCGAAAGTTTGTCATTTGGGGTTTCTCATTCCAGCACTGTCATTTGGGGTTTCCAGCCGGCTTTGGGGGAATGTCTGTTCTCTCCCCAAATTGTATTTTTGGGGCTCAACTGCCAATTTTTGGGGGAATTTGGGGAATCCTGGGAGCCCTGGGGGTGACAAACCGCCGATTTTGGGGTTTTTTGGGGTTTTTTGGGGGGTTTTTTTGGGTTTTTTGGGTTTTTTCCTCTCCCTTTCCCCGCCCAGCTGATCCAGGCGCTGCTCCAGCTGAAAACCCACAGGGAAAAACCAAAATTCCTCCTCCCGCCCTTTCCCATCCCAAAAACCAGCCGGATTAACCCTTTTTTCCCCTTCCAGGACCTTTTTCCATCCGGAAGGAATCAGAGCGAATCATCCCGAGACCCCCGGAAGGAGGAGGAACTCCCAAAATTCCCATTTTTCCCACTTTTTTCCCATTTTTCCCACTTTTTTCCCATTTTTTCCCGCTTTTTTCCCATTTTTTCCCATTTTTTTCTCCACTTTTTTCTCCACTTTTTTTTTTTCCCATTTTTTTCTGGGGAAAAAAGTGGAAAATTGGGAAAAAAGGGATGTGTGTTTTCCTGGGGAAAAAATGGGGGGAAAGGGGGAATAAAGGGGAAATTTTAAGGTGTTTTCTTGGGAAAGAAATGGGAAAAGTGGGGAAAAATGGGAAAAAGGGTGGAAAAGTGGGGGGAATGGGTAAAATGGGAAAAAGGGAAAAATGGGAAAAAATGGGAAAATGGGAAAAAATGGGGAGAAAGTGGTGGAAAAGTGGGGGAAAAGTGGGGGAAAAGGGAAAAAAAGGGGGAAAAGGGGAAAAAAGGGGAAAAATGGAAAAATGGAAAAGGGGGAAAGAAAGGGGAAAAGGGGAAAAGGTGGAAAATAAGGAAAGGGGAAAAATGGGGAAAAGGGGAAAAAGGGGAAAAAGAGGAAAAAGGGGAAAAAGGGGAAAAGGGAAAAGGAAGGAAAGGAAAGGAGAAAAGGGGAAAGGGGAAAAGGGGAAAGGGGAAAGGGAAAAGGGAAAAAGGGGAAAAAGGGGAAAAAGGGGGAAAAGGGAAAAGGGAAAAGAAGGGAAGGAAAATGGGAAAAGGGGGAAAGAAAGGGGGAAAAGGAGGAAAAAAGGGGAAAAGGGGAAAAATGGGAAAAAGGGAGGAAAATGGGGAAAAAAAGGGGAAAAAAGGGAAAATGGGGGAAAATGGGAAAAAATGGGGGAAAATGGAAAAAGGGGGGAAAAGTGGGGGAAAAAAACGTGAAAAAAAAGGAAAAAGGGGAAAAAAAACGTGAAAAAGGGAGAAAAAGGGGAAAAAATGGGAAAAAAATGGGGGAAAAATGGGGGAAAAAAAGGAATTTTCCGGAAAAAAAAAAAAAGAGGGAGGAAAGCAGAAATGGGAGGAAAACTTCGCTTACCTCTCGCGCCCCTTCCTGTCCCATTCCTGTCCCGTTCCTGTCCTTATCCTGTCCTTATCCTGTCCTTATCCTGTCCTTATCCTGTCCCGTTCCTGTCCTTATCCTGTCCCGTTCCTGTCCCGTTCCTGTCCCGTTCCTGTCCTTATCCTGTCCCGTTCCTGTCCCGTTCCTGTCCCGTTCCTGTCCTTATCCTGTCCCGTTCCTGTCCCGTTCCTGTCCCGTTCCTGTCCCGTTCCTGTCCCGTTCCTGTCCCGTTCCTGTCCCGTTCCTGTCCTTATCCTGTCCCGTTCCTGTCCCGTTCCTGTCCCGTTCCTGTCCCGTTCCTGTCCTTATCCTGTCCTTATCCTGTCCCGTTCCTGTCCCGTTCCTGTCCCTTTCCTGTCCCGTTCCTGTCCCTGTCCCCCCGCACCGCCCCCGGCGCCACCCGGGAGGAATTTTTGGCTTTTCTGACCTTTTTGGAAGGAATTTTTTGGCTTTTCTGACCTTTTTGGAAGGAATTTTTTGGCTTTTCCAGCCCCTTAGGGAGGAATTTTATGTCTCTTTCAGCCTCTTTGGGGAGAGTTTTTGATTTTTCGACTCCTTTGGGAGGAATTTTTGGTTTTTTCAGCCTCTTAGGGGAGAATTTTTGGCTTTTCTGAGCCTCTTTGGAAGGAATTTTTGGCTTTTTCAGCCCCCTGGGAATTCTTCCTCAATCCTCCTCACCCGCTCTGGTAATAGGGAGCGACCCTCGTAAATTAAAATAAAATAGAATAAAATGAAATAAAATAATAAAAATAAAATAAAATAAATAAAATTTAAAAATAAAATAAAATAAATAAAATAAAATAAAATAAAATAAAATAATAAAATAATATAAAATAATATAAAATAAAATAAAATAATAAAATTAAAATAAAATAATAAAATAAAATAAAATAATAAAAATATAAAATAAAAGAAAAAAAGAAAAATCCAAATAAAATAAAACAATAAAAATTCAAGTAAAATAAAACAACAAAAAATATATAAAACAAAATCAAACCATGAAAAAATAAAACAATAAACAATAAAACAAAACAACAAAAACGAAAACAAAACAAAATAAAAAACCAAAACAAAACAAAAAACCAAAACCAAACCAAAACCAAACCAAATAAAACAAACCAAACCCGAATAAAAAAGGTTAAAAAAAAAGGGAAATCCCATCATTTTTATTACCTCCTCCCTCCTCACTCCACACTTCATTATTTCCCATTTCCAGCCGCGACTTGTTCCTCCAGAAGGAATTTTTTTTTGGTGTTTCTTTCGCTATTTTATCACTTGATTTACGATCCGTTTACGATTTATTTATTCCCAAATTCCTCCTTTCCCCACCTCGGCGAGGGAAATCTCTGCCGGAGCAGCTGAACGTCGGGAAAAAGGGGATTAAAAAAAAAAAAGCCATAAAAAAAAAAAGAAAAGGATCTCATAAAGATTAATTATTATCCCATGAAGGGGAGAAATCGAAAGGCGACGAGAAATCAGCGCGGCGGGGAAAAGGCCGAGGGAAGGCTGGGGAGGGAAGGGTTAATCCGGAAGGAAATCCCGAATTTTTTTTGGGATTTTTTGGCCCCAAAATGGGGTTGGGAATGGAGGGTTGGATCCGGAAGGAAATCCTGAATTTTTTGGGGTTTTTTTGGCCCCAAAATGAGGCTGGGAAGGGAGGGGGGGATTGATCCGGAAGGAATTCCTGATTTTTTTTGGATTTTCTGCCCCAAAATGGGGCTGGGAAGGGAGGGGGGAGGGGAAAGGGGGTAAATCTGGGAAGGAAGGGGTTAATCCTCCAGGAATTCCTGATTTTTTGGGGTTTTTTGGCCCCAAAATGAGGCTGGGAAGGGAGGGGGGAGGGAAAAGGGGGAAGCCTGGGAAGGAAGGGGTTAATCCGGCAGGAATTCCTGAATTTTTTGGGGTTTTTTTGGCCCCAAAATAGAACTGGGAAGGGGAAAGGGGTAAGCCTGGGAAGGGAAGGGGTTAATCCGAAAGGAATTCCTGATTTTTTTTGGATTTTCTGCCCCAAAATGGGGCTGGGAAGGGCGGGGGGGAGGGGAAAAGGGGGTAAGCCTGGGAAGGAAGGGGTTAATCCGAAAGGAATTCCCGATTTTTTGGGATTTTCTGCCCCAAAATGGGGCTGGGAAGGGAAGGGGGTAATCCTGGGAAGGGAAGGGTTAATCGGGCAGGAATTCCCGAATTTTTTGGGGTTTTTTGGCCCCAAAATGGGGTTGGGAAGGGAGAGGGGAGGGGAAAGGGGTAAGCCTGGGAAGGAAGGGGTTAATCCTCCAGGAATTCCTGATTTTTTTGGGTTTTTTTGCCCCAAAATGGGGTTGGGAAGGGGAAAGGGGTAAGCCTGGGAAAGAAGGGGTTAATCCGGCAGGAATTCCCGATTTTTTGGCCCAAAATGGGGCTGGGAAGGGAGAGGGGGAGGGGAAGGGGGTAACCCTGGGAAGGAAGGGGTTAATCCGGCAGGAATTCCCGATTTTTGGGATTTTTGGCCCAAAATGGGGCTGGGAAAGGAGGGGGGGAGGGGAAGGGGGTAAGCCTGGGAATGAAGGGGTTAATCCGGCAGGAATTCCTGATTTTTTGGGATTTTTGGCCCCAAATGAAGCTCTTTCCCGCAGCTCTCTGCCTCTCCCTAGCGGCTGCTGAGCGCAGAGCCGAGCCGAGCCGAGCCGAGCCGAACGGAACCGAACGGAACCGAGCCGGGCCGAGCCGAGCCGAGTCGAGCCGAACAGAACCCAACCGAGCCGAGCCGGGCAGAGCCGAACCGAACTGAACCGAGCCGAACCGGGCCGAGCCGAGCCGAGCCGAGCTGAGCCGAGCTGAGCCGGGCCGAGTCGGACCGGCACTGCCAGCCCAGCCCAGTGCATCCCGGTGCCACCCAGTACAGACCAGTGACTCCCAGTACAGCCCGGTATCGCCCGGCCCAGTTCATCCCAGTGACTCCCAGTTCATCCCAGTACAGCCCGGGACCGCCCGGCCCGGTGGCTCCCAGTACAGCCTGGGACCGTCCGGCCAGTACAGCCCAGTTCATCCCAGTTCGGCCCAATGACTCCCAGCACAGTCCATCCAGTTCATCCCAGTTCATCCCAGTACAGCCCAGTACAGCCCAGTGACTCCCAGTACAGCCCGGGACCGTCCGGTCAGCTCATCCTAGTTCATCCCAGTACATCCCAGTGACTCCCAGTTCATCCCAGTTCAGCCCAGTACAGCCTGGCACCGCCCGGCCCAGTTCATCCCAGTACAGCCTAGTGCATCCCAGTACAGCCCGGGACCGTCCGGCCAGTTCATTCCAGTTCATCCCAGTACAGCCCAGTCCAGCCCAGTGACTCCCAGTTCATCCCAGTCCATCCCAGTCCATCCCAGCGCCACCGCCAAGGAGAGAAGGAAGAAGGAAGGAAGGAAGGAAATTCCTCTTTCCTTGGATTTTTACCAATTTCTGCTTTTATTCCACAATTCCACAGCAAAGCCCGCGAGGCAGCGATGGATCCCATCCCCCACCCCCCACCCCCATCCCCATCCCCATCCCCATCCCCATCCCCATCCCCATCCCCACCCCACCCCCATCCCCACCCCCACCCCCATCCCCATCCCCATCCCCCCACCCCCATCCCCATCCCCATCCCCATCCCCATCCCCCACCCCCCCCGGGGGTCCCTAAGCACCATCCCGAGCGGGGAAACTGAGGCAGGGAGACCTGAGCCTCCTGACCCGCCGTTCCCAGCTGGGGAAACTGAGGCACGATCCATCCCCGACCCTTAAAGCGACCCTAAATCGTCTCCCGAGCGGGGAAACTGAGGCAGGGTCCATCCCCACCCCCTAAAAGAACCCTAAATCCCCTCCAGAGCGGGGAAACTGAGGCAGGATCCACCTCCGCACCCTAAAACCTCTGTTCCTGAGCGGGGAATCTGAGGCACGATCCATCCCCGCCCCCTAAAAGAACCCTAAATCGTCTCCAGAGTAGGGAAACTGAGGCAGGGTCCATCCCCGCCCCCTAGAGGAGCCCCAAACCCCCTGTTCCCGAGTGGGGAAACTGAGGCACAGACCCCTCAACCTGCTGCTCTCTGGTTCCTGAGTGGGGAAACTGAGGCAGGACCCATCCCCGCCCCTTAAAGCGACCCTAAATCGTCTCCCGAGTGGGGAAACTGAGGCAGGATCCACCCCCGTGCCCTAAAGGAACCCCAAACCCCGTTCCTAGCTGGGGAAACTGAGGCAGGACCCATCCCCGCCCCCTACAGGAGCCCCAAACCCCCTGTTCCCGAGTGGGGAAACTGAGGCAGGGAGGGCTGAGCCTCCTGTCCTCCTGTTCCCAGCTGGGGAAACTGAGGCACAGACCCCTCAACCTGCTGCTCTCTGGTTCCTGAGCGGGGAAACTGAGGCAGGACCCATCCCCGACCCCTAAAGAACCCCAAACCCCCTGTTCCCGAGTGGGGAAACTGAGGCAGAGACCCCTCAACCTGCTGTTCCCCAGTTCCTGAGTGGGGAAACTGAGGCAGGATCCATCCCCGACCCCTAAAGGAACCCCAAACCCCGTTCCTAGCTGGGGAAACTGAGGCAGGACCTATCCTCGCACCTTAAAGGAACCCTAAACCTCTCCCGAGTGGGGAAACTGAGGCAGGGAGGGCTGAGCCTCCTGACCCGCCATTCCCAGCTGGGGAAACTGAGGCAGGACCCATCCCCGCCCCCTAAAGGGACCCTAAATCGTCTCCCGAGTAGGGAAACTGAGGCAGGATCCATCCCCGCCCCCTAAAACCTCTATTCCCGAGCGGGGAAACTGAGGCAGGATCCATCCCCGCCCCCTAAAGGAGCCCCAAACCCCCTGTTCCCGAGTGGGGAAACTGAGGCAGGGAGGGCTGAGCCTCCTGTCCTCCTGTTCCCAGCTGGGGAAACTGAGGCACAGACCCCTCAACCTGCTGTCCCCCAGTTCCTGAGTGGGGAAACTGAGGCAGGGATCCACCCTCTGCCTTGTAGTGATGCCCAAAATCCTTTTCTGGGTGGGGAAACTGAGGCACGGCCCCATCAATGCCCTGCTACTGAGCGGGGAAACTGAGGCAGGGCCCATCGCCATCCTTTTTCCCAGTCCCCAACTGGTCAGACTGGGGCAGGAACCCATCAAGCCTCTGTCCCCCCGTTCCTGAGTGGGGAAACTGAGGCAGGGCCCCATCAGTTTCCTGTCCCCCCATTTCTGACTGGGGAAACTGAGGCAGGGCTCCATCCCCGTCCTTCTCCCCAGTCCCTAACTGAGGTAGGACCCCTTCAACCTCCCTCCCCCCAGTTCCTAACTGGTCAAACTGGGACAGAGCCCCACCACCCTCCTTTCTCCCAGTTCCCAACTGGTCAAACTGGGACAGACCCCCACCACCCTCTTTCCTCCCAGTCCCTAACTGGGACGGAGCCCCACTAACCTTCTTTCCCCCAGTCCCTAACTGGTCAAACTGGTCCAGAACCCCACCACCCCTCTTCCCCCCAGTCCCTAACTGGGACAGACCCCCACCGTCCACCTTCCTCCCAGTCCCCAACTGGTCAAACTGGGACAGAGCCCCACCACCCTCCTTCCTCCGAGTCCCTAACTGGTCAAACTGGGACAGGACCCCTCCGACCTCCCTCCCCCCAGTTCCCAACTGGTCAAACTGGTCCAGAACCCCACCGCCCTCCTTTCCCCCAGTTTCCAACTGGTCAAACTGGGACAGAGCCACATTCCCACTTTTCCTCCCAGTCCCTAACTGGTCCAGACCCCCACGACCCTCCCTCTCCCCAGTTCCCAACTGGTCAAACTGGGACAGAACCCCACCACCCCTCTTCCTCCCAGTCCCTAACCGGGACAGGACCCCACCACCCTCCTTCCCCCCAGTTTCCAACTGGCCAAACTGGGACAGAGCCACATTCCCACCCTTCCTCCCAGTCCCTAACTGGGAGAGAACCCCACCACCCTCCTCACTCCCAGTTCCCAACTGGTCAAACTGGGACAGAGCCCCATTCCCCTCCTTCCCCCGAGTCCCTAACCGGTCAAACTGCTCCAGCCCCCCACCACCCTTCTTCCTCCCAGTCCCCAACTGGGACAGAGCCCCATTCCCGTCCTTCCACCCAGTTCCTAACTGGTCAAACTGGGACAGAACCCCACCACCCTTCTCCCTCCCAGTCCCTAACTGGTCAGACTGGTCCAGAGCCAAATCTCCATCCTTCCCCCCAGTCCCTAACTGGTCCAGACCCCCACCACCCCTCTTCCTCCCAGTCCCTAACTGGGGCACGGCTCCATCCCCGTCCTTCCCCCCGGTTCCCAACTGGTCAAACTGGTCCAGCC
Organism: Lichenostomus cassidix; assembly: GCF_008360975.1. Taxonomy (NCBI): domain Eukaryota; kingdom Metazoa; phylum Chordata; class Aves; order Passeriformes; family Meliphagidae; genus Lichenostomus; species Lichenostomus cassidix. Next base: position 957,670 of record NC_139509.1, read on the forward strand.
CCCCATTCCCACCCTCCCTCCCAGCTCCCAACTGGCCAAACTGGTCCATCCCCCCCCCGTCCCCCTCGCCGTGCGCCCCCAGCAGCCTCAGCACCCCCATCTCCCGCAGCCTCTCCCTCGCCTCTCCCTCCCAGCCGCGGTTCGCGCGGGGATTGCGGGGCGAAGGATGCGGTAACACCGCAACCGCAACGCCCAGCCCCGCCGCCGCCAGCGCCCGGCGAGCGCGCAGCTCCGCCACCTTGCCCAGGGCCACCACCAGCCGCACCCGCAGCGCCACCACGGCGGCGGCCAGCGCCTCTCCGCACGGGGCGAGCAGCCTGTCGCGCTCGCTAGCCCGCAGCTCGGGCGGGGGGACGTTGCGGCCGCTGGCGGCGAGGAAGAGGAGGGGGCAGAGGTTGTGCACGAAGCAGTGGCGGAAGAAGGCTCGGGGGTCGGGGCAGAGCTGCCGGATGAGCCCCCAGAAGCGAGCGCCGCTCACCTCGGCGCGGGGGCAGCGCAGCCCCAGCACGGGCCGCTTGGGGTGTTCCCGGGGGGGTTTCCGCACCGCGCCCCCCACCCGCAGCCACTCCCGCACGTGCCACGCCTCGCCGAACGGGACCTGCGGGGGGGACAGGGGGGGTTAGAGGGGGTGACACCCGCCGTGCCTCAGTTTCCCTGCTGTGAGACCCCCCCGTGCCTCAGTTTCCCTGCTCTGGGACCCCGCGGGATGGACTGGGACCCCCTGTGCCTCAGTTTCCCTGCGCCGGGACCCCACAGGACGAACTGGGACCCCCTGGATACCCCCTGTGCCTCAGTTTCCCTTCTCCGAGACTCCACAGGATGGGCTGGGACCCCCTGGACAATCCCAAAATCCCCCCCGTGCCTCAGTTTCCCTTCCCTGGGACCCCTCAGCATGGGCTTGGACCCCCTGTGCCTCAGTTTCCCTCATCTGACACCCCACAGGACGAACTGGGAGCCCCTGGACACCCCCTGTGCCTCAGTTTCCCTTCTTCAAGACCCCACAGGGACCCCCTGGACACCCCCAATATCCCCCAAAATCCCCCCAAACCTCATTTCCTCTCCTCTGGCTCCCCCCGGGACGGACCGAGCGCCGCCAGCCCCTCTCCCTGTGCCTCAGTTTCCCACCTCCAAGACCCCGCAGGATGGGCTGGGACCCCCTGGACTCCCGCCATGCCTCAGTTTCCCTCATCTGACACCCCACAGGATAGACTGGGACCCCCTGGACATCCCCTGTGCCTCAGTTTCCCTTCTCCGAGACCACCCAGGATGGACTGGGATCCCCTGGACACCCCAAAATCCCCCAAAACCCCCCCAAACCTCAGCTCCTCCCCTCTGGCTCTCCCCGGGATGAACCGAGCACCCCCAGCCCCTCTCCCCCGTGCCTCAGTTTCCCTTCTCCGAGACCCCACAGGATAGCCTGGGACCCCCGGACACCCTGTGCCTCAGTTTCCCTCATCTGACACCCCACAGGATGGACTGGGGCCCCCAAAGCCCCCCCCAAACCACAGTTCCTGTTCTCTGGCTCCTCCTGGGACGAACTGAGCGCCCCCAGCCCCTCTCCCCGGTGCCCCCCAGTGCCCCCCGGAATGGACCGAGTGCCCCCAGCCCCTCTCCCCGGTGCCCGGCGGCGCTGACTCCGCTGTCTCTCGGAGACCCCCAGCCCCTCTCCCCCGTGCCCCCCGGTGCCCCCGGGATGAACTCAGCGCCCCCAGCCCCTCTCCCCGGTGCCCCCCGGTGCCCCCTGGGACGAACCGAGCGCCCCAGCCCCTCTCCTGGGCCCCCGTGCCCCAGCCCCTCTTCCCGGTGCCCCCAGCCCCTCTCCCATTGCCCCCTGGTGTCCCCCATGGCCCCCAGCCCTCCCGGTGCCCCCTGAGTCCCCAGGTGCCTCGTGCCCCCAGCCCTCTCCCATTGCCCCGGTGCCCCCGTGCCCCCCAGCCCCTCTCCCGGTGCCCCATGGCCCCCAGCCCCTCTCCCCGGTGCCCGTTGGCGCTGACCCTGGTGCCCCCCGGTGCCCCCATGCCCCCCAGCCCCTCTCCCGGTTCCCCGTGTCCCCGTCGGTGCTGACCCCGGTCTGGGCCATGCCGAACGGTCCGGGGTTCATGCCGAGGAAGAGCACGGCCTTGGGCCCGCGGCAGTAGCGGCGCACGAAGCGGCGGTGAGGTTCCCACGCGTACTCGAGCGGAGCGTACACCAGCGACACCGGCGGCCCGGGCGGCGGCAGCGCGGCCAGCTGCGCGCTCAGAGCGCGCTCCAGGGCCAGGAACCGCGCCGCCGTGCCTTCCTCGTCCTCCTCATCATCATCATCATCTTCATCATCGTCAGCCTCGGCCCTGGCTGCTTCCTCATCGTTATCGTCCCTCGCTCCGTCTCCATCCTCAGCCTCCTGCTGCCGCTGCCGCCCTGCTGCCCGCCCGGGCTGCTCCATCCCCCATCGCCTGGGGACGGGGACGGGTGACACGGGGCTGGGGACAGAGGGGACACGGGGACGGGTGACACGGGGCTGGGGACAGAGGGGACACGGCTGGAGAGAGGGGACACGGGGCTGGGGACAGAGGGGACACGGGACGGGTGACACGGGCTGGGGACAGAGGGACATGGGGATGGATGGGGACACGGGGCTGGGGACAGAGGGGACACGGGACGGGTGACACGGGGCTGGGGACAGAGGGACATGGGGATGGATAAAGGGGACACGGGGCTGGGGACAGAGGGGACATGGGGACGGGTGACACGGGGCTGGGGACAGAGGGGACACGGTGGCCGTGGGGACACGGGGCTGGGGACAGAGGGGACACGGGGACGGGTGACACGGGGCTGGGGACAGAGGGGACACGGGGACGGGTGACACGGGGCTGGGGACAGAGGGGACATGGGGACGGGTGACACGGGGCTGGGGACACAGGGGACACGGCTGGAGAGACGGGACACGGGGCTGGGGACAGAGGGGACGCGGGGACGGGTGACACGGGGCTGGGGCAGAGGGGACACGGGGATGGACAGAGGGGACACAGGGCTGGGGACAGAGGGGACACGGGGATGGACAGAGGGGACCTGGGGACGTGGTGACCCTGGGGACACGGGGCTGGATAAAGGGGACACGAGGCTGGTGGACAGAGGGGACACGGGACTGGACAGAGGGGACACAGGGCTGGGGACACGGGGCTGGGGACAGAGGGGACACGGGGCTGGACAGAGGGGACCTGGGGACGTGGTGACAGCGGGGACACGGCTGGAGAGAGGGGACATGGGGATGGATAAAGGGGACACGGGGACGTGGTGACCGTGGGGACACGGGGCTGGGGGACAGAGGGGACACGGGGCTGGACAGAGGGGACACGGGGACACGGAGCCGGACAAAGCGGATTCAGGGCTCGGGGACAGAGGAGTCCCCGCGGGGATGGCGGAGGGGACACGGGAGCCGCAGGGGGTCAGTGGGGTCAGGCCGAGGGTGACACGGTGTCCCCAGGTCCCCTCCAGTGTCCCTTCCGAGCCCCCAGGTGTCCCCAGGTCCCCTCCAGTGTCCCTTCCGAGCCCCTCCAGTGTCCCCAAATCCCCTAAATGTCCCTTCCGAGCCCCCAGGTGTCCCCAGACCTCCCCAAATGTCCCTTCCGAGGTGTCCCCTTGCCCCAGCCTTGTCCCCTCGGACCCCCAAACGCCCCCACAGCCCGCCGTGACGTCACACGGCTCCCCCGTGACGTCACCGCCGCCGCCGCGAGCCCACCTGAGCGCGCGCCGCTTCCGCCGCTCCGCAGGCCACGCCCCCTGAGCCCTAAGCCACGCCCCCTTCGCGAGCCCCTTCCCGGCATGCCCCGCGCGCGGGGGGAGGGGCGTGGCTCGGTCCTTTGTCTGCGCGCGGAGTTTCCCGTCGTGCCTTGCGGCGGGAGAACAAACCCCCCCCCCCCCAACTGCCCCTCCCCCACCCCCCAGAACTGCCCCTCCCCCACCCTCCTGAACCCCAAAACCCGCCCCTCCCCCACCCCTTGACCCCCAAACTGCCCCTCCCCCACTCCTCCCCACCCCCAAACTGCCCCTCCCCCACCCTCAAACTGCCCCTCTCCCACCCTCCTGACCCCCAAACTGCCCCTCCCCACCCCTCAAACCGCCCTCCCCCACCCCCAAACACCCCTCCCCACCCTCCTGACCCCCAAAACTGCCCCTCCCCACCCCACAAATTGCCCTCCCCCACCCTCCTGACCCCCAAAACTGCCCCCTCCCCACCTGTCCCTACTCCCCAACTGCCCCCACCCCTACCCCCAAAACTGCCCCTCCCCCACCCCTTCCCGAGCCCCCAAAACTGCCCCTCCCCCACCCCTCCTGACCCCCCCGGTGTCACCAACCCCCCTGGGGACACTGGGGACACCACGGGGGGGGATGGGCTCAAGGAGGTCTCACCAAGCCCCGCCCCTTTCCCCTCCCCCTCCCTCGCGGGGCTGCGGCGGCACAAGGGCGCCCCCTAGCGGGTCACCAAACCCCGCTGCGGTGTCACCAGAGTGACCCCCGAGTGACCCCAGTGACACCGCCACGTGACGCAGGGAGTGTCCCCAGACGGCGACACCGAGGTGTCCCCAATGCCCTCCTTGTCACCCAGGTGTCCCCAACGCCTCCAGGTGTCCCCAAAAGGCCACACTGAGATGTCCCCAACCCCCTCCTGTGTCACCCAGGTGTCCCCAACGCCTCCAGGTGTCCCCAACCCCCTCCACTGTCACCCAGGTGTCCCCAACCCTCTCCCGTGCCACCCAGGTGTCCCCAGGTGTCCCCAAACGGCCACACCGAGGTGTCCCAAATGCCCTCCTTGTCACCCACGTGTCCCCAATATTGCCCCCCGAGTCACAGCCGGGGTGTCACCGACTCCCTCTCGTGTCATCAAGGTGTCCCCAAGTCCCCCCCAGTGTCACCCAGGTGTCCCCAACCCTCTCTCGTGTCACCCAGGTGTCCCCAGGTGTCCCCAAACAGCAGCACTGGGGTGTCCCCAACACCCTCCATTGTCACCCGGGTGTCCCCAATATTGCCCCCCCAGTCACCACCTGGGTGTCACCAACTCCCTCTCGTGTCACCCAGGTGTCCCCAAGTCCCCCCCGAGTCACCGCCTGGGTGTCACCAACTCCCTCAGTGTCACCGAGGTGTCCCCAAGTCCCCCCCAGTGTCACCAAGATGTCCCCAAGCAGCCCCTGCCCCATCCCCAGGGTTCCCCCGTGTCCCCTCCGGGATGTCCCCACCTGCCACCCCCGCTGTTCCCCTCTGTCCCCTCCTGTCCGCGTGCAGCGCTGCTTGTCACCTGCAGGTGACACTTCTGGCACGGCCGGGGACAGAGCTGAGCCCCTCCCCCTTTTTGGGGACATCGGGGACCCGCAGGGATGGCAGGTCACTGATGGGGGTGGGGATGTCACCCTGAGCCTGTACTGGGGTGAACTGGGATGTCCTGGGGACACTGGGACATCCTGGGGACACTGGGGTGTTCTGGGGACATTCTGGGGACACTGGGGTGTTCTGGGGACATTCTGGGGACATTGGGGCATTCTGGGGACACTGGGACGTTCTGGGGACATTCTGGGGCATTCCGGGGACATTAGGACATACTGGGGACACTGGGACATTGGGGACACTGGGGCATACTGGGGGTGAACTGGGCCATACTGGGGACACTGGGGCATTCTGGGGACACTGGGACACTCTGGGGACACTGGGGTATATTGGGGACATTCTGGGGACACTGGGACATTGGGGTCACTGGGGCATTGGGGATACTGGGCTGTTCTGGGGACACTGGGACATTCTGGGGACACTGGGACGTTGGAGACACTGAGCCATATTGGGGACACTGGGACATTCTGGGGGTGAACTGGGCTGTTCTGGGGACACTGGGGGACGATAGGACATCCTGGGGACACTGGGGCATTGGGGACACTGGGCTATTCTGAGGACACTGAGACATTCTGGGGACACTGGGCTGTCCTGGGGACACTGGGTCACTGGGACATTCTGGGGACACTGGGGCACTCTGGGGACACTGGGCTGTTCTGGGGACACTGGGACATTCTGTGGTCACTGGGACATTCTGGAGACACTGGGGCATTCTGGGGACATTCTGGGGACACTGAGACATTCTGAGGACACTGAGCCATTCTGGGGACATCCTGGGGACACTGGGGCATACTGGGGACACTGGGACATTGGGGACACTGGGTCACTGGGACATTCTGGGGACACTGAGCCATACTGGGGACACTGGGGCATACTGGGGACACCTGGGCCTTCTGGGGACACTGGGACATTCTGGGGACACTGGGGCATTGGGGACACTGAGCCATACTGGGGACACTGAGCCGTTCTGGGGACACTGGGGCATTCTGGGGACATTCTGGGGACACGGAGCCATTCTGGGGACACTGGGGCATTGGGGTCACTGGGCCATTCTGGGGACACTGAGGCCATCCTGGGGACACTGAGCCATACTGGGGACACTGGGCCACCCTGGGGCCATCCCGGTGTCACCGCGGTGTCCCCAACCCCATTGAAGCAGCAGCAGCTCCTGAAAAGTGACCGTTCCTTTTATTGGAGGCAAACCCGGGGAGGGGACTTGGGGACAACACGGGGCCAGAGGGGACACGGGGACACCCCTGGGGACACCCCTGGGGACACCTCTGGGGACACACCCACCCTAAAAAACACCAAAACCCGGGCTGACCCCCCCAGGCCGCCGGGGGGGTGGGGACAGGCTGGGGACAGGGGAATGTCACCTCGGCCCTGTCCCCAGGGGGTGGCGGGGGGGGCAGGGTGGCCCCTGGGGACACTGGGTTGGGGACAGGGGGTTGGGGACACCGGGGGTGCCCCGGTGGGGGGCTATGTACAGCGGGGGGGTCGCTTAGCTGCGGGGGGGGTCCCGCTCCTTGCTGTCACTGTCCTCGGGGTAGGCGTGCCACGTCAGGCGCTCCTCGTAGAAGGCGATGACAATTTGGGGACACTTGAGGTTGGCCTCCTTGGCCAGCACCAGGTCGGCCTCGTCCGTGTCCTTCCTGGGGGGGGGACAAGGGGGGTCAGGGGACAGGCTGGGGACATGGAGACAGACTGGGGACATGGGGACAAGGGGGGGTCAGGGGACAGACTGGGGACACGGGGACAGACTGGGGACATGGGGACAAGGGGGGTCAGGGGACAGACTGGGGACACGGGGACAAACCTGGGACAGAGAGACAAATTGGGGCACACAGGGACAAACTGGGGACACGGGGACAAGGTAGGGTCAAGGGACAAATTTGGGACATGGGGATAAATTTGGGACACGGAGACAAGGGCGGGTCAGGGGACAAACTGGTGATACAGGGACAGAGGGACAAACTGGGGGACACGGGGACAAACTGGGCACACAGGGACAAATTGGGTACACGGGGACAAGGGGGGGTCAGGGGACAAACTGGGGACATGCGGATAAATTGGGGACACAGGGACAAACTAGGGGGTCACAGACACCAAACTGGGGACACAGGGACAAACTGGGGACAAAGAACAAACTGGGGACACAGGGACAAACTAGGGATATGGGGACAAACTGGGGACACGGGGACAAACTGGGGAATCACAGATACCAAACTAGGGACACGGGGACAAACTGGGGACAGAGAGGCAAACTGGGGACACAGGGACAAACTGGGGACAGAGGGACAAACTAGGGGGTCACAGACACCAAACTGGGGACACAGATACCAAACTGGGGACACGGGGACAAACTGGGGACACAGATACCAAACTGGGGGGCACAGGGACAAACTGAGGGGACAGGAAGTCCCAAGGACAAACCGGGGGACACAGGGACAAACTGGGGGGTCAGAGGGGACACAGACACAACCCGGGGGGTCAGGGGACACAGGGGGACACAGGGACAAACTGAGGGGACAGGAAGTCCCAAGGACAAACTGTGGCGTCAGAGGGGACAAACTAGGGGGTCACAGACACAAACCGGGGGGTTAGGGGACACTGAGGGACACAGGGACAAACTGGGGGTCACAGACACAAACCAGGGGGTCGGGGAGACTGGGGGACACAGGGACAAACTGGGGGTCAGAGGGGACACAGACACAAGCCGGGGGGTCAGAGGGGACAAACTGGGGGACACAGGGACAAACTGGGGGGTCAGAGGGGACACTGGGGGACACAGGGACAAACTGAGGGGACAGGAAGTCCCAGGGACAAACCAGGGGACACAGGGACAAACTGGGGGTCACAGACACAAACCAGGGGGTCGGGGACACTGGGGGACACAGGGACAAACTGGGGGTCACAGACACAACCCAGGGGATCAGAGGGGACACTGGGGGACACAGGAACAAACTGGGGGTCACAGGGGACACAGGGACAAACTAGGGGGTCACAGATACAACCCAGGGGATCAGAGGGGACACTGGGGGACACAGGGACAAACTGGGGGGTCAGAGGGGTCACACACACACAACCCGGGGGTCAGAGGGGACACCGGGGACAGCGGCGGTGGCCTCACCACTTCATGAGGAACATGAGGTCCCCGCAGGAGTCGGTGGCGCCGATGATCTTCTCGGGCTCCAGGCCTCGCTCGAAGCCGCGGGCGATGTCATTGCTCTGCCGGTTTGGGGACAAAAGAGACAGTTTGGGAAAAAGGGATTTGGGACAGGAGTGCAGCCTTGGGTTGAGGATGTTGTCACAGGGTGGTGGCACTGGTGGAGTGACCCCATGGATGGGGACATTGTCCCCTTTGCTAGTGGTCATTCCAGGACTCCACTGCTGTCCCCACGGAGAGGACACTGGGTGCCACTGTCCCCAACCCCTGGCCCTGTCCCTACTCTGGGTGTCCATTCCTGTCCCTGTCCCCATCTCATTTTCCTGTCCCCAACCCTGGGTCCCCATCCCATGTCCCTGTCCCTACCCAAAGTCCATCCCTGTCCTCATTCCTGGGTCCCCATCCCCATCCCATGTCCCTGTCACCAACCCTGGATTCCCATCCCCATCCCATGTCCCCATCCCACATTTCTGTCCCCAACCTGCATTCTCATCCCTGTCCCTGTGTCCCTGTCCCCATTCCTGAGTCCTCATCCCCATCCCATGTCCTTGTCCCTACACAGTGTCCATCCCTGTCCCCATCCCATGTCCCTGTCCCCAACCCTGAATTCCCACCCCCATCCCCTTCCCATCCCCCTGTCCCCATCCCACATTTCTGTCCCCAGCCTGGATTCTCATCCCCATCCCTGTGTCCCCACCCCCATCCCATGTCCCTGTCCCTACTCAATGTCCATCCCTGTCCCCATCCCCATCCATATCCCTGTCCCCAACCCTGAATTCCTACCTTCATCCCCTTCCCTACTCAGTGTCCATTCCCGTCCTTGTCCCCATCCCTGTCCCCATCCCATGTCCCTGTCCCCAACCCTGGATTCCCATCCCCACCCCTGTCCCTGTCTCTACTCAGCATCCATCCCCATCCCCATCCCATGTCCCTGTCCCCAACCTGGATTCTTATCCCCATCCCATGTCCTTGTCCCTACCCAGTATCTATCCCTGTCCCCATCCCCATCCCCATCCCCTGTCCCTGTCCCCATCCCTGAATTCCCATCCCTATCCCTGTCCCTGTCCCCATCCCACATCCTGTCCATCCCCATCCCTGTCCCCATCCCATGTCCTTGTCCCCAACCCTGGATTCCCATCCCCATCCCTGTCCCCATCCCCATCTCCATCCCATGTCCCTGTCCCCTGTCCCCATCCCTGTCCCCATCCCCATCCCATGTCCCTGTCCCTACTCAGTGTCCATCCCTGACCCCATCCCCATCCCCATCCCACGTCCCTGTCCCCACCCTACTGTCCCCTGGCTGTCCCCATCCCCATCCCTATCTCCATCCCCTGTCCCTGTCCCCAACTCTGGGTTCTCATCCCCATCCCCTGTCCCTGTCCCTACTCAGCGTCCATCCCTGTCCCCATCCCCATCCCCATCCCCATCCCATGTCCCTGTCCCCTGTCCCCATCCCTGTCCCCATCCCACATCCCACAAATGGACGGAAGTGTCCATTTCCGTCTCCATCCCCATCCCACGTCCCTGTCCCTGTCCCCAACCCTGAATTCCCATCCCCACCCCCAGATCCCTGCTGTCCCCTGCTGTCCCCTGGCTGTCCCCTCACCTCCCTCTTCTTCTTGGCTCGCCCATCCTCGCTGCCGGGCAGTCCCTTGCGCTTGGCGCCCTCGGGCCGCTCGCGGGGCCGAGTGCCATCGCTGTCCCTCATGTCCCTCATGCGGCGGTCCTTGCGCAGGAACTGCGAGATCAGCTCGGGGCAGTCCAGGTTCTTCTCGGGCTCCCACGTGTTGTGCTCCCTGCGGGGACAGGGGACAGCAGGGGACATCAGGGGACATTGCTGGGGACATTGCTGGGGGACATTGCCGGGGACATCCCCGCCACACCCACGTGTTGTGCTCCCTGCGGGGACAGGGGACAGCAGGGGACAGCAGGGGACAGCCGAGGGACAAGAGACACCGTCAGGGGACATCCCCACCACACCCATGTGTTGTGCTCCCTGTGGGGGACAGCAGGGGACATGAGGGGACAGCCTGGGGACATCCCCGCCACACCCACGTGTTGTGCTCCCTGCAGGGACAAGGGGACATCAGGGGACAAAAAACATCGTCAGCGGACATCCCCACCACACCCATATGTTGTGCTCCCTGCGGGGGACAGGGGGACATCAGGGGACAAGGGACACTGTCAGGGGACAGCCAGGGGACAAGAGACACCGTCAGGGGACATCCCCGCCACACCCACGTGTTGTGTTCCCTGCGGGACACCTGGGGACAAGGGGACATTGCCAGGGGACATCCCCGCCACACCCACGTGTTGTGTGCCCTGCGGGGACAGGGGACATCAGGGAACAGCAGGGGACATCAGGGGACATCCCCACCACACCCACGTGTTGTGTTTCCTGCATGGGACATCACAGGGACACTTTGGGGACACTGCAGGGACACCCCTTAGCCATGGCGCTGTGTGCTCTGTGCCACACTGGGGTCACACCGGTGTCCCCATGTCCCCAAGAGCTGTGTCCTGTGTCACACACTGGGATCGCAATGGTGCCACCACATCCCTGTCCCCAAGAGTTGTGTCCCCCTCACATACCAGGGTCCAACCAGTGTCCCCACGTCCCCTGCCACACACCGGGACCCACACAGTGCCATGTCCCCATCCCCAGCTGCTGTGTCCCACCCGCCAGGCGCTGTATCCCCTGTCCCCCCACGCTGTCCCCAGTGTCACTCACTTGTCCCGCCCCCCATGCCCTGTGTCCCCCCGCACTGTCCCCAGTGTCACTCCCCTGTCCCCCCACGCTGTCCCTAGTGTCACTCCCGTGTCCCCCCGCACTGTCCCCAGTGTCACTCACTTGCCCCACCCCCCAGGCTCTGTGCCCCATGTCCCCCACACTGTCCCCAGAGTCACTGCCGTATCCCCAGTGTCACTCCCTGTCCCCCGCGCTGTCCCCAGTGCCACTCCCCTGTCTCCCCCTGCTGTCCCCAGTGTGACTGCCGTGTCCCCGCGCTGTCCCCACTGTCACTCCCCTGTCCCCCACACTGTCCCCAGTGTCACTCCCTTGTCCCCCGCGCTGTCCCCAGTGTCACTCACGTGTCCCACCCCTCAGGCGCCATGTCCCCTGTCCCCCCACGCTGTCCCCAGTGCCACTCCCCTGTCTCCCCATGCTGTCCCCACTGTCACTCCCCTGTCCCCCACACTGTCCCCAGTGTCACTGCCGTGTCCCCGTGCTGTCCCCAGTGTCACTCTCCTGTCCCCCACACTGTCCCCAGTGTCACTCCTGTCCCCACGCTGTCCCCAGTGTCACTCCCCTGCCCCCCGCGCTGTCCCCAGTGCCACTCCCCTGTCCCCGCGCTGTCCCCAGTGTCACTCCCCTGCCCCCCGTGCTGTCCCCAGTGTCACTGCCGTGTCCCCAGTGTCACTCCTGTCCCCGCGCTGTCCCCAGTGTCACTCACTCGGAGAAGCCCTTCCACTTGAGCAGGTACTCGGCCTGGCCCCTCACCACGCGCCGATCCAGAACCTTCTCCACCACATACTCCTCCTCCTCCCCCGAGGACGAGCTGTCGGCTGCCCGCCGGCTCCTCCTGCCCATAGCGCAGCCACCGCTCTGGGGACAGCCACTGTCACCGCGGGGACACCAAACCGGGCCGTTTGGGGTCACCTCGGGACACCTGGGGGACACTGGAGGCACCTGGAGGGTCCTTAAAGGGGATTTTGGGGTGACCTGGGGACTCTCAGGGGGATTTTGGGGTGACCTGGGGATGCCAAGGGGAGGTTTGGGGTCATCCTGGGACTCACAAGGGGGATTTGGGGACACTTTGGGACCCCCAGGGGACACTTGAGGCACCTGGAGGGTCCTTAAAGCGGATTTTGGGGTGACCTGGGGGGGATTGGGGTGACCTGGGGGGGATTTGGGGACCCTCAGGGTTGCCATGGGGAGGTTTGGGGTCATTTTGGGACCCCCAAGGGACACTGGAGGTTCCTTAAAGGGGATTTTGGGGTGACCTGGGGACTCTCAGGGGGATTTTGGGGTGACCTGGGGACTCTCAGGGGGATTTTGGGGTGACCTGAGGGGGATTGGGGTGACCTGGGGATGCCAAGGGGAGGTTTGGGGTCATCTGTGGACCCACAAAGGGGATTTGGGGACACTTTGGGACCGTCAGGGGACACTTGAGGCACCTGGAGGGTCCTTAAAGGGGATTTTGGGGTGACCTGGGGATGCCAAGGGGAGGTTTGGGGTCATCCTGGAACCCCCAAGGGGGATTTGGGGACACTTTGGGACCCTCGGGGGACACTGGAGATTCCTTAAAGGGGATTTTGGGGGGACCCTTAGGAATGCCAAGAGGAGGTTTGGGGTCATCTTGGGACCCCCAAGGGGGATTTGGGGACACTTTGGGACCCCAAAAGGACATCCCGAGGGGGAAGGACAGGAGGGGAGATGAGAAAAGTGGAAATCCCTAAAATCCAGCGAGGATTGAGGCACAAAGTCACACAATTTGGGCTAAAAAACCCTTAAAAAAGTGACAATTAAAAAGGAAAATGGAGTTAGGATCAATCCCCTAAAATTAGGAAGGGATTTGGAAACAGAGAAACGGAATTCAGGTTAAAACCTTTAAAAACGGTGAGAATTAAGAATAACCGGTTTTAAGAAAACCCCAATTTTTTTTTTCCCCTCAGGCCTTGCTTTTAGAGGATTATTTTTTTTTAAATTCCCGGGAATTCCTCGCTCCGGGGTGGAATTTCCTGCCGGATTCCCGGCGGGATTTCCCGGTGAGGGATTTGGGTGGAAATCGAGAGGTTTTGGGCGGATTTGTGAGGGAAAAGGGACCGAAAGGAGCCTGTTGAGTAGTAAAAACGCAGTTTTGTGAGGGAATCGAGAGGTTTTAGGTGGATTTGTGAGAGAAAAAGGGCCGAAAGGAGCCGGTTTGGGTGGGAAAACGCGATTTTGTGAGGGGAAAAGGGCCGAAAGGAGCCGGTTTGGGTGGAAACCGAGAGATTTTGGGTGGATTTGTGAGGGAAAAAGGGCCGAAAAGGGTCGTAAAACGCCGTTTTGTGAGGGAAAAGGGGCCGAAAGGGGCCAGTTTGGGTGGTAAAACGCGGTTTTGTGAGGGAACCGAGAGGTTTTGGGAGGATTTGTGAGGGAAAAGGGGCCGAAAGGGGCCGGTTTGGGTGGGAAAACGCGATTTTGTGAAGGAAAAAGGGCCGAAAGGAGCCGGTTTGGGGTGGAAAAACGCCGTTTTGTGAGGAAACCGAGAGGTTTTGGGAGGATTTGTGAGGGAAAAGGGGCCGAAAGGAGCCGGTTTGGGTGGTAATTGAGAGGTCTTGGGTGTATTTGTGAGGGAAAAAAGGCCGAAAGGGGCTTGTTTGGGTGGTAAAACGCGGTTTTGTGAGGGAACCGAGAGCTTTTGGGTGGATTTGTGAGGGAAAAGGGGCCGAAAAGGGCCTGGTTGGGAGTTAAAACGCTGTTTTGTGAGGGAACAGCCCGAGATGGAGCCCTGAGGCGCCAAATCCCGAATCCCGCCGCATCCCAATCCCGCGCCCGGCACTCCTGAGGGAACAAAGGGAGCAGCGCGCCGCTCGCAGGCCGAAAGCGCCGCTTGGAGGCCAAAGCGCCGCTATGACGGCGAAATACCGCAGCTCTGAGGTAAAACCCGCCGGCCGCGGGAGGGAAAGCGGCGGTTTGAGGGGGAGAGCGGCGGTTTTGGGGGGAAAGCTGCGGTTTTGGGGTGAAAAGCCGCAGTTTTGGGTTCGGAGCGCGGCCGGGGGGAGCGGAACGGCGGGCCAGGCCGGGGGCGGGGCCAGCAGCGCGCCACGGCCCGCGATTGGTCGACACCGCCGCGCGCCTCCGCGCTGATTGGCCGAACGACCCGCCGCTCGCCACCGCCCAGCCGCGCCGCTATTGGGCGGTGGAACTGTCACTCCGCGTGCCGCCCCGCCCGCCGCTCGCTGCTATTGGCCGGCGCGCCCGTCACTCCGCGCTCAGCCCCGCCTCCCCTCCGCCGCCATTGGCCGCCGCGCCTGCCCGTCACGGGCACGAGTCCCGCCCCCGCGCTGCCGCCCATTCATCCGCCTCCCGCCGCCGCCGCTACCTGCGCGGAGAGCGGCTCCGGCGCGGGCCCGTCCGCCGCGGTCTAGCCGCCCCTCCGAGCCGCCGCCGCTCCGCGCTCCGCCCGCCAAAACCGCCCGCAGCGCGCAAGCGCCGCCGGCCGCGATCCGCGCATGCGTCCGCCCGCCTTTCCTCCCTCCCCGAAGCCCGCCGCGAGCGGCGCATGCGCTGCCCCGGGCGCACCTTGGGGCCGGCGGGCGGGCGGCCCCTCTTCGCCGCCGCCGGGACTCGCCGCCGCCCCGCTCTGCGCCCGCCGCGCCGCGCTCTCCGAGCTGCGCTGGGCCCGCCGGCGGCCCGCGCTGAGCGACGGCCGCGCCCGCCAATGGGGTCGCTCCTCCCCCGCGCCCAACCAATCAGCGCCGAGCGGTGGGCGGGCTCACCGCCACGTCAGCCAATCGCCGGCGCGCCGGGGAGTCTCCGGGCCGGAGCGGGAAAAGCGGCGCTGGGCGTAGCCTCCGCCGCTCCATCCAATCAGCGCAAAGCGAGGGCGGGATGTATCCTCAAACAACCAATCACCGTCCGCGCCGCGGGCGGAGCGCGGCGGGCGAGCCAATCCAAGGGCGGCGGCGGGCGGCGGCGGCCAATGGGAGGCGGCGCGGGGGCCGGGCGGGCGGCGGGGGCGGCGGGGTGAGGCGGCGGCGCTCGCGTCGCTCGGCCCCTTTCCGTGTCGGCCCTCGCAGAGGGAGCATCGCGCGCTGCCGCCACCGCCCGGCCCGCCCCGCGCCGCGCCGCCGCCATGGCCAAGGCCGAGGTCAGCGCCCGCCATCTCTCACACCCCCCCCCTTTTCCCCCCTCACGGATCGCGCGGGATCGGTCGGTCGGTCGGTTTTTTTTTCCCCCCCATTCCGCCCTCCCGCCGGTTGTTCCTCCTCCCCTCAGCGCCTCACGGGCCGCTCGCCCTCACCGCGCCTGCGCGCGCCGCTCGTTCCCGCCGCTCCATCCCCCCTCCCCTCCCCCCCGCTCCCCTCAGCTCCCCTCACCGCGCAGGCGCCATGAGGGGTGGGGGGGGGGAGAACCGAGACTCTCTCTGCGCATGCGCGACCCCCGCCGCCCCCCCCCCACCCCCCCTCCGCGCGCGCTCCCGCGGCCACGTGCGCGGCCTTTGTGTCACTCGGTGTCGCTCGGTGTCACCCGGGAGGGGGGGGACGGCCAGATAGGGGGAGGGGGAGGTGGGTTAGGCGCTGGGGGTTGGGGGGAGGGGGAGGGGGATGGAGGGGGAGAAATTGGGGTTCTGGGGGGTTGGGGAGTGTGAAATTGGGGGTTGGGGGGTTTGGAGGGCTGAAATTTGGGGTTTGGGACGGAAATTGGGGCTGGGGGCCTTGGGGGGTTGGGGACTTCGACATTTGGAGTTGGGAGGGTTGGGATGTCTGAAAGTTGGGGTTTTGGGATCCAAAAATTGGGGCTGGGGGCTTTGAGGGGTTGGGGGAGCTTGAAATTTGGGGTTGGGGGTTTGAGATGTCTTAAAGTTGGGATTGGGGATCAAAAATTGGGGCTGGGGGCTTTGGGGAGTCTAAAATTTGGGGCTGGGAGGTTGGGGAGTTCAAAACTAGGTGTTGGGAGGGTTGGGATGTCTTAAAGTTGGGATTGGGGGATCCAAAAATTGGGGCTGGGGGCTTTGGGGAAACTAAAATTTGGGGTTGGGGGGGTTTGGAGGGCTGAAATTCGGGGTTTTGGGGTCCAAAAATTGGGGCTGGGGGCTTTGGGGGGGTTGGGGGAGTCTAAAATTTGGGGTTGGGAGGTCTGAAATTTGGGCTTGTTGGATCCAGGAATTGGGGCTGGGGGCTTTGGGGGGTTGGGGGAGTTCAAAGTTAGGGGTTGGGAGAGTTGGGAGGTCAGAAATTTGGGGTTGTGGGATCAAAAAATTGGGGCTGGGGGCTTTGGGGAGTCTGAAATTAGGGGTTTGGGAGGTTGGGGGAGTCTAAAATTTGGGCTTGGGGGGTTTGGGATGTCTGAAAGTTGGGATTGGGGGATCTAAAAATTGGGGCTGGGGGCTTTGGGGAGACTAAAATTAGGGGTTGGGAGGGTTGGGAGGTCTGAAATTTGGGGATTTGGGATCCAAAAATTGGGGCTGGGGGCTTTGGGGGGTTGGGGGAGTTCGAAATTTGGAGTTGGGAGGGTTGGGATGTCTGAAATTTGGGGTTTTGGGATGCAGAAATTGGGGCTTGGGGCTTTGAGAGGTTGGTGGAGTCCTAAATTTGGGGTTAGGAGGATTGGGATGTCTGAAATTTGGGGTTTTGGGACGCAGAAATTGGGGCTGGGGGCTTTGGGGGGTTGGGGGAGTTGGGAGGTCAGAAATTTGGGGTTTTGGGATCCAAAAATTGGGGCTGGGGGCTTTGAGAGGCTGGGGGAGTCAAAAATTTGGGGTTAGGGATGTCTGAAAGTTGGGATTGGGTGATCCAGAAATTGGGGCTGGGGGCTTGGGAGACTAAAATTAGGGTTAGGGGAGTTGGGAGGTCCGAAATTTGGGATTAGGAGGTCCGAAATTTGGGGCTGGGGGGGTTTGGAGGGCTGAAATTTGGGGTTTTGGGACCCAAAAATTGGGGCTGGGGGCTTTGAGAGGCTGGGGGAGTCCAAAATTTGGGGTTGGAGGAGTTGGGATGTCTGAAATTTGGGGTTTTGGCATCCAAAAATTGGGGCTGGGGGCACTGGGGGGTTGGGGGAGTCAAAAATTTACAGTTGGGAGGTCGGAAATTTGGGGGTTGGGGTTCAGAAATTTGGGGTTTTGGCATCCAAAAATTGGGGCTGGGGGCTTTGGGGGGCTGGGGGAGTCCAAAGTTAGGGGTTGGGAGGTCAGAAATTTGGGATTGTGGGATCCAAAATGGGGCTGGGGGCTTTGGAGGGCTGGGGGAGTTTGAAATTTGGGGTTGGGAGGGTTGGGATGTCCGAAATTTGGGGTTGGGATGTCTGAAATTTGGGGTTGTGGGATCCAAAAATTGGGGTGGTGGTGCTGAGGGGGCTGGAGGTCCCCAAAATAGGGTTGGGGATGAAATTGGGGTCCTGGGGGTCCAAATATTGGGGTTGGGGGCTTTGGGAGGCTGGGGGAGTCTAAAATTTGGGGTTGGGAGGTCGGAAATTTGGGGTTTTGGGTTCCAAATTGGGGCTGGGGGCTTTGGGGGGCTGGGGGAGTTTGAAATTAGGGGTTGGGAGTTTGAAATTTGGGATTGGGAGATCCGAAATTTGGGGTTTTGGGATCCAAAAATGGGGCTGGGGGCACTCAGGGGACTGACTGGTGGGCCCCAAAAATTGGGTCTGGGGGATGAAATTGGGGTCCTGGGGGTCCAGAAATTGGGGCTGGGGTCCCTAAAAGGAGCCACTGGGGGGTCTGGTGATCCCCAGCTGGGAACTGGGGATGCTCGAGGACCCTTTGACCCCAAAAACTGTGGGATGGAGGAGCTGGGGGTCCCCAAAAAAGGGTCTGGGGGCTTCAGACCCCCTCAGGATGGGGCTGGGGGCTCCCAGGGGGAATTTTGGGTTTTCAGGAGGGAATTTTGGGTTTCCAATTAAGATTTTTGGATTTCCAGGAGAGATTTTGGGGTTCCAGGGGGAATTTTGGGGTTCCAGGAGGGAATTTTGGGCTCCCAGGGGCAATTTTGAGGGTCCCAGGAGGGAATTTTGGGGTCCCAGGAGGGAATTTTGGGACGTCAGGATTTCCCTGCAGCTTTAGGGCGTCCCAGGGTGAAATTTGGGGTTTTAGGGCATCCCTGGAACTGGGAGTTGCTCTGTGGGGAGATTTGGGATGTCAGGAGCTTGGGGGGAGATCCCAGGAGGGATTTTGGGGTTCCAGGGGGAATTTTGGGATGTCAGGGGGAATTTTGAGATGTCAGGAGGGATTTTGGGATTCCAGGAGGGAATTTTGGGATTCCTGGAGGGAATTTTGGGTTTCCAGTTGAGGTTTTTGGGATCCCAGGAGAGATTTTGGGGTTTCCAGGAGAGATTTTAGGGTTCCAGGAGTGATTTTTGGGATCCCAGGAGAGACTTTTGGGATTCCAGGTGGGGTTTTGGGTTTCCAGGAAGGATTTTTGGGATTCCAGGAGGAATTTTGGGATGTCAACACCTCCCTGGAGTTTTGGGAGGATCCTAGGGGGAATTTGGGATGTCAGGAGCCACAGAGGGAATTCCAGGAAGGAATTTTGGGTTCCCAGGAGGGATTTCTGGGGTTCCAGGAGGGAATTTTGTGATTCCAGGTGAGATTTTTGAGTTTCCAGGAGCAGTTTTGGGTTTCCGGGATAGAGTTTTGGGATTCCAGGTGGGATTTTGGGCTTCCAGTAGAGAACTTTGAGTTTCCAGGAGAAATTTTTGGGTTTCCAGGGGAGATTTTTAGGTTTCCAGGTGAGATTTTGGGTTTCCAGGAGGGAATTTTGGGGTACCATGAGCGATTTTGGGATTCCAGGTGAGATTTTTGGGGTTCCAGGAGGGAATTTTGGGGTCTCAGGAGAGATTTTTGGGATCCCAGTAGAGATTTTTGGGTTTCCAGGAGGAAATTTGGGATGCCAGGATATATTTTGGGTTTCCAGGAGAAGGGAATTCTGGGTTTTCAGGAGGGATTTTTGAGTTTCCAGTAGAGATTTTTGGGTTTCCAGGAGGGGTTTTTGGGTTCCCAGTAGAGATTTTTGGGTTTTGAGGCAGGATTTTGGGATTCCAGGGGAAAATTTTGTGTTTCTAGCAGAGATTTTGGGTTTCCAGGAGGGATTTCAGGGTGCCAGGAGGGAATTTTGGGATTCCAGGAGAGAATTTTGGGTTTCCAGTAGAAATTTTAGGGTTTCCAGAAGGGCTTTTTGGATCCCAGTAGAGATTTTTGGGTTTCCAGGAGGAAATTTGGGATTCCAGGCAGGATTTTGGGATCCCAGCAGGTAATTTTAGGTTTCCAGGAAAGATTTTGGGATCCCAGTAGAGATTATTGGGATCCCAGTAGAGATTTTTGGGATTCCACAGGGGAATTTTGGGTTTCCAGGAGGGAATTTTGGGTTTTCAGGAGCGATTTTTGAGTTTCCAGGAGAGATTTTTGGATTCCAGTTGAAATTTTTGGGTTTCCAGGAGCAATTTTTGGGTTTCTAGGAGGCATTTTGTGATCCTAATAGAGATTTTTGTGTTTCCAGGTGTGATTTGGGGGTGCCAAGAAGGAATTTTGGGTTTCCAGGAGGGAATTTTGAGCTTCCAGGAGGGATTTTTGGATTCCAGGAGGCAATTTTGGGATTCCAGTAGAATTTTTTGGGTTTCCAGGAGGGATTTTTAGGGTTCCAGTAGAGATTTTCGGGTTTCAAGCAGAGATTTTGTGTTTCCTGGAGGGATTTCGTGATCCCAGGTGGGATTTTGGGATCCCAGGGGGAATTCTGGGGCTTCCCGGAGGAATTTTGGTTTTCCAGGAGGGAATTTGGGATTCCAGGATATATTTTGGGGTTCCAGTAGAGATTTTTAATTTTCCAGGAGAGGCTTTTGGGTTTCTGGGAGAGAATTTTAGGATTCCAGGAGGAATTTTTGGGTTTCTGGGTGGGATTTCGGGGTGCCAGGGGGGATTTTGGGATTCCAGGCCATCCCCAGAGCTGGATTAGGATGTTTTTGGGGTCTGGGGGTGTCCCCAACCCCGCTGTGACCCCAAATTTGTCCCCTCAGTCCCCGAAGGAGCCGGAGCAGCTCCGGAAACTCTTCATCGGCGGCTTGAGCTTCGAGACGACAGACGAGAGCCTGAGGAGCCACTTTGAGCAGTGGGGCACGCTCACCGACTGCGTGGTGAGGGGCTGACACCCTAAAACCGACCTGGGGACCCTAAAATTATCTCTGGGGACCCTAAAACTGAGCTGGGAGCCTAAATCCTGCCCTAAAACTGATCTGGGAGCTCTAAACCTCACCTGGGAGCCCTAAACCATCCCTGGGAGTCCAAATCCTACCCTAAAACTGAGCTGGGACCCTAAAACCATCCCTAAAACTGAGCTGGGATCCTAAAACCATCCCTAAAACTGAGCTGGGACCCTAAATCCTGCCCTAAAACTGAGCTGGGACCCTAAAACCATTCCTAAAACTGAGCTGGGACCCTAAATCCTGCCCTAAAACCATTCCTGGGAGTCCAAATCCTGCCCTAAAACTGATCTGGGAGCCTAAATCCTGCCCTAAAACTGAGCTGGGACCCTAAATCCTACCCTAAAACTGATCTGGGAGTCCAAAACCACCCCTGGGGACCCTAAAACCTGCTCTGAGACCCCAAATCCTACCCTAAAACCTGCTCGGGGGGCCCTAAACCTACTCTGGGGGCCCTAAAACCTTACCTGGGACCCCAAATCCTGTCCTAAAACTTTCTCTGGGGGCCCTAAACCCCATCTGGGACCCCAAATCCTATCCTAAAACCTCCTCTGGGGATCCTAAAACTGATCTGGGATCCCAAATCCTGCCCTAAAACTGATCTAGGACCCTAAAACTCACCTGGGAGCCATATCCATCCCTGGGACCTCAAATCCTACCCTAAAACCTGCTCTGGGAGCTCTAAACCTCACCTGGGATCCCGAATCCTACCCTAAAACCTGCTCTGGGGGGCCTGAACCTGACCTGGGAGCCCTAAACCATCCCTGGGACCCCAGATCCTACCCTAAAACCTGCTCTGGGGACCCTAAAACTCACCTGGGAGCCCAAAACCATCCCTGGGGACCCTAAAACTGATCTGGGACCCCAAAACAATCCCTGGGACCCCAGATCATGCCCTAAAACCTGCTCTGGGGGCCCTAAAACTCACCTGGGGGACCCTAAAACCATCCCTGGGGACCCTAAACCCCATCTGAGAGCCCAATTCCTACCCTAAAACCTTCTCTGGGAGCCCTAAACCACATCTGGGAGCCCTAAAACACATCTGCGACCCCAAATCCTGCCCTAAAACCTTCTCTGGGAGCCCTAAACCTGATCTGGGACCCCAAAACCATCCCTGGGACCCTAAATACTGCTTTGGGTACCCTAAACCTGATCTGGGAACCCTGAAACCTTCTCTGGGAGCCCAAATGCTGCTCTGGGACCCCAAAAAAATTCCTGGGGTCCCTAAAACTTTCTCTGGGAGCCCTAAACCCCATCTGGGACCCCAAATCCTCCTCTGGGGTCCCTAAAACCTTCTCTAGGAGCTCTAAACCTGCTCTGGGATCCCTAAAGCCATTCCTGGGACCCCAAATCCTTTAGGGTTTCCTAAATCCCTTCCTGGGGCCGCAAAACCCTCCCCAGGACACCACAGCTCCCCCGGTGTGTGTTGTCCTGTCCCCTGTGTCACCTGGGCGTGACCTGTGTGTGACCTGTGTGTGACCTGTGTGTGACCCTGTGCCTGCGTGTGTCGCCTGTCTGTCCCCAGAGTTGTGTGACATCTTCATCTGTGGCTCGCTTGTGTGTCACCTGTGTGTGACCCTGTCCCTGCGTGTGTTACCGGGGTGTCCCCAGCATTGTGTGTGTCACAGTTTCACCTGTGTGTGTCCCCGTTTTCTCATCTGTGTCACCTGTGTGTGTGTGTGTGTCCCCTCTCTGGTGTCCCCTGCCCACGTCTCCGTCACCCTGTGTCCCTGGCAGTGTCCCTTAGCTGTCCCCTGTGTCCATCCCCGTGTCCCCTGTGTTCATTCCACTGTCTTTGTGTCTGTTCTGCTGTCCCTGACCTGTCCCTGTGTCCCTTCCTGTGTCCCTAACCTGTTCCCTAACCTGTGTCCATGCCCATGTCCCTGTGTCCATTCTGCTGTCCCTCCCCGTGTCCCTGACCTGTCCCCTGTGTCCCTTCCTGTGTCCCTGACCTGTCCCTTGTGTACATGTCTGTGTCCCTGTGTCCATTTTGCTGTCCCTCCCCGTGTCCCTGACCTGTCCCCGTGTCCCTTCCTGTGTCCCTGACATGTCCCAGCATCCCTGACCTGTCCCCTGTGTCCATCCCCATGTCCCTGTGTTTATTGCATGGGATTTGTGTCTGTTCTGCTGTCCCTGACCTGTCCCTGTGTCTCTTTCTGTGTCCCTGACCTGTCCCTTGTGTACATGTCCGTGTCTCTGTGTTCATTCTGCTGTCCCTCCCCGTGTCCCTGACCTGTCCCCATGTCCCTGACCTATTCCTGTGTCCATCCCCATGTCCCTGTGTCCCTGACCTGTCCCTGATCTGTCCCCCTGTCCCCAGGTGATGCGTGACCCCAACACGAAGCGCTCGCGGGGGTTTGTCACATTGTGTCACACTGTGTCCCTGAGCTGTCCCTGAACTGTTTCCATGTCCCTGAGTTGTCCCTGTGTCCATCCCCATGTCCCTGAGCTGTCCCCGTGTCCCTTGTCCCCAGGTGATGCGGGACCCCAACACGAAGTGCTCGCGGGGGTTTGTGTTTGTCACACTGTGTCCCTGAGCTGTCCCTGAGCTGTCCCCACATCCCTGAGCTGTCCCCTGTCCCCAGGTGATGCGGGACCCCAACACGAAGCGCTCGCGGGGGTTCGGCTTTGTCACTTACTCCTCGGTGGAGGAGGTGGACGCTGCCATGAACGCTCGGCCGCACAAGGTGGACGGCAGGGTGGTGGAGCCCAAACGGGCAGTGTCCAGAGAGGTATGGGACACTGGGGACATTAGGGACACTGGGGACATTGGGGACACTGGGGACATTGGGGACATTGGGGACACTGGGGACACTGGGGACATTGGGGACACTGGGGACATTGGGGACATGGAGCCCAAACGGGCCGTGTCCAGAGAGGTATGGGGACACTGGGGACACTGGGGACATTGGGGACACTGGGGACACTGGGGACATTAGGGACACTGGGGACATTGGGGACACTGGGGACATTGGGGACATCGGGGACACGGCAGGGTGGTGGAGCCCAAACGGGCAGTGTCCAGAGAGGTTTGGGGACATTGAGGACACTGGGGACATTGGGGACATGGCAGGGACATGGCAGGGTGGTGGAGCCCAAACGGGCAGTGTCCAGAGAGGTACGCGGACATGGGGGACATTGGGGACATGGCAGGGACATGGAAGGGTGGTGGAGCCCAAACAGGCAGTGTCCAGAGAGGTTTGGGGACATTGGGGACAATGGGGACATGGAGCCCAAATGGGCCGTGTCCAGAGAGGTACGGGGACAGGCATAGGGGGTGGTGGCAGTGGGGACAGGGATATGGTCAGGGGTGGTGGTGACACTGGGCACAGGGACAGGGCTGGTGGCCATGCTGGGCTGTGTCCACTGCTCCTGGTGGTGGCACTGGGGACAGGGACAGGGCTGGTGGCCATGCTGGGCTGTGCCCGCTGCTCCTGGTGACAGTACTAAGGACAGAGACAGGGGTGATGATGACACTGGGGACAGGGACAGGGCTGGTAGCCACGCTGGGCTGGTCCGACTGCTCCTGGTGACAGCACTGCTGACAAGGACAGGGCTGGTGGCTGTCCCCGCTGTCCCCAACCCCAGTGCCACCCCCACCCCGCAGGACTCGCAGCGGCCCGGGGCGCACCTGACGGTGAAGAAGATCTTCGTTGGTGGCATCAAGGAGGACACGGAGGAGCATCACCTGCGCGACTACTTTGGCCAGTACGGCAAGATCGAGGTCATCGAGATCATGACCGACCGCGGCAGCGGCAAGAAGCGCGGCTTCGCCTTCGTCACCTTCGATGACCACGACTCCGTGGACAAAATCGTCAGTGAGTCCGGCTGGGGACACGGCTGGGAGTGATGCTGGTGGCACTGGGGACAGGGACAGGGATGGCTGGGACTGCTGTTCCTGCTGGTGGCACTGGGGACAGGGATAGCTGTGCCTCCTGCTCCCAATGGTGGCACTGGGGACAGGACAGGGATAGCTGTGCCCGGTGCTCCCAATGGTGGCACTGGGGACAAGGGTAGCTGTGCCCAGTGCTCCTAGTGGTGGCACTCAGGACAGGGACACAGGGACGGCTGTGCCTGCTGTTCCTGGTGGTGGTGGCACTGGGGACAGGGATGGCTGTGCCCAGTGCTCCCGGTGGTGGCACAGGGGACAGGGATGTGTGTGCCTGCTACTCATGGTGGTGGCACTGGGGACAGGGATGGCTGTGCCTCCTGCTGGTGGTGACACTGGGGACATGGCTGGGACCGCTGCTCCTGGTGGTGGTGGCACTGGGGACAGGGGACAAGGGTAGCTGTGCCAGGTGCTCCTGGTGGTGGCACTGGGGACAGGGACAAGGGTAGCTGTGCCCGGTGCTCCTGGTGGTGGTGGCACTAGGGACATGGCTGGGAGTGCTGCTGCTGCTGCTGGTGGCACTGGGGACAGGGTAGCTGTGCCCAGTGCTCCTGGTGGTGACACTGGACAGGGACAGGGTAGCTGTGCCTGCTGCTCCTGCTGGTGGTGGCACTGGGGACAGGGGTGGCTGTGCCTCCTGCTCCTGGTGGTGGCATTGGGGACAAGGGTAGTTGTGCCTGGTGCTCCTGGTGGTGGCACTGGGGACATGGCTGGGACTGCTGCTCCTGGTGGTGGCACTGGGGACAGGGTAGCGGTGGCTTCTGCTCCTGGTGGTGGCACTGGGGACAAGAGTAGCTGTGCCTGCTGTTCCTGGTGGTGGCACTGGGGACAGGGACAGGCTAGCTGTGCCCAGTGCTCCTGGTGGTGGCACTGGGGACATGGCTGGGACTGCTGCTGCTGGTGGTGGCACTGGGGACAGGGTAGCTATGCCTCCTGCTCCTGGTGGTGGCGCTGGGGACAGGGACAGGATGGCTGTGCCTGCCGCTCCTGGTGGTGGCACTAGGGACAGGGGAGGTTGTGCCTGGTGTTCCTCATGGTGGCACTGGACAGGGACAGGGTGGCTGTGCTTGCTTGTGACAGTGGACAAGGTCAGGGTGGCTGTGCCTGCTGCGCCTGGTGGTGGCACTGGGGACAGGGACAGGGGTGGCTTTGCCTGCTGTTGTCACTGGGCAAGGACAGGGGTGGCCATGCTGCGCCCGGTGGTGGCACTGAGGACAGGGACAGGGGTGGCCATGCCTGGTCATCCCAGTAGTGACACTGGACGAGGACAAGGGTGGCCATGGTGTTCCTGCTGCTCTTAGTGGTGGCACATGCCTGTCCTTTGTGTCACTTGGGATGGGGGTGACACACGGTGGGGTCACAGGAGCGGGGCAGGGGGGCTGAGAGGGTGGGGAGTCCCCAAACCAGGGGACAGCCAAGGGGACAGCTGCAGTGCCAGCCCTGTCCCTGAGCCCCCTGTCCCCACTGTCCTGAGACTGGGGAGTCCCCAAACCAGGGGACAGCCAAGGGGACAGCTGCAGTGCCAGCCCTGTCCCTGAGCCCCCTGTCCCCGCTGTCCTGAGACTGGGGAGTCCCCAAACCAGGGGACAGTCAGGGGGTCAGCTGTGGTGCCAGCCCCATCCCTGAGCCCCCTGTCCCTGCTGTCCCCACAGTCCAGAGGGTGGAGAGTCCCCAAACCAGGGGACAGCCATGGGGACAGCTGTGATGCCAGCCCTGTCCCTGTCCCCACAGTGCAGAGAGTAGGGAGTCCCCAAACCAGGGGTCAGCTGTGGTGCCAGCCACGGTGCCAGCCCCATCCCTGAGCCCCCTGTCCCCGCTGTCCCCACTGTCCCCGCAGTCCAGAAGTATCACACGGGGGTGAGAGGGTGGGGAGTCCCCAAAACAGGGGACAGCCGAGGGGACAGCTAGGGGCACAGCCATGGTGCCAGCCCCGTCCCTGAGTCCCTGTCCCCCCCGTGTCCCCGCTGTCCCCGCAGTCCAGAAATACCACACGGGGCTGAGAGGGTGGGGAGTCCCCAAACCAGGGGACAGCTGCAGGGACAGCCAAGGGGACAGCTAGGGGGGACAGCCATGGTGCCAGCCCCGTCCCTGAGCCCCTGTCCCCCCCGTGTCCCCGCTGTCCCCGCAGTCCAGAAGTACCACATGGGGCTGAGAGGGTGGGGAGTCCCCAAACCAGGGGACAGCCGAGGGGACAGCCGAGGGCACTGCTGAGGGGACAGCCGAGGGGTGAGCCAAGGGGACAGCCATGGTGCCAGCCCTGTCCCTGAGCCCCTGTCCCCGCTGTCCCCACAGTCCAGAAGTACCACATGGGGGTGAGAGGGTGGTGAGTCCCCAAACCAGGGGACAGCCAAGGGCACAGCCATGGTGCCAGCCCCATCCCTGAGCCCGTGTCCCCCTGTCCCCCCTGTCCCCGCAGTCCAGAAGTACCACACGGTGAACGGGCACAACTGCGAGGTGCGCAAGGCTCTGTCCAAGCAGGAGATGGCCAGCGCCTCGGCCGGCCAGCGAGGTGAGCGCTCCGCCCGCTGTCCCCGGCTGTCCCCGCCCCTGTCACCCGCCACCCGTGCCACCCGCGCTGTGCCTAAGGCTGTGCCCCCCCCCCGCCCCCTCCCCTCCTAGGCCGCAGCGGTTCCGGAAACTTCGGCGGTGGCGGCGGCGGCCGCGGTGGCTTCGGCGGAGGTGACAACTTCAGCCGCGGGGGCAACTTCGGGGGGCGTGGTGAGTGAGGGGCTGGGGTGAGAGCCAGGGTGGGACACACAGGGGACAGGGACACCCTGGGATGGGACCTACTGGGGACAGGGACACCCCGGGATGGGACCTACGAGGGACACGGACACCCAGGGATGGAACTTTGCAGGGACAGGGACACCCTGGGATGGAGCCTACTGGGGACAGGGACACCCTGGGATGGGACCCCCAGGGGACAGGGACTCTGTAGGGAGAGGACCCCCAAAATGGAATCCTGTGGGGACAAGGACACCCTGGGATGGAACCCTGCAGGGACAGGGACCTTTCAGGGACTGGAATCCCCTGGGGACAGGAACCCTGCGGGGACACGGACCTCCAGAATGGAACCCTGCAAGGACAGGGACCCCCAGAATGGCGCCCTGCAGGGACAGGGACCTCCAGGGGTGGCACCCCCAGGGACAGCATCCTGAGGGGACAGAAACCCCAGGAATGCACCCCCCCCAGATGGAACCCCCTGGGGACAGGGATACCCTGATGGCCACTGCCACTCCACTGCCCTACTGGTGTCCCCAGGCTCTGGTGCCCGTGCCCTGGTGGTGCCCATGCCCTGGCAGTATCCAGTACCAGTGCTCTGGCAGTGTCCAGTGCCCATGCCCCAGCGGTGCCCTGGCAGTGTCCATGCCCTGGCAGTGTCCATGCCCTGCCCGGTACCCCGGCAGTGCCCGGTGCCCGTGCCCCGGCGGTGCCCTGGCAGTGTCCATGCCCTGGCAGTGTCCATGTCCTGCCCGGTGCCCTGGCAGTGTCCATGCCCTGGCAGTGTCCATGTCCTGCCCGGTGCCCCGGCAGTGTCCATGCCCCGGCAGTGTCCATGCCCCGGCAGTGTCCATGCCCTGGCAGTGTCCGGTACCCTGGCAGTGTCCATGCCCTGGCAGTGTTCATACCCTGGCAGTGTTCATACCCTGGCAGTGTCCATACCCCGGCAGTGTCCATGCCCTGCCCGGTGCCTGTGCCCCAGCAGTGCCCTGGGCAGTGTCCATGCCCTGGCAGTGTCCATGCCCTGCCCGGTACCCCGGCAGTGCCCGGTGCCCGTGCCCCAGCGGTGCCCTGGCAGTGTCCATACCCTGGCAGTGTCCATACCCTGGCAGTGTCCATACCCTGGCAGTGTCCATGCCCTGGCAGTGTCCATGTCCTGCCCGGTACCCCGGCAGTGTCCATACCCTGCCCAGTGCCCTGGCAGTGTCCATACCCTGGCAGTGTCCATGCCCTGGCAGTGTCCATGTCCTGCCCGGTACCCCGGCAGTGTCCATACCCTGCCCAGTGCCCTGGCAGTGTCCATGCCCTGGCAGTGTCCATACCCCGGCAGTGTCCATACCCCGGCAGTGCCCGGTGCCCGTGCCCCGGCGGCGCCCCAGCGCGGTTTATCTTTCCAGGTGGGTTTGGCGGCGGCGGCCGCTCCGGCGCTTACGGCGGCGACGGATTTAATGGATTTGGCGCCGACGGTAAGGCCAGGCCAGGCCAGGCCGTGCCCAGCCCGCGGGCAGCGCCAGGACACTGCCCGGCCCCGCCAGCCGCCCGCCTGCCCGCCCAGCCCGGAGCCCGGCCAGCCGCCGCGCCGCCCCGGGAGCTCCAACCTCCCCCTCTCTGTCCCCAGGCTACGGCGGCGGCGGCGGCCCGGGCTACTCGGGGGGCAACCGTGGCTACGGCGGCAGCGGCTCCTACGATGGCTACAACAACGGCGGCGGTGGCTTCGGCGGCGGCAGCGGCGGCAGGAGGCCGGCAAGGGGACCAGCGCTGGCCGTGCGCAACGGGCTGGCCGAGGCGGGGACAGGTGGGACATGGGGACATGGGTGGGGCATCCTGGGGACACAGGTGGGACATTCTGGGGGTACAGGTGGGACATCCTGGGGGGCACAGGTGGGACACTCTGGGGACCCTGGGGGCGCAGGTGGGGCATGGGGACAGGTGGGGCACTCTGGGGGCACTGGTGGGACATCCTGGGGGGCACTGGTGGGACATTGGGGACACAGGTGGGGCACTCTGGGGGTACAGGTGGGACATCCTGGAGGGCACAGGTGGGACATTGGGGACACCGGGGCACAGGGGACACAGGTGGGACATGCTGGGGGGCACAGGTGGGACATCCTGGGGGACACAGGTGGGACATGCTGGGGGGCACAGGTGGGGCATTGGGGGCACAGGTGGGATACCCTGGGGGCACAGGTGGGACACAGGTGGGGCATTGGGGACACAGGTGGGGACACCAGGGCACAGGGGATACAGGTGGGGCACTTCGGGGGTACAGGTAGGACATCCTGGGGGGCACTGGGGGACGTAGGTAGAGTGCAGGTGGGACATCCTGGGGGGCACAGGGCACAGGTGGAGCATGGGGACACAGGGGCACAGGGGATACGGGTGGGGCATTGGGGACACAGGTGGGATTCTGTGGGGATACAGGTGGGACATCCTGGGGGGCACAGGTGGGGACACCAGGACACAGGTGGAATTCCCTGGGGGCACAGGTGGGGGCACAGGTGGGACACTGGGGACATAGGTGGGACACAGGTGGGACATCCTGGGGAGCCTGTGGGCACAGGTGGGACACAGGTGGGGCACTCTGGGGACCCTGAGGGCACAGGAGGCACAGGTTGGGCACCCCAGGGACCCTGAGGGCACAGGTGGGGACACCGGGGACACAGGTAGGGGCACAGGGGACAGGTGGGACAGTCTGGAGACCCTGAGGGCACAGGTGGGGCACCCCAGGGACCCTGGGGACACAGGTGGGGACACCAGGGCACAGGTGGGGGACTGGTGGGACATCTTGGGGACACAGGTGGGACACCCTGGGGGCACAGGTGGGGCACAGGTAGGCTTGGGGCAGATCTGGGATGCCCCCCAGGAAAGCTGTGGCTCCTGGGGGAATTGGCACCTCCTGGTGCTTGGGGGGTCTGGGGAAACCTTTTTGGGGTGTTTGGGATCCAGAGAAACCTTCTTGGGGTTTTTGGGATCTCAGTTAAACTATCCTGGTGCTCCCGGGGTGTTTTGGGATCCAGAGAAACCTTTTTGGGGTTTTTGGGATCTGGGGAAACCTTCTGGGGTTTTTGGGATCTGGGGAAACCTTCTGGGGTGTTTGGGATCCTTGGAAACCTTCCCGGGCTGTTTGGGATCCCAGTTAAATCATCCTGGGGTTTTTAGGATCCAGGGAAACGTTCCTGGGGTGTGTGAGATCCCAGGGAACTTTTTCTGGGGTTTTTGGGATTTGGGGAAACTTTTCTGGGATGTTTGGGGTCTCAGTTAAGCCTTCTTGGAGCTCCCAGAGCTTTTGGGATTCAGGGAAACCCAATCCCCCCATCCCAGAGACCCCAATTCCCCCATCCCACTGTCCCCCCTGACCCCAAATTCCCCCTAACCCCAAATCCTCGCTGACCCCGCTATGTTCCCCTGACCCCAAGTGTTCCCCCTCACCCCAAATCCCCCCAACCCCAAATTCCCCCTGACTCCACAATGTCCCCCCGACCCCAGGTGTTCCCCTTGACCCCAAATCCCTGCTGACCCCACAGTGTCCCCCTGACCCCAAATTGACCCCAAATGCCACACAGACCCCAAACTGACCCCAAATCCCCAACCCGAAATCCCCTGACCCCAAAGCCCTGCCAACCTTCACAGGTGTCCCCCTGACCCCAAATGCCTCAACCCCACAATGTCCCCCTGACTCCACAGTGTCTCCCCTGACCCAATCCCCCTTGACCCCAAATCTCCCTGACCCCACAATGTCCCCCCAAATCCCTGCTGACCCCACAAGTCCTCCCTGACCCCAAATTGACCAAAGCCCCCTGACCCCAAACCCCTAATCCCACAGTGTCCCCTGACCCCAAATTGACCCCAAACCCCCACTGACCCCAAATCCCCCAACCCGAAATCTTCCTGACCCCAGAGTGTCCCACTGACCCCAAACTGACCCCAAACCCCTGCTGACCCCGCTGACCCCGCAGGCAGCAATTTCGGGGGCGGCGGGAGCTACAACGACTTCGGCAGCTACAACAACCAGGCGTCCAGCTTCGGCCCCATGAAGGGGGGCAGCTTCGGGGGGCGCAGCTCGGGGCCCTACGGCGGCGGTGAGACCCCAAAAAATACCCTAAATGGGGTGGGGAGACCCCAAAAAATACCCTAAATGTACTGGGGTGATCCTAAAATGTACTGGGGAGACCCTAAAGAGTAAGGGGGGCAGCTTCGGGGGGCGCAGCTCGGGGCCCTACGGCGGTGGTGAGACCCCAAAAATATCCTAAATGTACTGGGGAGACCCCAAAAATACCCTAAATGTACTGGGGCAGCTTCGGGGGGCGCAGCTCGGGGCCCTACGGCGGCGGTGAGACCCCAAAACCACCCTGGAGGACCCCAAAAATACCCTAAATGTACTGGGGAGACCCCAAAAAATATCCTAAATGTATTGGGGAGATCCTAAAGGGTACTGGAGGGACCCTAAATGTACTGGGGCAGCTTCGGGGGGTGCAGCTCGGGGCCCTACAGCAGTGGTGAGACCCCAAAAAATATCCTAAATGGGGTGGGGAGACCCCAAAAAATATCCTAAATGTACTGGGGAGACCCCAAAAAATATCCTGGGAGACCCTAGAAATACCCTAAATGTATTGGGGCAGCTTTGGGGGGCGCAGCTCGGGGCCCTACAGCGGCGGTGAGACCCCAAAACCACCCTGGGGGATCCCAAAAATATCCTAAATGTACTGGGGAGACCTTAAAGGGTATTGGGGCAGCTTTGGGGGGCGCAGCTCGAGGTCCTACGGCGGCGGTGAGACCCCAAAAAATACCCTAAATGTATTGGGGAGACCCCAAAAATACCCTAAATGTACTGGGGCAGCTTCAGGGGGTTCAGCTCGGGGCTCTATGGCAGCGGTGAGACCCCAAAAAATATCCTAAATGTACTGGGGAGACCCTAAATGTATTGGGGAGACCCTAAAGGGTACTGGGGCAACTTCGAGGGGTGCAGCTTGGGGCCCTACGGTGGTGGTGAGACCCCAAAAAATATCCCGGGAGACCCCAAAAATACCCTGGGGGACCCTAAATCTATGGGGGCAGCGTCAGGGGGCGCAGCTCGGGGCCCTACGGCGGCGGTGAGACCCCAAAAATATCCTAAATGTACTGGGGAGACCCTAAAATGTACTGGGGAGACCCCAAAAATACCCTAAATGTACTGGGGCAGCTTTGGGGGGTGCAGCTCGGGGCCCTACGGCGGCAGTGAGACCCCAAAATACCCTAAATGTACTGGGGTGATCCTAAAGGGTACTGGGGCAGCTTCGGGGGGCGCAGCTCAGGGCCCTATGGCAGCAGTGAGACCCCAAAAATATCCTAAATGTACTGGGGAGACCCCAAAAAATATCCTAAATGGGGTGGGGAGATCCTGAAGTGTATTGGGGCAGCTTCGGGGGGCGCAGCTCGGGGCCCTACGGCAGTGGTGAGACCCTAAAAAATACGCTGGGGGATCCCAAAAATACCCTGGGGGATCCTAAATATACTGGGGAGATCCTAAAGTGTACTGAGGAAACCCTAAAATATATTGAGGAGCCTATAAAGTTTATTGGGGAGACCCCAAAATGTACTGGGGGATCCCAAAATGTACTTGGAAGACCCTAAAATGTACTGGGGAGACCCCAAAATTTGCTGGGGGATCCTGAAATGTACTGGGAAGACCTTAAATTGTATTGGGAAGACCCTAAGTGTATTGGGAAGACCCTAAAGTGTACTGGGGGATCCCAAAATGTATTGGGAAGATCCTAAAATGTATTGGGGAGACCCCAAAATATATTTGGGAGACCCTAAGATGTATTGGGGAGATTCCAAATATACTGGGAAGACCTTAACATGTATTGAGGAGACCCCAAAATGTTCTGGGGGGATCTCAAAATGCATTGGGAAGATCCCAAAATGTTCTGGGGGATCCCAAAACATACTGGGGAGACCCCAAAATGTACTGGGGAGACCCCAAAATGTACTGGAGAGATCCTAAATGTACTGGGAAGACCCCAAAATGTAGTTGGAAGACCCTAAAATGTAGTTGGAAGACCCCAAAATATACTGGGGGATCCCTAAATGTATTGGGGAATCCTGAAATGTATTGGGGAGACCCTAAATGTATTTGGAACACCCCAAAATGTATTGGGAAGATCCCAAAATATTCTGGGGGATCCCAGAGTGTCCTGGGGGACCCCAAACTGTCCCCTGGTGGTTTTTGGGGTCGCTAACCCCGCTGACCCCACAGGTGGCTACGGGAGCTCCAGCGGAGGTGGCAGCTATGGAGGAGGGAGGAGGTTTTAATGGCCAGGTGAGGAAATGGGGAAAAATGGGGAAATGGGGGAAAAATGGGGGGAAAATGGGGGGAAAATGAGGGGGAAAAATGGGGAAAAATGGGATAAAATGGAAAATGTGGGAAAAAGGGAAATAGGGAAAATGGGGAAAATGGGGGAAAAGGGTGGGAAAATGGGGGGATGGGAAAAAATGGGGAAAAATTGTGGGAAAATGAGAAAAAGGGTGGGGAAAATGGGGAAAAAATGGGAAATATAGGGGGGAAAATAGGGGGAAATGGGAAAAATGGGGAAAAATGGGGGAAAAATAGGGAAAAAATGGGGAAAAATAGGGAAAAATGGTAGAATGGGAGGAAATGAGGAAAAATGGGAAAAGTGTGGGAGAAAATGGGAGGAAAATGGGGGAATGGGAAAAGTGGGGAAAACATGGGGGAAAAATGGGGAAAAAATGGGGAAAATTGGGGGAAAACGGGAAAAAGGGTGGGGGAAAAATGGGAGGAAATGTGGGTGAAATAGGGGGGAAAATGGGAAAAGGGGAAAATGAGGGGAAAAATGGGAAAAGTAGGGGAGAAAAAAGAAAAGGGTGGGGAAAAAAGGGGAAAATGGGAAAAGTAGGGGGAAAAATGGGGAAAGATGGGGGAAAATGGGGGGGGAAATGGGAAAAGTAGAGGGAAAAATGGTGGGGAAAAAGGGAAAATGGTGGGGAAAAGAAATGGGGAAAAATGGGAGGAGTGGGGAAAAACATGGGAAAAGTGAGAGGAAAAAAAAGTGAGGGGAAAAAAGTGGAGAAGTGGGGAAAAAAATGGGAAAAGTGGGGAAAAATGAGGGGAGAAATGGGAAAAACTGGCAGGGAAAGGATGGGAATGAGGGGAGAGGGTGGAGCTGGGAATTCAGTGGGGTTGGGGTTTGGGGTTGGGATTTGGGTTGGGGTTTGGGATTTAGGGTTGGGGTTTGGGTTGGGATTTGAGGCTGGAATTTGGGGCTGGGATTTCAGTTGTGATTTAGGGCTGGGATTTGGGATTGGGATTTGAGGTTGGGATTTCGGGCTGGGATTTGGGGCCAAGATGTGGGCTGGGTTTGGGGCCGGGGTTTCGATTGTGATTTAGGGCAGGATTTGGGGTTGGGATTTGGGACTGAGGTTTGGGACAGCATTTGGGTTGGGATTTGGGGGCAGGATTTGGGGCTGGGGTTTGGGACCAGGATTTCAGTTGTGATTTAGGGCAGGATTTGGGCTGGGGTTTGGGGCTGGGATTTGGGGTTGGGGTTTTGGACTGAGGTTTGGGACAGCATTTGGGTTGGGATTGGGGCCGGGATTTCAGTTGTGATTTAGGGCAGGATTTGGGGCAAGATTTGGGCTGGGATTTGGGGTTGGGGTTGGGGTTGGAGGCCAGGATTTGGGGCCAAGATTTGGGGGTGGGATTGGTGCCAGAATTTAGGGTCAGGGTTTGGGCTGGAATTTAGGGTCAGGGTTTGGGCTGGGATTTGGGGCTGGGATTTAAGGTTGGGGTTTGGGCTGGAATTTGGGGCTAGGATTTGGGACTTGTTTGGGGTTGGGCTGTGGGACTAAGGCTTGGGGACAGCATTTGGGGCCGGGATTGGGCTGGGATTTGGGGCTGAGTTTGGACTGGGGTTTGGGGTTAGGATTTGGGGCCAAGCTTTGGGCTGGGATTGGTGCTGGAATTTGGGGCCAGGGTTTAGGCTGGGATTTAGGGTTGGGGCTTGGGCTGGGATTTCAGGTTGGGATTTAGGGCTGGGATGCAGGACTGGGATTTGGCTCTGGCAGCATTCAGCCTCTGCCAATCCCAATCCCACCCCAATCCCAAATCCCAATAACCCCAAAAATCCCAAACCCTAACCCCCCATGTGTCCCACAGGCAGGATCCCAGCTGGGGCAGCACCACCAGGCCGAGACCCCAAACACCTCTGGGGACCCCAAAACCCCCTGGGGACCCTCTGGGGACCCCAAAACCCCCTTGGGGACCCCAAAACCACCCCTGGGGACACTGTGGGGTCCCCAAGGTGTGGGGTGACCCCGTAGTTCCCAGGGAGCAGCCGGAATTCCCTCTGTCCTGTACTTCCCTCCTCCCCTCCCTCAATAAATGTCTTTTGGGTTTTTTTTTTTTAAATTATTATTTTATTTTTAATTTTTTTTTTCTTTTTTTTTTTTTTAACTGTTAAGAACGGATTTTTGGAGGTCGCCTCCCGATTGGTCGCCTCAGCTGTCAATCACAGCCTGGCTCCGCCCCTTTTCCCAACGCCCCGCCTCTTTTGTCACCCTGGGTGTCCCCAGAGTGTCCCCAGGGTGTCCCCAAGTGTCCCCAGGGGTGCCAACCCCCCCCCTGCCACTAATTGCCACCTTGCCTTTTGTAGGAGCCGCCGGCCCCGGGAGCGAGCCGCGAGGTGACTCTGGGGACTTTGGGGACATTTGGGGACATTGGGGACATCGGGTCACCCGCCCCCCCAGCCCCCCCAGCGCCCGCGGGACCCCCGGAGGTGCCCCAATAAAGGGTATTTTTGTACTCGTGTCCCTGCCGTGTGTGGGGACAGGGCGGGGCGGGGCGGGGGGACAACGGGGACACTGTGGGGACATCGTGGGGACACTGGGGACATGATGGGGACACTGCGGGGACATGATAGGGACTGTGGGGACACTGCAGGGACACTCTGGGGACACTGTGGGGACACTGTGGACATGATGGAGACACTGGGGACACTGTGGGGACATCGTGGGGACATGATAGAGACATGATGGGGACACTGCGGGGACATCGTGGGGACACTGGGGACACTGCAGGGACATGATGGGGACACTGTGGGGACACTGCGGGGACACTCTGGGGACACTGTGGACATGATGGAGATACTGGGGACACTGTGGGGACATCGTGGGGACACTGTGGGGACATGATGGGGACACTGTGGGGACATTATGGGGACATCGTGGGGACACTGGGTGGACACGATGAAGACAGGGACATCGTGGGGACAGGGACACTGTGGGGGCATCGTGGGGACACGGGACACTGTGGGGACACTGAGGACAGGGACATTGTGGGGACACTGTGGGGACAGGGTAGGGACATGATGGAGACACTGGGGACACTGTAGGGACACCGAGGGGACACTGTGGGGACACTGGGGATACTGTGTGGGGACATGATGGGGACAGGGACACTGGGGACACCGTGGGGACACCGTGGAGACATGATGGGGACACTGCAGGGACAGTGTGGGGACACTGGGGACGTCGTGGGGACACTGTGGGGACACCATGGGGACACTGGGTACATGATAGGGACATCATGGGGACACTGGGGACGTCATGGGGACATCATGGGGGACACTGTGGACACGATGGAGACACTGGGGACACCATGGGGACATCATGGGGACATGATGGGCACATACTGGGGACAGGGACACCATGGGGACAGGGACACTGTGGGGACAGGGACACTGTGGGGACACTGCAGGGACACTGCGGGGACACCGTGGGGACAGGGACATGGTGGGGACGTGATGGGGACAGGGACACTGGGGACATCATGGAGACACTGGGGACAGGGACACTGTGGGGACACGATAGGGACATCATGGGGACACCATGGGGACACGGACAGGGACATCGTGGGGACACTCTGGGGACATGATAGGGACATCATGGAGACACTGTGGGGACAGGATGGGGACAGGGACACTGGGGGCATGATGGGGACACTGTGAGGACACCATGGGGACAGGGACATCATAGAGACACTGGGGACATGATGGTGACATGATGGGGACAGGGACACTGGGGACACCGTGGGGACAGGGACTGAAGGGATGACACAGCCATGAAGGGGACAGGGCTGGGGACACGATGGGGACACCATGGGGACACGATGGGGACACAATGGGGACAGGGCTGGGGACACAATGGGGACAAGGATGGGGACAAGGATGGGGACAGCGATGGGACGAGGACAGAGCAGCCCCGGCAGGGACAGGGCTGGGGACAGAAGGGGACAGAAGGTGACACCGATCTGGGGACACAGAGTGACCCACGTGTGGCCCGCAGGGGACAAGGGGACAAGGCCAGCGCCAGGAGGTGACAGGGAGGACAGGAATGTCCTGCCCGAGGGTGTCACCATGTGTCACCAATGTGTCACCGCAGGGAGGTGACACCTCTCCTCGCCCTGCGGGGACAGGAGGAGCGGCAGGTGACAGGGATGTGTCACCTGGGGGTGACAGAGGGTGACAGAGACTGACAGAGGGTGACAGAGGGTGACAGAGGTGCCTCGGGAGCAGATTTACTGTGGAGTGACACGGCTGGCGGTGACAGCAGTGTCCCCAGGGGGCTCTGGGTGTCCCCAGGATGTCACAGGATGTCCCTAGGATGTCACAGGATGTCCCTAGGATGTCCCCAGGATGTCCCCAGGGGGCTCTGGGTGTCCCCAGGATGTCACAGGATGTCCCCAGGATGTCACAGGGTGTCCCTAGGATGTCCCCAGGGTGTCCCCAGAGTGTCACAGGGTGGCTCTGGGTGTCCCCAGGATGTCCCCCGGGTGTCACAGGATGTCCTCAGGGTGTCACAGGATGTCACAGGATGTCCCCAGGGTGTCACAGGGTGGCTCTGGGTGTCCCCAGGATGTCCCAGGATGTCCCTAGGATGTCCCCAGGGTGTCATGGGAGGCTCTGGGTGTCCCCAGGGTGTCACAGGTGTCACAGGATGTCCCCAGGGTGTCCCAGGATGTCCCTAGGATGTCCCCAGGGTGTCCCCAGGAGGCTCTGGATGTCCCCAGGGTGTCACAGGGTGTCACAGGGTGTCACAGGGTGTCCCCAGGGTGTCACAGGATGTCCCTAGGATGTCCCCAGGGTGTCCCCAGGAGGCTCTGGATGTCCCCAGGGTGTCCCCAGGGTGTCCCCAGGATGTCCCCAGGGTGTCACAGGTGTCACAGGATGTCCCCAGGGTGTCACAGGATGTCCCCAGGGTGTCACAGGATGTCCCCAGGATGTCCCCAGAGTGTCACAGGGTGTCCCCGAGGTCACCCCCTCCCCTCCTCTCCATCCCGAAGCTCTCAGGGTCACGTGACTCCCAGCTCTGTCCCCAACTGTCCCCAACCCCTGCAGGTGACATCCAAAGGTCACCCGAGACCACGCCCACAGAGGGGCGTGGCCAAGAGGAGTGACCAATCACAGCAAGGCGCCGGTTCCGGTCACGTGCTCCCCGAGACAGCCAATCGCAGCCCGGGCCAGGCTGAGGGGTGACGTCAGCGCTTCCCCGGTCACCATGGCAACTGCGCCGCCCTTCCGCTTCCGGCGGGTGATTGACAGGTGGATCCTCCAATCAGCGGCCGCCTGGGAAAGGGCGGGAAAGTCCGGCCCGCCCCCCGAGCGGGAGCGCGCAGCGATTGGTGGAGCTGGAACAGCGTTGGGCCAATCAGACGGGCGGGGCGGGGCCAAGGGGGGTGATTGGCAGGTGAGCAGCCAATCAGCAGCGAGAGCTCTTCCGGCTCCACGTCGGCAGCGCTGAGGGAAAATGGAGGCTTTGGTGCTGGTAGGGGAGAGTGGGGGGACTGGGAGAGACTGGGAGAGACTGGGGAACTGAACTGGGAGAGACTGGGAGAGACTGGGAGAGACTGGAGAGACTGGGAGAGACTGGGAGAGACTGGGAGAGACTGGGAGAGAGACTGGGAGAGACTGGGAGAGAGACTGGGAGAGACTGGGAGAGACTGGGGGAGACTGGGAGAGACTGGGAGAGAGACTGGGAGAGACTGGGAGAGACTGGGGGAGACTGGGAGAGACTGGGAGAGACTGGGGAACTGAACTGGGAGAGACTGGGAGAGACTGGGAGAGACTGGGAGAGCTGAACTGGGGGGACTGGGAGAGACTGGGAGAGAGAGATGGACTGGGAGAGACTGGGAGAGACTGGGAGGGACTGGGAGGACTGGGGGAGACTGGGAGAGACTGGGAGAGACTGGGAGAGTGGGAGAGACTGGGGGAGACTGGGAGAGCTGAACTGGGAGAGACTGGGAGAGAGTGGGAGAACTGAACTGGGAGAGACTGGGAGAGACTGGGAGAGCTGGGGGAACTGGGAGGGACTGGGACAGACTGGGGAACTGAACTGGGGAACTGTAGGGACTGGGAGAACTGGGGAGACTGAACTGGAGGAACTGGGAGAACTGGGAGAGCTGAACTGGGGAACTGAACTGGGAGAACTGGGGAGACTGAACTGGAGGAACTGGGAGAACTGGGAGAGCTGAACTGGGGAGACTGAACTGGGGGAACTGGGAAAGACTGGGGAACTGGGAGAACTGGGGGAAATGAACTGGGGGGACTGGGAGAGACTGGGAGAGCTGGGGGAAACTGGGAGAACTGGGAGAACTGGGAGAAACTGGGGAACTGTACTGGGAGGAACTGGAGGAACTGGGAAAGTGGGGGAACTGGGGAGACTGGGGGGACTGGGAGAGGGGAACTGGGGAACTGGGGAACTGGGAGAGCTGGGTAACTGGGTAACTGGGGTAGCAGAACTGGGAGAACTGGGAGAAGCTGGGGGAACTGGGAGAACTGAACTGGGGGAACTGGAGGAGCTGGAGAACTGAACTGGGAGAGACTGGGAGAGCGGAACTGGGGGGACTGGGGAGACTGGGAGAGACTGGGGGAACTGGGAAACTGGTGGTCTGGGGGAACTGGGAGAAACTGGGGGGAACTGGGGAACTGAACTGGGGAACTGAACTGGGGAGAACTGTGGAGAACTGGGAAAGACTGGGGGAACTGGGGAACTGGGGGAACTGGGAGAGCTGGGAGAGCTGAGCTGGGGGACTGGGAAACTGGGAGGCTGGGGAACTGGGGAACTGAACTGGGAAACTGGGAGAAATTGGGAACTGGGGGAATTGGGGATACTGGGAGAAACTGGGGAACTGAACTGGGGAACTGGGGGTCAGTTGGGGTCCGGGGCATTGGGGGTAACTGGGATAACTGGGAGGGCAGTGTGGGAGTAACTGGGGGAACTGGGGGGAACTGGGAGGGCAGTGAGGTCACTTGGGGGTCACTGGGGGTCACTGGGTGTCACTGGGGGTCACTGGGGGACACTTAGGTGTCACTGGAATGGTCACTAGGGGGTCACTGGGGTAACTGGGGGGAACTGGGAGGGTAACTGGGAGGGCAGTGAGGTCACTCAGGGGTCAGTTGGGGTCACTGGGTGTCACTGGGGGGTCACTGGGAGGTCAGTGAGGTCACTTGGGTGTCACTGGGGTCACTCGGGGGTCACTGGGGGTCACTGGGTGTCACTGGGGTCACTCAGGGGTCACTCAGGGGTCACTGGGTGTCACTGGGGGTCAGTTGGGGTCCCAGCTGGGGGTCAGTGGGGTGAATTGGGGTCACACTGGGGTCACACTGGGAGGTGGCAGAGGAGGGGACAGTGCCACACCTGGGGTCACACTGGGGGTCACTCAGGGGGTGGCCATTGGG
The DNA here is from genome assembly GCF_008360975.1 of Lichenostomus cassidix. Taxonomy (NCBI): domain Eukaryota; kingdom Metazoa; phylum Chordata; class Aves; order Passeriformes; family Meliphagidae; genus Lichenostomus; species Lichenostomus cassidix. Next base: position 998,433 of record NC_139509.1, read on the forward strand.
CCAGCAGCACCTGGGGGTGTCCTGGGTGGCTCTTGGTGGCCCTAGGTGGCCCTGGGTGACCACTGGTGGCCGTTGGATCCCCAGGCCGAGGTTCTGTCCTACACTCTGGGGACAGTTGGTGACCATTGGTGGCCATGGGTGACACTTGGGGACAGTTGGGTCCCTGGGCCGAGGTTCTGTCCTACACTCTGGGGACAGTTGGGGACAGTTGGTGACATTGGTGACAGTTGGGGACAGTTGGTGACATTGGGGACAGTTGGGTCCCTGGGCCGAGGTTCTGTCCTACACTCTGGGGACAGTTGGTGACATTGGGGACAGTTGGGGACAGTTGGGTCCCTGGGCCGAGGTTCTGTCCTACACTCTGGGGACAGTTGGTGACATTGGGGACAGTTGGGGACAGTTGGGTCCCTGGGCCGAGGTTCTGTCCTACACTCTGGTGACATTGGGGACAGTTGGTGACACTTGGGGACAGCTGGGTCCCTGGGCTGAGGTTCTGTCCTACACTCTGGGGACAGTTGGTGACACTTGGGGACAGTTGGTGACACTTGGGGACAGCTGGGTCCCTGGGCCGAGGTTCTGTCCTACACTCTGGGGACAGTTGGTGGCACTTGGGGACAGTTGGGTCCCTGGGCCGAGGTTCTGTCCTACACTCTGGGGACAGTTGGTGACACTTGGGGACAGCTGGGTCCCTGGGCTGAGGTTCTGTCCTACACTCTGGTGACATTGGGGACACTTGGGGACAGTTGGTGACACCTGGTGACAGTTGGTGACATGGTGACACTTGGGGACAGTTGGGTCCCTGGGCCGAGGTTCTGTCCTACACTCCGGCTGTGGCTCTGGACAGTCAGTGCATCACAGAACTTGGTCCCAGCGGCTCTGAGTGACGGCGTGGGGACAGCTGGGGACAGGGATGGGGACATGGGGACATGGGGACAGGGATGGGGACATGGGGACATGGGGACAGCTGGGGACATGGGGACATGGGGTCAGGTATGGGGACAGGGGGACATGGGGACAAGGGGACATGGGGACAGTGACCATGGGGACAGTGATGGGGACAGGGATGGGGACGGGGGGACATGGGGACATGGGGACAGGGATGGGGACAGTGACCATGGGGACATGGGAACATGGGGACATGGGGACAGTCATGGGGACATGGGGACAGGGATGGGGACAGGGATGGGGACAGGGGGACATGCGGATACAGGGGACAGTGACAGGGATGGGGACATGGGGACAGTGACCCCACAGCCTCCCCTGATGTCCTCACGTTGGGTGACACAGAGTGTTCCTGTCCCTAGGGGGTGGCAGTGACAGTGTCCCCATGCAGGGGTGATGGCCGTGCTGGTGGCACTGTCCTGTCCCCAGGTGGTGACAGAGGTGACAGTGTCCCTGTCCCCAGGCTGTGACAGGGGTGGCACTGTCCCTGTCCCCATGCAGGGATGATGGCAGTGCCGGTGGCACTGTCCCTGTTCCCGGGCAGTGACAGAGGTGACACTGTCCCTGTCCCTAGGGTGGTGGCACTCTCCCTGTCCCCAGGGGGTGACACTGTCCCTGTCCCCAGGGGGTGACAGAGGTGACACTGTCCTGTCCCCAGGGGGTGGCACTCTCCCTGTCCCCAGGGGGTGACACTGTCCCTGTCCCTGTCCCCACAGGAGCCATCGCTGTACACAGTCAAGGCCATCATCATCCTGGACAACGACGGCGAGAGACTCTTTGCCAAGGTGGGGACAGCGAGGGGACAGGGAGGGGACAGTGAGGGGACACTGAGGGGACAGTGAGGGGACAGGGAGGGGACACTGAGGGGACACTGAGGGGACACTGCCCTGCAGGGGGACATGGCTTGGGGGGAGGGACAGAGGTTGGGGACAGCGTTGGTGGCCCGAGTGTCGAGGGGTGGCCAATGTCCCCAGTGTCCCAGTGCTGTGATGGCATGTGACCCAGGGTGTCCCTAAGTGTCCCCAATGTCCCCAGTGTCCCCAGTGTCGCAGTACTATGATGACATGTACCCCAGTGTCCCAGTGTGTCCCCCAGGTGTCCCCAATGTCCCCACAGTACTACGATGACACGTACCCCAGGTGTCCCCGACATGTCCCTAAGTGTCCCCAATGTCCCTAATGTCACAGTACTATGATGACACGTACCCCAGGATGTCCCAGGTGTCCCCACATGTGCCCAAATGTCCCCAAATGTCCCCAATGTCCCCACAGTACTACGATGGCACATACCCCAGGTGTCCCCCACATGTTCCTAGGTGTCCCTAAGTGTCCCCAATGTCCCCACTGTCACAGTACTACGATGACACGTACCCCAGGGTGTCCCCAATGTCCCCCAGGTGTCCCCAATGTCCCCACTGTCCCCGCAGTACTATGATGACACGTACCCCAGGGTGTCCCCAATGTCCCCAATGTCCCCAATGTCCCCACTGTCCCCACTGTCACAGTACTACGATGACACGTACCCCAGGTGTCCCCCAGGTGTCCCTAGGTGTCCCCCACATGTCCCCAAATGTCCCCGCAGTACTACGATGACACATACCCCAGGGTGTCCCAGGTGTCCCTAGGTGTCCCTAAGTGTCCCCAATGTCCCCAAATGTCCCCACAGTACTACGACACGTACTCCAGCATGTCCCAGGGTGTCCCAGGTGTCCCCAATGTCCCTAAGTGTCCCCAATGTCCCCACTGTCCCCACTGTCACAGTACTACAATGACTCGTACCCCAGGTGTCCCTAGGTGTCCCCCAAATGTCCCCAAATGTCCCCACTGTCCCCGCAGTACTACAATGACACGTACCCCAGGGTGTCCCCAATGTCCCCACTGTCCCCACAGTACTACGATGACACGTACCCCAGGTGTCCCCCAGGTGTCCCCAAATGTCCCCACTGTCCCCACTGTCACAGTACTACGATGACACGTACCCCAGTGTGAAGGAGCAGCGCGCCTTCGAGAAGAACATCTTCAGCAAAACACATCGCAGTGACAGTGAGTGACACGGGGACACGGGGACAGGGGGTGGGGCACGGGGGTGTCACTGTCCCGTCACTGTCACTGACCCTGTCCCTGTCCCATCCCTGTCCCTGTCACTGTCTCTGTGCCTGTCACCATCTCTGTCCCTGTCCCCCACTGTCCCTGTCCCTGTCCCATCCCTGTCCCCACTGTCCCCATCCCTGTCCCTGTCCCTGTCCCATCCCTGTCCCCATCCCTGTCCCTGTCCCTGTCCCCACTGTCCCCATCCCTTTCCCATCCCTGTCCCCACTGTCCTCATCCCTGTCCCCACTGTCCCCGTCCCCGTCCCCGTCCCTGTCCCTGTCCCTGTCCCCATCGCTGTCCCCCTTGTCCCTGTCGCTGTCCCATCCCTGTCCCCACTGTCCCTGTCCCCCCTGTCCTATCACTGTCCCTGTCCCCATCCCTGTCCCCACTGTCCCTGTCCCTGTCCCCACTGTCCCTGTCCCCATCCCTGTCCCCACTGTCCCTGTCCCCCCTGTCCCATCCCTGTCCCTGTCCCGTCGCTGTCCCTGTCCCATCCCTGTCCCTGTCCCTGTCCCCATCCCTGTCCCCACTGTCCCTGTCCCATCCCTGTCCCTGTCCCATGGCTGTCCCCAGGTGAGATCGCTCTGCTGGAAGGTCTCACTGTGGTGTACAAGAGCAGCATCGACCTGTACTGCTATGTCATCGGCAGTGCGCACCAGAACGAGGTGACACGGGACAGGGGGACACTGCGGGGACATGGGGACACTGCGGGGACATGGGGACACTGCGGGGATGTGGGGGACACTGGGGACATGGGGACACTGCGGGGATGTGGGGATGTGGAGATACTGCGGGGACATGGGGACACTGGGGACATGGGGACACTGCAGGGAGAGCAAGGACATGGGGACATTGGGGGGGATGTGGGGACACTGGGGACATGGGGACACTGGGGACATGGGGACACTAGGGCAACTGCAGGGATGGGGGGATGTGGGGGTCATGGGGACACTGGGGACACTGTGAGGACACCGAGGACATGGGGACACTGGGGACACTGAGGGACACTGGGGACATGGGGACACTGAGGGACACTGGGGGACACTGGGGACGCTGCGGGGACACCGAGGACATGGGGACAGTGGGGACATGGGGATGTGGGGGACATGGGGAGATGGGAGGGACATGGGGACACTGGGGACATGGGGACATGGGAACAGGGGACATGGGGACACTGGGGATGTGTGGGACACTGGGGACACTGCAGGACATGGGGACACTGGGGACACTGCAGGGACACTGCGGGGACACTGGGGATGTGGGGGACATGGGAGGATGGGAGGGACGTGGGGATATGGGGGACATGGGGACACTGTGGGGACACTGGGGACATGGGGACAATGGCAACATTGGGGACACTGAGGACATGGGGACACTGCGGGGACACTGGGGACATGGGACAGGGGGACACTGCGGAAAGGGGACATGGGAAAAGGGGACATGGGGACACTGGGGTCACACAGCCACCTGGGGACACCGCGGGGCACAGGGACATCGAGGGCTGGCAGTTGGGGACACAGGGAGGACACCTGGGGCTGGCGGGGGACAGAGGAAGGTGGCAGAGCAGGGGGACACTGTGGTGGCAGGGGGGACACTGCAGTGACCCGTGTGACCCTGTGTGACCCCAATGTCCCCAATGTCCCCAATGTCCCCAGCTGATGCTCACAGCTGTGCTCAACTGCCTGTTCGACTCGCTGAGCCAAATGCTGAGGTATGGAGGGAGGGGACAGCTGGGGACAGCTGGGGACACCTGGGGACAGCTGGGGACACACCTGGGGACACCTGGGGACACTTGGGGACACCTAGGGACACCTGGGAACACACCTGGGGACACACCTGGGGACACCTAGATGTCCTGAGAGTCACCTGGGGACAGCTGGGGACACACCTGGGGGAGACCTGGGGACACCTGGGGACAGCTGGGAGGGGAGAATCTCTTGTTTGGGGATGTCCCCATGTCCCGGGGATGTCCCCAGGGTGTCCCAGTGCTGTCCCCAGGGTGTCCCCAGGGTGTCCCTGGATGTCCCCATGTCCTGGGGATGTCCTTCACGATGTCCCCATGTCCCTGGAATGTCCCCAGGGTGTCCCAGCCCTGTCCCCAGGCTGTCCCAGCGCTGTCCCCAGGGTGTCCCTGGATGTCCCCATGTCCCAGTGCTGTCCCCAGGGTGTCCCCAGGGTGTCCCCAAGGTGTCCCAGCGCTGTCCCCAAGGTGTCCCAGCACTGTCCCCAGGGTGTCCCTGGATGTCCCCAAGGTGTCCCAGCACTGTCCCCGTGTCCTGGGGATGTCCTTCATGATGTCCCCAAGGTGTCCCAGCCCTGTCCCCATGTCCCTGGGATGTCCCCAGGGTGTCCCTGGGTGTCCCCATGTCCCAGCCCTGTCCCCAGGCTGTCCCAGCGCTGTCCCCAAGGTGTCCCATTGCTGTCCCCATGTCCCTGGGTGTCCCCAAGGTGTCCCATTGCTGTCCCCATGGTGTCCCCAGGAAGAACGTGGAGCGCCGAGCTCTGCTGGACAACATGGAGGGATTGTTCCTGGCTGTGGATGAGATCGTGGATGGAGGGTGACTGTCACTGTCATTGTCACTGTCATTGTCATTGTCATTGTCGCTGTCACTGTCACTGTCACTGTCACTGTCATTGTCACTGTCACTGTCATTGTCACTGTCATTGTCACTGTCACTGTCATTGTCACTGTCATTGTCACTGTCACTGTCATTGTCACTGTCACTGTCATTGTCACTGTCATTGTCACTGTCACTGTCATTGTCACTGTCATTGTCACTGTGACTGTCGCTGTCACTGTTACTGTTACTGTCATTGTCATTGGCTGTGACTGCCATTGTCACTGTCATTGTCATTGTCACTGTCACTGTCATTGCCCCTGTCACTGTCCTTGTCACTGTCACTGTCACTGTTACTTTCACTGTCCCTGTCAGTGTCACTGTCAGTATCACTGTCATTGTCACCTTCCATGTCCTTGTCCTGTCCCTGTCCCTGTCCCTGTCCCTGTCACTGTCACCGTAACTGTCACTGTCCCTGTCCCTGTCAACTGTCACCGTCACTGTCACCATCACTGTCACCCTCCCTGTCACTGTCTGTCACCCCCCTCAGCATCCAGGTCCCTTGCGGGTGTTTGTCACTGTCCCTGGTGTGTTTGTCACCTCCCTCAGTACCTGGGGGTCACTATCTCTGTCTCTGTCACCGTCCTGTCCCTGTCCCTGTCCCTGTCACTGTCTCTATCTCTGTCCCTGTCCCTGTCCCCATCCCCATCCCTGTCACTGTCACTGTCCCTATCTCTGTCCCTGTCACCGTCCCTATCCCTGTCCTTGTCACTGTCATTGTCACTGTCCCCTGTCCCATCCCCATCCCTGTCCCATCCCTGTCCCCATCCTGTCCCCATCTGTCACTGTCCCTGTCCCATCCCTGTCCCCATCCTGTCCCCATCTGTCACTGTCCCTGTCCCATCCCTGTCCGTGTCACTGTCACTGTCCCTGTCCCTTTCCTTGTCCCATCCTGTCCCTGTCCCCATCCTGTCCCCACCTGTCCCTCAGTCTGTCTGTCCCGCAGGGTGATCCTGGAGAGTGACCCTCAGCAGGTTGTGCATCGTGTGGCTGTCAGGGTAAGGGGGGTTGGGGATTTTGGGGTTTTTTGGGGGATTTTGGGGTTTTGGGATTTTGGGATTCTTGGGGTTTTTTTCAGGGATTTTGGGGGTTTTGGGGGTTGGGGTTTTTTTGGTGGGATTTTTTGTGTTATTTTTGGGGGTTTTTGGGGTTTTTTGGGTTTTTTTGGGGGGTTTTGGGGTTTTTGGGGTTTTTGCAGGGATTTTGGGGTTTTTGGGGGAGTTTGGGTTTGGGTTTTGGGGCATTTTGGGGTTTTGGGGGTTGGGGTTTTGGGGGGATTTTGGGTTTATTTGGGATTTTGGAGTTTGTTAGGGTTTTCTTGGGGGGAATTTTGGGGTTTTTTTGGGTTTTCCTGGGGGGGATTTTGGGTTTTTTAGGGGTGTTTGGGGTTTGTTTGGGTTTTTTGGGGGGATTTTGGGGATTCTGGGGGTTTTTTGGGGGTTTCTTGGGGGATATTTTGGGGGTTTTTGGGGGATTTTTGGGATTTCTTGAGGGAGTTTTGGGTTTTTTTTTTGTTTTTTGGGGGATCTCGGCGCTGTGAGCAGCTGCCGGGGGGCTGTGACTGTCCCCCTGCCATTGTCACCCATTGTCCCCTCATTGTCACAGGGCGAGGATGTGCCACTGACCGAGCAGACCGTGTCACAGGTGGGACCCCCAAAAACCCCCAAAAAACCCCCCAAAACCCCCAAAAACACCCCTGAGTACCCCAAACCCCACCCTGGGACCCCCAAAAACCCCCTGGGATCCCAAAACCCACCCTGGGACCCCAAAAACCTCCCCAGGACCCCCAAAAAACCCCCCAAAAAACGCCCAGGACCCCCAAACCCCCCCTGGCACCCCAAAAACCTCCCCAGGACCCCAAAAAATCCCCAAAACCTCCTGGAACCCCAAAACCCACCTGGGACCCCAAAACCTCCTCGTACCCCAAAACCCCTCCTGAGCCCCCAAAACCCCAAAAAAACCCTGGAACCTCTGAAACCTCCTGGGACCCCCAAAACCCACCCTGGGACCCCAAAAATCCCCCCTGGGGACTCCCCTGGGACACCCCCAGTCCCCACCTGGCTGTCCCCAAATGTCCCCTCAGTGTCCCCTGGGTGCTCCTGTGCCACCCCCTGTCCCACTGCAGACCAACTGCCACCCTGAGCCCCCCCAGAGCCTGCCGGGGTGTCCCTGTGTCCCCCCAAGTGTCCCCTCCTGTCCTAGGGGTGTCCCTGTGTCCCCCTAGGGTGTCCCCTCTTATCCCAGGTGTGTCCCTGTCCCCCCCAGGGTGTCCCCTCCTGTCCCAGCTGTCCCCCCCCAAGTGTCCCCTGTTGTCCCTGTGTCCCCTCCTGTCCCAGGGATGTCCCTGTGTCCGCCCCAGCTGTCCCCTCCTGTCCCTGTGTCCCTCCAAATGTCCCCTGCTGTCCCAGGTGTGTCCCTGTGTCCGTCCAAGTGTCCCCTCTTGTCCCTGTGTCCCCCCCAGGGTGTCCCCTCCTGTCCCTTCCTGTCCCCTCCTGCCCCCACTGTCCCCTCCTGTCCCAGCTGTGCCCTCCTGTCCCCTCCTGTCCCAGCTGTCCCCTCCTGTCCCTCCTGTCCCTCCTGTCCCCTCCTGTCCCCTCCTGTCCCCGCTGTCCCCTCACCCCTCCCTCTCCCCGCAGGTTCTTCAGTCGGCGAAAGAACAAATCAAGTGGTCATTGCTGCGTTAGGGGACAGTGGGGACAGTGGGGACACCCTGAGAGCCCCCAGGGACCCCCTGGGACCCCTTGCGACCCCCCAGGACCCCCAGGACCCTCCTGGGACCCTCAGGGACCCCCAAAAACCCTCCTGGGACCCTCTGGGACCCTCCTGAGACCCCCAGGACCCTCCTGGGATCTTTCTGCGACTCCCAGGACCCTCTTGAGACCCCCTGGGAACCCCCTGGGACCTTCCAGGACCTTCCTGGGACCCTCCAGAGACCCTCCTGGGACCCCCAGGGAACCCCTGGACCCTTCTGGGACCCTCTGGGACCTTTCTGGGACCCTCCTAGGACCCCCAGGACCCCCTGGGATCTTTCTGCGACCCCCAGGACCCTCTTGAGACCCTCCTGGGACCCCCTGGGAACCCCCAGGACCCCCCACGACCCCCTGGGACCCCCTGGGACCTTCCAGGACCTTCCTGGGACCCCCAGGAACCCCAAAAACCCTCCTGGGACCCTCTGGAACCCCCAGGACCCCCAGAACCCTCCTGGGACCCCCAGGACCCCCAAAAACCCCCCAGGACCCCCAGGACCCCCCAAGACCCCCAACATGCCAGTGTCCCCCAGCCCTGTGTGCTGCGTCGTCTGTGCCTGCGCCACCCGGGATGGGGTTTGGGGGGATTTTGGGGGGTTCTGGGGGGGTTTTGGGGGGTCTGAGGGGGGGTTGAGGGGTTTTGGGGTTTTTTTTGGGGGGCGATTTTGTGGTTTTGGGGGGATTTTGGGGTTTGGGGTTTTTTTGGGGGGTTTGGGGGATTTTGGGGTTTGTTGGGTTTTTTTGGGGTTTTTTTTGGGGGGTTGGGTTTTTTTGGGTTTTTCTTGGGGTTTTTGGGGTCTGGGGTCCTCCCTGAACCACGAGGTGTCCCCAGGAGTGTCCCCAACCCACCTGGGGGGGTCAGGGGGGACAGGGGGGGGACAAGGGACACCGAGGGGGGGTATGGACCTGCTTGGGACCCCCTGGAGGATCCCCAAATCATCTGAGAACCCCCAGACCCCCCCAGGACCCCCCAAAACCCCTTTGGGACCCCCCAGGACCCTCCAAAACCCCCCTGAGGACCCCTCAAATCTCCTTGGGGACCCCCCAGGACCCCTAAAAACCCCCTTTAGGACCCCCAAACCCCCCCAGGATCCCCAAAACCCCCTTTGGGACCCCCCAAAAGCCCCTGAGGACCCCCAAACCCTCTTTGGGACCCCCAGGACCCCCTGAGGACCCCAGGACCCCCAAAACCCCTGAGGACCCCAAACCCCTTTGGGACCCCAAAACCCCCTTTGGGACCCTCCAGGACCCCCTTTGGGACCCCTCCAGGACCCCCCAAAACCTCGAGGACCCCCTGGAGTATCCCCAAAACCACCTGGGGACCCCCAAACCCCCTCAGGACCCTCCTGGGGGCACTTTAACCCCCCCAGGACCCCCCAAAACCCCTTTGGGACCCCCAAAATCCCCCTTTAGGACTCCCCAGGACCCCCCAAACCCCTTTGGGACCCCCAAACCCCCCACTGAAGACTCCCTAGGACCCCCCAAAGCCCCCCAAATACGACAACAGGATCTCAAACCTCATCATTTATTGGGGTGAAGCCTGGGGGGGTCACGGGGGGGTCACGGGGGGTCACGGGGGGGTCACGGGGGGAGGGGACAGCCAGGTGCTGGGGGGACACTGGGGGGACATTGGAGGACACTGGGGGGACACTGAGGGGACACGGCGACCCCCCCAAGCCCCTCCCCCCGCCCGCTATTGCTTTGCTGAAATCACAGTTTGGACCCCAAATTTGGGGTGGGGGAGGGGCAGGGCCGAGGTGGGGGAGGGGCTGGGGGGGCACAGTGATAGTGGGGGGTGGGGATTTGGGGGGTCACAGTGATGGGGGAGTTGGAAGTTTTTGGGGGTCACAGTGGTGGGGTGTGGGATTTTGGGGTTTGGGGGGAATGCAGGAATTTGGGGTTTTGGGGTCACAGTGATGGGTGTGAGATTTTGGGGTTTGGGATGGGGGTCACAGTGATGGGGGTGTGGAATTTTGGGGTTTTGGGGTCACAGTGATGGAGGGTGTGGGATTTTTGGGGGTGGTGCAGGATTTTGGGGGGTCACAGTGATGGGGTGTGGAATTTTGGGGGGTTTTGGGGGTCACAGTCATGGGGAAGTCTGGAATTTTGGGGTTTTGGGGTCCACAGTGATGGGGGATGCAGAATTTTGGGATGGGGATGCAGGATTTTGGGGTCACATTGATGGGGGAGGTGGAATTTTGGGGGTCACAGTGATGGGGGGTCCAGGATTTTGGGGATTTTGGGGTCACAGTGATGGGGAAGTCTGGAATTTTGGGGTTTTGAGATGGGGGGGTCACAGTGATGGGGGGATGCAGGATTTTTGGAATGGGATGAGGATTTTGGGATGGGGATGCAGGATTTTGGGATGGGGTCACAGTGATGGGGGTGTGGAATTTTGGGGTTTTTTGGGGGGTCACAGTCATGGGGAAGTCTGGAATTTTGGGGTTTTGGGATGGGGGTCACAGTGATGGGGGTGCAGGATTTTGGGATGGGGATGCAGAATTTTTGGGGTGGGGGTGCAGTGATGGGGGATCCGGGATTTTGGGGGTGTGTGGAATTTGGGATGGGGGGTCACAGTGCTGGGAGGGTCGGTGGGCCGTACCAAGGTGATGGGAGGGGTGCAGAATTTTGGGGTCAGTGCGGATTTTGGGGTTTTGGGGGGTCACAGTGCAGGACTTCGGGTCTGGGGGGTCACAGTGCTGGGGGTGCAGGATTTCGGGATGGGGGTCACAGTGCAGGATTTTGGGGTCGGGGGGTCACAGTGCAGGATTTTGGGGTTCGGGGGGGGCACAGTGCTCATCGGGCCGTACCATGTGTGTGTGTGAGGGGGGGGGAGGGGCTCTATTTACAGGGGGGGGGTTGCCCCGACCCCCCCCGCGTTATTGCAATGGGCTGGGCCCGGATGGGGGAGGGGAGGGGGGGAGGATTTTTGGACCCCGGGGGGCTGCGGGGCTCGCTGCCCTCAGTGCAAGAGCTCATGGCTTGGGGGTCCTGGGGGTCCCGGGGGGGTCCGGGGGGGTCCGGGGGGGTCACATCCCTCCAGCCATCACTGATTGCTAAGCAGATCCCTGAGGTGCCCGGGGGGTGGGGGGGGGATGGGGAGGTTTTTGGGGGGCTCTGGGGACCCCCCCGGACCCCCCCCCGCCCCGGGGGTCTCCCCGTCCCCGGGGGTTGTGCAGTGGGGCCGGGGGGGGGCGCGGGGGGGGCTCAGTGTTTTCCTGCTAAATCTCCCAAATTCCAGCTAAAAAAATAATCGCTGAGCCCGGAGGGGTTAAAGGGGGGGGGGCGTTGCTAGGAGACGGTTGCTAGGAGACGGTTGCCAGGAGACGGTTGCCAGGAGACGGTTGCTAGGAGACGGTTGCCACGTGCAGCTCTGGATGCAGCCGGTTGCCAAGGTACCGCGGCTGGAGGTGGTTGCTAGGCAACCGTTGTCAGGGGAGGAGCACGGTTGCCAGGGAAACCGGCGGTTGCCAGGCAGGATGCAGGTCCCGTTGCTAGGGAACCGTTGTCAGGGAGGGAGGAGATGCTGGGGGTGGCAGGGGGTGGTCCTGGGCTGGGTGGTCAGCGGAGTGACCACTGAGTGACCACTGAGTGACCATCGCTGAGTGACCACTGAGTGACCATCGCTGAGTGACCATCGCTGGGTGACCACTGAGTGACCACAGAGTGACCATTGCTGGGTGACCATCACTGAGTGACCATCACTGAGTGACCACTGAGTGACCATCACCGGATGATGATCACTGAGTGACCATCACTGGGTGGGCATTGCTGGGTGGTCAGCTGAGTGACTGCTGGGTGACCCTCACTGAGTGACCATCGCTGAGTGACCATCACTGAGTGACCATCATCCAGTGACCATCACCGGGTGACCATCACTGGGTGGTCAGCTGAGTGACCATCGCTGAGTGACCATCGCTGACCATCACCAGGTGACCATCACCAAGTGACCATCACTGAATATCACTGACCATCACCGAGTGACCATCACCGAGTGACCATCACTGACTGTCACTGATCATCACCGAGTGACCATCACTGACCATCACCGAGTGACCATCACTAAGTGACCATCACCGAGAGACCATCACTGAGTGACCATCACTGACCATCCCTGAGCGACCATCCCTGAGTGACCATCACTGGGTGACCATCACTGACCATCACCCAGTGACCATCACTGAGTGACCATCACTGACCATCCCTGAGTGACCATCACTGAGTGACCATCACTGACCATCACTGACCATCACCCAGTGACCATCACTGACCATCACTGGTCAGTTGTCCATTAACAGTCTCCAGGCGCTGATTGTTCTCCAGTCCTTCCAGGGCAATTCCAGGATTCCTTCTGGGGGTCACTCCAGGGGTGTCCAGAGGTGTCCAGAGGGTCACTCTGGGGGTGTCCAGGGGGTCACACCAGGGTTTTATCCCAGGGATTGTTCCAGGATTTTTCCCAGGGGATCATTCCAGGTGTTTTTCCAGGTGTTTTTCCCTGGGGGTGTCGCTCCAGGTGTTTTTCCCGGGGATTTTTCCAGGATTATTTCACGGGGAGTCATTCCAGGTGTTTTTTCCCAGGTGTTTTTCCAGGTGTTTCTCCCAGGGATTTTTCCAGGTGTTTTTCCCAGGGTTTTTTCCAGGATTATTTCCCGGGTAGTCATTCCAGGTGTTTTTCCTGGGGGGTAATTCCAGGTGTTTTTCCCAGGTGTTTTTCCAGGTGTTTTCCCAGGGGGTCATTCCAGGTGTTTTTCCAGGTGTTTTTCCTGGGGTGTCATTCCAGGTGTTTTTCCAGGTGTTTTCCCATGTGTTGTCATTCCAGGGGATTTGCTCTCCCTGGGAGTGTCCTTTGTTATTCCCGGGGAGGTCCTTGTCATTCCCAGGGATGGCGCTGTCACTCCCGGGAGTGTCACTGTCATTCCCGGGGTGTCCCGGCAATTCCCGGGGGTGTCATTGTCTCTTCCAGGGGTGTCACTGTCCTTCCCAGGGGTGTCGCTGTCACTCCCAGGAGTGTCACTGTCACTCCCAGGCTGTCACTGTCACTCCCGGGGGTGTCATTGTCACTTCCAGGGGTGTCACTGCCCTTCCCGGGGGTGTCACTGTCACTCCCGGGGTGTCCCGACAATTCCCGAGGGTGTCACCGCAGTTCCCAGGGGTGTCATTGTCACTCCTCGGGGGCGTCGCTGTCATTGCTGGGGTGTCCCGACAATTCCCGGAGGTGTCATCGTCCCTCCCCGGGGGTGTCACCGCCATTTCCAGGGGTGTCATTGTCCCTCCCGGGGTGTCACTGTCACTCCGGGAGGTGTCACTGTCCTTCCCAGGGGTGTCACTGTCACTCCCAGGCTGTCCCGACAATTCCCGGGGATGTCATTGTCCCTCCCCGACAATTCCCAGGGGTGTCACTATCACTCCAGGGGTGTCACTGTCACTCCAGAGGTGTCCCGACAATTCCCGGGGGTGTCATTGTCCCTCCCCGACAATTCCCAGGGGTGTCACTGTCACTCCCGGAGGTGTCACCACCACTCCCGGGGGTGTCATTGTCCTTCCCAGGGGTGTCGCCGTCACTCCCGGGGTGTCCCGACAATTCCCGGGGATGTCACCGTCCCTCCCCGACAATTCCCAGGGGTGTCACTGTCACTCCCGGGATGTCCCGGCAATTCCCGGGGATGTCACCGCAATTCCCAGGGATGTCACCGTCCCTCCCGCCGTGTCCCCACCACATCCAGCCATCTCCCCACCATCCCCGGGCCACTCCCCGCCATGTCCCCACCCTCCCCGGCGCTGTCCCCTGTCCCCCGGGCTGTCGCCGCGCCGCTCAGTAGGGCGAGAAGAGCAGCGGGGCGTGCGCGGGGCGCAGCGGGCCGGGCGCGGGGCGCAGCAGCGCGGGGGCCAGGGGGGGTCCGGGCAGCAGCGGGGGTCCCGGGGGTCGCAGGGCCAGGGGGGGCGCGGCCATGGCGGCGGCGGCGGCGGCGAGAGCCAGGGGGGGCGGCAGGAGAGCTCCCCCCGCCAGAGCCTTCGGGAGATCCTTGGGGAACGGCAGAGGAGCCTGCGGGGAGTGGGGGGCGTTGGAGGGGGAGAGAGACCACCGGGAGAGCCCGGAGCTACCCCGGAGATAGCCCGGAGAGACCCCAGAGATATCCCATAGAGACCACCGGGAGAGCCCGGAGGTACCCCGGAGATAGCCCGGAGATATCCTATAGATACCCCATAGATATCCTATAGAGACTCCAGAGATATCCCATAGATACCCCATAGAGACCCCCGGGATAGCCTGGAGGTAGCCCGGAGATACCCCATAGATATCCCATAGAGACCCCATAGAGACCCCAGAAATATCCCAGAGATATCCTATAGAGACTCCAGAGATATCCCAGAGATATCTTATAGATACCCCAGAGATATCCCATAGATATTCCAGAAATACCCCATAGAGACCCCAGAGATACCCCAGAAATACCCCAGAGATATCCCATAGATATCCCATAGATATCCCATAGAGACCCCATAGATATCCCAGAGATATCCCATAGAGACTCCAGAAATATCCCATAGATATTCCAGAAATACCCCAGAAATGCCCCATAGAGACCCCATAGAGACCCCAGAGATACCCTATAGAGATCCCGGAGATATCCCAGAAATAGCCCAGAAAGACCTCAAATATCTCAGAAATACCCCAGAAATATCCCATAGAGACCCCAGAGATACCCCAGAGATATCCTATAGAGACCCCAGAGATACCCCAAAGATACCCCATAGATATCCCATAGATATCTCATAGAGACCCCAGAAATATCCCATAGATATCCCATAGAGACCCCAGAAATATCCCAGAGATATCCCAGAAATATCCCAGAGATATCCTATAGAAACTCCAGAGAAATCCCAGAGATATCTTATAGATACCCCGGAGATATCCCATAGATATCCCATAGAGACCCCAGAGATATCCCATAGATATCCCATAGAGACCCCATAGAGACCCCAGAAATATCCCAGAGATATTCCAGAAATGCCCCAGAAATGCCCCAGAAATGCCCCATAAAGACCCCAGAGATACCCCAGAAATATCCCAGAGATACCCCAGAGACCCCAGAAATATCCCATAGATATTCCAGAAATGCCCCAGAAATACCCCATAGAGACCCCAGAGATACCCTATAGAGATCCCGGAGATATCCCAGAAATAGCCCAGAAATACCTCAAATATCTCAGAAATACCCCAGAAATATCCCATAGAGACCCCAGAGATACCCCAGAGATACCCCAAAGATACCCCATAGATATCCCATAGAGACCCCATAGATATCTCATAGATATCCCATAGAGACCCCAGAAATATCCCAGAGATATCCCATAGAGACCCTTGGGATAGCCCGGAGGTACCCCAGAGATATCCCAGAAATATCCCAGAGATATCCTATAGAAACTCCAGAGATATCTCAGAGATATCTCAGAAATATCTCAGAAATATCTCAGAAATATCCCATAGAGACCCCTGGGATACCCTGGAGATACCCCAGAGATATCCTATAGAGACTCCAGAGATATCCCAGAGATTTCCCAGATATCTTATAGATACCCCGGAGATATCCTATACATATTCCAGAAATACCCCATAGAGACCCCAGAGATACCCCAGAAATACCCCAGAGATATCCCATAGATATCCCATAGATATCCCATAGAGACCCCATAGAGACCCCATAGATATCCCATAGAGACCCCAGAAATATCCCAGAGATATCCTAGAGATATCCCATAGATACCCCATAGAGACCCCAGAGATATCCCAGAGATATCCCAGAAATACCCCAGAGATATCCTATAGAGACTCCAGAGAAATCCCAGAGATATCCCAGAGATATCTTATAGATACCCCAGAGATATCCTATAGATATTCCAGAAATACCCCATAGAGACCCCAGAGATACCCCAGAGATATCCTAGAGATATCCCATAGAGACCCCATAGATATCCCATAGATACCCCATAGAGACCCCAGAAATATCCCAGAGATATCCCATAGAGACCCCAGAGGTATCCCATAGATATTCCAGAAATGCCCCAGAAATGCCCCATAGAGACCCCAGAGATACCCTATAGAGATCCCGGAGATATCCCAGAAATAGCCCAGAAAGACCTCAAATATCTCAGAAATACCCCAGAAATATCCCATAGAGACCCCAGAGATACCCCAAAGATATCCCAGAGATATCCCATAGAGACCCCAGAGATATCCCGCAGATACCCCAGAGATATCCCAGAGATATCTTATAGAGACTCCAGAGATATCCTATAGATATTCCAGAAATACCCCATAGAGACCCCAGAGATATCCCAGAAATACCCCAGAGATTTTCCAGAAATATCTCACAAATACCCCAGAAATGCCCCATAGAGACCCCATAGATACCCTAAACCCCCCGGAACCCCGCAAGAGATACCCCATAGAGACCCCAAAGCCTCCCCATAGATACCCCACAGATACCCCATAGAGACCCCAAAGCCCTCCCCCCAACCCGACACCCCCAGACACCCCCAGACCCCAAAACTGACCATCCCAGCCCTCCAAACACCCCCAGACTCCCAACCCGACCCCCCCAGATCCCATAGATCCCCCAGAATCCCCCATAGACACCCCAAACCGACCCCCAGCCCCCCAAACACCCCCAGACCCCATAGATCCCCTAGAATCCCCCATAGACACATCAGCCCCAGCCCGACCCCCGGACCCCCAGACACCCCAGACCCCAAAACTGACCCTCACAGCCCTCCAAATCAACACCCCGGACTCCCCGACACCCCCAGACCCCATAGATCCCCCAGAATCCCCAGAGACACCCCAATCCGACCCCCAGACCTCCCGGACCCCCCAGCCCCCAAACACCCCCGACCCCAAAACTGACACCCCAGACCCCCATAGATCTCCTAGAATCCCCCACAGACACCCCAGCCCCCAAACCGACACCCCAAGCCCCCCAGACACCCCCAGACCCCAAAACTGACCCTCCCAGACCCCAGAGATCCCCCAGAATCCCCATAGACACCCCCAGCCCAACCCCCAGACCTCCTGAACAACCCGGACCCCCAGACACCCCAGACCCCAAAACTGATCCTCCCAGCCCTCCAACCTGACTGCCCCAGACCCCCAAACACCCCAGACCCCCAACCCGAACCCCCAGACCCCAGAGATCCCCAGAATCCCCCTAGACATGTCCAGCGCCACAAACCGACCCCCCGGACCCCCATAGACACCCCCAGACCTCAAAGTGACCCTCCCAGCCCTCCATAGATCCCCAGACCCTAAAGCCTCCCCCAGGACATCCCCAGCCCCCAAACACCCCCAGACCCTAAATCAACACCCTCAGACCCCATAGATCCCCAGAATCCCCCTAGACACCCCAACCCGACCCCCAGACCCCCAAACACCCCCAGACCCCCAACCGACACCCCCAGACCCCATAGATCCCCAGAATCCTCCATAGACACCCCCAAACCCGAACCCCCAGACCCCAAACACCCCCAGACCCTAAAGCCTCCCCAGGACACCCCCAGACCCCAAAACCAACACCCCAGACCCCAAAACTGACCCTCCCAGCCCTCCAACCTGACTGCCTCAGACCCCAAACACCCCCAGACCCCCAATCCGAACCCCCAGACCCCATAGATCCCCAGAATCCCCATAGACACAGCCCCAAAGGGACACCCCAGACCCCCATAGATCCCCAGAATCCCCCTAGACATGTCCAGCGCCACAAACCGCCCCCGGACCCCCCAGACACCCCCAGACCCTAAACTGACCCTCCCAACCCTCCGTAGTCCCCAGACCTAAAGCCTCACCCCAGGACATCCCCAGCCCCCAAACACCCCCAGACCCCTAAATCAACACCCTCAGACCCCATAGATCCCCAGAATTCCCCTAGACACCCCAACCCGACCCCCAGACCCCCAAAAACCCCCAGACCCCAAACCCGACACCCCAGACCCCATAGATCCCCCAGAATCCTCCACAGACACCCCCAAACCCGAACCCCCAGACCCCCAAACCCCCAGACCCTAAAGCCTCCCCAGGACACCCCCAGACCCCCAAACACCCCCAGCCCCCAAAACCAACACCCCCAAACCCCAAAACTGACCCTCCCAGCCCTCCAACCTGACTGCCCCAGACCCACCCCCAGACCCCCAACCCGAACCCCCTAGACCCCATAGTCCCTAAAATCCCCATAGACACCCCCAAACCGACCCTGGACCCCCCAGACACCCCCAGCCCCCAAGACACCCCCAGACCCCCAAACTGACCCTCTCAGCCTCCCAAACCGCACCCCGGACCCACAGACCCCCAGACCCCGAAACTGATCCTCCCAGACCCCCAAACCGACCCCCGGACCCCACAGACACCCCCAGACCCCAAAACTGCCTCCCCAGCCCCCCAGACCGACACCCCCAGACCCCCCAGACCCCCAAACTGCCCCCCCCACGCCCCCCGGCCCGTACCAGCTCGGGGGGGCTGCGGGGTTTCTTGTGGCGCCCCAGCAGGGGGTTGGGCTTTCCTGCCACCCCATCGCGGTGCCGCCGGCTGGAGATGTGCTGGGGGGGCACGGGGGGGTCAGCCGACCCCAAATTGGGGGGACAGGGGGATATTGGGGGGTCAGCCGACCCCAAATTGGGGGGACAGGGGGATATTGGGGGGTCAGCGGGATCCCAAATGGGGACAGGGGGACCCCAAATCGGGACAGGGGGATCCCAAATCGGGGGGACAGGGGGATGTTAAATAGGGACGGGGGATCCCAAATGGGGACAGGGGGACCCCAAATCGGGGGTATCAGTGGGACCCCAAATCGGGGGGAGAGGAGACCCCAAAGAGGGGGGACAGGGGGATCCCAAATAGGGACAGGGGGATCCCCAATTGGGGGTCAGCGGACCCCAAATTGGGACAGGGGGATCCCAAAGAGGGACAGGGGGATCCCAAATGGGGAGGAGAGGAGACCCCAAATAGGGACAGGGGGATCCCAAATTGGGGGGGATATGGGAACCCCAAACCAGGGGGTCAGGGGGACCCCAAATTGGGACGGGGGGATCCCAAATTGGGGGTTCAGGGGATCCCAAATCGGGGGGAACAGTGGGATCCCAAATTGGGGGTCAGCGGACCCCAAATTGGGACAGGGGGACCCCAAATTGGGGGGACAGGGGGATCCCAAATGGGGACAGGGGGATCCCCAAACTGGGGGGACAGGGGAATATTGGGGGGTCAGCAAACCCCAAATTGGGGGGACAGGGGGACCCCAAATGGGGGGATAGAGGGACCCCAAATAGGGACAGGGGGACCCCAAATCGGGGGGTCAGCGGGACCCCAAATGGGGGTCAGCAAACCACAAATCGGGGGGAAAGCAGAACCCCAAATCGGGAAGTCAGAGGGACCCCAAACTGGGGGACAGTAGGACCCCAAACCAGGGGACAGCAGAACCCCAAACTGGGGGGTCAGGGGAACCCCAAAGAGGGGGGAGCAGTGGGACCCCAAATCGGGGGACACTGAGCCTGGGGGGCTGTGGGACCCAGCGGGGGATTTGGGGGCAGCTTGGGGGTCCTGGAGGGGTTTGGGGTTAGTTTGGGATCCCTGTGAGGATTTGGGGTCAGTTTAGGGATCCCTGCAGGGATTTGGGGGCACTTTAGGGGCTCCCCGTTTGTTTTTGGGATCACTTTAGGGCTCCCTGGTTGTTTTTGGGATCACTTCAGGGCTCCTCGGGTTAATTTTGGGGTCTGAGATCCCTCCATGGATTTGGGGTCACTTTAGGGCTCCCCGGTTGTTTTTGGGGTCCCTTTAGGGGCTCCCTGTGAGGATTTAGGGTCACTTTAGGGCTCCCCGGTTGTTTTTGGGGTCCCTTTAGGGCTCCCCGTTTGTTTTTGGGGTCTCTCTGGGGTCTGTCCCCACCTGCTTGAGCTGCAGCTCGGAGTTGAGGCGCACGTTGCAGATCTGGCAGTGGAAGGAGCGCTCGGGGGTGTCGGCAGGGGGGGATCCCCCCGAGGAGCCCCCCGAGCCCCCCGAGCAGCCCCCTGCCCGCGGGAAGGCGCGGATCGGCCCCAGCCCCGAGCGAGCCTCCACCAGCGTCTTGTGCTTCGTCCCTAAAATGGGGACAGGGGACAGGCTGAGAGAGCCCGAGGGGACACTTGGAACCCAATGGGACACCATGGGGACATTCTGAATCCATAGGGATCCCGTGGGGACATCCCGAACCCATAGAGACCCCATGGGGACACTCCGAACCCATAGGGACACTCGGAACCCATAGGGACACCATGGGGACATCCCGAACCCATAGGGACCCCATGGGGACACTCCGAACCCATAGGGACCCCGAGGGGACACTCTGAACCCATAGGGACACCACAGGGACACTCTGAATCCATAGGGACACCATGGGGACATCCCGAACCCACAGAGACCCCGAGGGGACACTCTGAATCCATAGGGACCCCGCGGGGACACCCCGAACCCATAGGGACACTCCAGGACCACCCAGAACGCATAAACCATCCTGGGACCCCCTGACCCCACAGGGACCCCCGAGACTGACCCCCGCAGACTCCCCCGTGTCACCCTGTGTCCCCAGTGTCCCCACTCCCCTTTTCCCCCTGTTCCCCGGGGGAACTGTCCCCGCCGTGTCCCCAATACCCGTGATGTCCCCATGTCCCTGCTGTCCCCGACATCCCCGCTGTCCCCATGCCCTGTCCCCCTTGCTGTCCCCACTGTCCCACCTGTCCCCTCTGTGTCCCCAATGCTCCCAGTGTCCCCATGTCCCCGCTGTGCCCGGTGTCCCTGTCCCTGGCAGGTCCCCATGTCCCTGCTGTCCCCCTGTACCCCGTGTCCCCACTGTCCCCCGTGTCCCCAATGTCCCCAATGTCCCCAATGTCCCCAGTGTCCCCAATGTCCCCACCTTTGTTGTGAGCCTCCAGCTGGGACAGGGAATTGACAGCCACCTTGCAGAGCCCGCAGTACCCCTGTGTCCCCAATGTCCCTGTCACCCCCATGTCCCTGCTGTCCCCAATATCCTCAATATCCCCAATGTCCCCAGTGTCCCCAATGTCCCCAATGTCCCCAGTGTCCCCAGTGTCCCCAATGTCCCTGCTGTCCCTGCTATCCCCAATGCCCCCATACCCCTGCTGTCCCCCATGTCCCCGTGTCCCCAATATCCCCAATATCCCCTTTGTCCCCAATGTCCCCAGTGATGTCCCCACCTTTGTTGTGAGCCTCCAGCTGTGACAGGGAGTTGACAGCCACCTTGCAGAGCCCGCAGTACCCTGTGTCCCCAATGTCCCCAATGTCCCTGCTGTCCCTGCTATCCCCAATGCCCCCATATCCCTGCTGTCCCCACTGTCCCCAATGTCCCCAATGTCCCCACCTTTGTTGTGAGCCTCCAGCTGTGACAGGGAGTTGACAGCCACCTTGCAGAGCCCGCAGTACCCCTGTGTCCCCAATGTCCCCATGTCCCTGCTGTCCCTGTCACCCCCTGTGTCCCCAATGTCCCCATACCCCTGCTGTCCCCAATGTCCCCAATGATGTCCCCAGTGTCCCCACCTTTGTTGTGGGCCTCCAGCTGGGACAGGGAGTTGACAGCCACCTTGCAGAGCCCGCAGTACCCTGTGTCCCCAATGTCCTCAATGTCCCCAATATCCCCAATATCCCCAATGTCCCCACTGTCCCCAATGTCCCAATATCCCCAATGTCCCCAATATCCCCCGTGTCCCCAATGATGTCCCCGTGTCCCCACCTTTGTTGTGAGCCTCCAGCTGTGACAGGGAGTTGACAGCCACCTTGCAGAGCCCGCAGTACAGCAGCCTCTTGGCCTTCGCTCTCTCCTCCTCCTCCTCGTCGCCCCCCGAGTCCTGCCCTGCCGCGGGGGGGGGCGCGGGGGGCGAGGGCGGGCCGGGGGCGCCGGGGGCGGCGGGGGGCGGGGCTGCTCCCCTGGGGGGCGATTGGGGGGCGTTAGGGGTTTTGGGGGGGTTTTGGGGGGTTTGGGGTGTTTTGGGGTTTTGGGGTGTGTTTGGGGGATTTGGGGGGTTTGGAGGTTTTGGGGGTTTTGGGGGGTTTATGGGGCTTTGGGGGTGTGTTTTGGGGATTTGGGGGAGTTTGGGGAGCTTTGGGGGTTTTGGGGATTTGGGGGGATTTGGGGTTGTGGTTTTGGGGTTTTGGGGAGCTTTGGGGGTGTGTTTTAGGTTTGTGTTTTAGGTTTGTGTTTTGGGGTTGTGTTTTGGGGTTGTGTTTTGGGGTTGTGTTTTGGGGGGTTTGGGGCTTTTTGGAGTTATGTTTGAGGGGTTTGAGGGGGTGGTTTTGGGGGCTTTGGGGTTGTGTTTTGGGGTTGTGTTTTGGGGGTTTGGGGTTGTGTTTTGGGGAGAGATGTGGGGGGATGAGGGGAGGTTTTGGGGTTGTGTTTTGAGGGGTTTAGGCGGTTTGGGGTTGTGTTTTGGAGGATTTGGTGGGCTTTTGGGGGCTTTTTGGGGTTGTGTTTGGGGGATAGAGAAGATTTTGGGGTTGTGTTTTGGGGATTTGAGGGAGATTTGGGGCTTTTGGGGTTGTGTTTTGGGGTGAATGTGGGGGGATAAGGAGGGATTTCTCAGGGAGATCATGGTGGGGTTACTGGGGGTCTTTGGGGGTTACTGGGGTCTTTGGGGGCAGAAATGGGGGACTTTGGGGGGTCTTAGGGGGGCACAGGGGGGTTATTGGGGAGTCTTTAGGAGCAGAAATTGGGGGTTATTGGGGGTCTTTGGGGGAGAAATGGGGGCTATCAGGGGTCTTGGGGGGCAGAAATGGGGGAGCTATTGGGGGTCTTGGGGTCGTTGGGGGCTTATTGGGGGTCTTTGGGGGGCAGAAATGGGGGGCTATGGGGGGATCTTTAGGGGGTCTTTGGGGGATTATTGGGGGTCTTGGGGGGCACAGGGGGTTCCTCGGGGGTCTTTGGGGGAAGAAATGGGGGGCTATTGGGGGGTCTTTGGGGGAGAAATGGGATTACTGGGGGTCTTTGGGGGCACAGGGGGGTTACTGGGGGTCTTTAGGAGCAGAAATGGGGGAGTTATTGGGGTCTTCGGGGCTTATTGGGGGGTCTTTGGGGGGCAGAAATGGGGGGCTATGGGGGTCTTTAGGGGGGTCTTTGGGGGATTATTGGGGGGTCTTGGGGGCACAGGGGGGTTATTGGGGGTCTTTGGGGGAAGAAATTGGGGGGTTATTGGGGAGTCTTGGGGGGTTATTGGGGGGTCTCTGGGGGTCTGGGGGTTATTGGGGGATCTTTGGGGGATTATTTGGGGTTTTTGGAGCTCTGGGGGTCTCCCCGAGGAGGGAATTTGGGGAGGGGGAAGCTCCGGGGGGTCTCAGCACTCACCCGAGCGCTCGGGGGTCTCTCCGGCCGGGGGGGCGGCAGGCCCGGGGGGCTCCGGGGTGTCCCCAGTGTCACCTCCCCGGCGGGCGCGCGCAGCCTCCAGCCCCTTGAGGCGCCGCGCGTGGCGATTGCCCTGGTAGTGAGCGGCGGCCTGGCTCTGGGGACAGCGGGGACAGCGCGGGGACAGTGTCACAGCATGGGACACAGTGCGGGACAGCGCGGGGACAGTGTCACAGCGCGGGGACACAGTGCGGGACAGCGCGGGGACAGTGTCACAGCGCGGGGACACAGCCCGGGACAGCGCGGGGACAGTGTCACAGCATGGGACACAGTGCGGGACAGCGCGGGGACAGTGTCACAGCATGGGACACAGCCCAGGACAGCGAGGGGACAGCGCGGGGACAGTGTCACAGCGCGGGGACACAGTGCGGGGACAGTGTCACAGTGCGGGGACACAGCCCGGGACAGCGAGGGGACAGTGTCACAGCACGGGACAGCGCGGGGACAGTGTCACAGCGCGGGGACACAGCCCAGGACAGCGCGGGGACAGTGTCACAGCGCGGGGACACAGCCCGGGACAGCGAGGGGACAGCGCGGGGACAGTGTCACAGCGCGAGGACACAGCCCGGGACAGAGCGGGGACAGTGTCACAGCGCGGGACAGCGCGGGGACAGCCCCAGACACAGCTCGAGACACGGGGACAGCGCGGGGACAGCGAGCACACCTCCGGGACATTGTGTCACACGCCCGGACACAGCCTGGGACAATGTCACACCCCTGGGACACTGTCACACTCCCAGGCGACAGCGGTCACACCCCTGGGACAATGTCACACCCCTGGGACAATGTCACACCCCTGGGACACTGTCACACCCCCAGGCGACAGCGGTCACACCCCGGGCACACCCCTGGGACACACCGCGGGACATGGGGACAGCGCGGGACATTGTGTCACACCTCCGGGGGACACTGTCACACCCCTGGGACACAGCCCGGGACATGGGGACAGCGCGGGGACAGCGCGGGGACAGCGGTCACAACCTGGGCACAGCCCCGGCACACTGTCACACCCCTGGGACATTGTGTCACACGCCGGGGACATCTCCGGACACTGTCACACCCCGGGGACACGGTCACAGCGGTGTGCTGGCTGTCCCAAGGTGTCTCGAGGATGTCCCCAGGATGTCCCTGAGGTGTCCCCAGGATGTCCCAGAGATGTCCTGGCTATGTCCCTGAGGGTCCCGGGTTTGGGGTGTCCCAAGGATGACCCTGGGGTGTCCCCAGAATGTCCCCAGGATGTCCCCAGGCTGTCCCCGGGCTGTCCCAAGTGTCCCCAGGGTGTCCCCAGGCTGTCCCCAGTGTCCTCAGGCTGTCCCAGGATGTCCCCAGGGTGTCCCAGAGTATCCCTGAGGTGTCCCAGTGTGTCCCCAGGCTGTCCCCAGTGTCCCCCGGCTGTCCCCAGGATGCCCCAGGGTGTGCCTGAGGTGTCCCAGGGTGTCCCAGAGTGGTCTGGATGTCCCTGAGATGTCCCCAGGCTGTCCCCAGTGTGTCCCCAGGGTGTCCCTGAGATGTCCTCAGGATGTCCCAGGGTGTCCCGGGATGTCCCTGAGGTGTCATGAAGATGTCCCAAGAGTGTCCCCAGGATGTCTCCAGTGTCCCAGGCTGTCCCCAGTGTGTCCCCATTGTCCCCAGTGTCCCCGCAGGCTGTCCCAGTGTGTCCCCAGGCTGTCTCCAGTGTCCCCAGTGTGTCCCCAGGCTGTCCCCATTGTCCCCAGCTGTCCCCAGGATGTCCCCAGGCTGTCCCCAGTGTCCCCAGGATGTCCCCAGTATCCCCAGGCTGTCCCACGATGTTCCCAGGGTATCCCAGGATGTCCCCAGGCTGTCCCCAGGCCGTCCCAGGCTATCCCTGAGATGTCCCCAGTGTCCCCAGGCTGTCCCAGGCTGTCCCCAGTGTGTCCCCATTGTCCCCAGGCTGTCCCCAGTGTGTCCCCATTGTCCCCAGCTGTCCCCAGGCTGTCCCCAGTGTCCCCAGGATGTCCCACGATGTCCCCAGGGTATCCCAGGATGTCCCCAGGTTGTCCCCAGGCTGTCCCAGGCTATCCCTGAGATGTCCCCACGATGTCCCCAGTATCCCCAGGCTGTCCCCAGTGTGTCCCCATTGTCCCCAGTGTGTCCCCAGTGTCCCCAGGCTGTCCCCAGTGTGTCCCCATTGTCCCCAGTGTGTCCCCAGGCTGTCCCCAGTGTGTCCCCATTGTCCCCAGTGTGTCCCCAGTATCCCCAGGCTGTCCCCATTGTGTCCCCAGTGTGTCCCCAGTGTGTCCCCAGTATCCCCAGGCTGTCCCCCGGCTGTCCCCATTGTCCCCAGGCTGTCCCCAGGCTGTCCCCCGGCTGTCCCCGGGCTGTCCCCAGGCTGTCCCCAGGCTGTCCCCCGGCTGTCCCCAGCTGTCCCCAGGCTGTCCCCATTGTGTCCCCATTGTCCCCAGTGTGTCTTCAGGCTGTCCCCCGGCTGTCCCCATTGTCCCCATTGTCCCCGTGTCTCACCTCGGAGTTGAAGCGGATCTGGCACACACTGCAGGCGATCACAGGGCGACGAGGTTTGGCCAAAGTGCCCAACAGGCCCTTGGGCAGCGACTCCATCTGGGGGTATTGAGGGGTCAGAACCCCAAAATATCCCAAAATATCCCCAAAAATATCCCCAAAAATATCCCCAAAAATATCCCAAAAATATCCCAAAAATACCCAAAAATACCCAAAAATATCCCCAAAAAATATCCCAAAACAGCCCCTTGGGCAGCGACTCCATCTGGGGGTATAGGGGGGTCAGAACCCCAAAATATCCCCAAAATCATCCCAAAAATATCCCAAAAATATCCCCAAAAATATCCCAAAAATATCCCCAAAAATATCCCCAAACAGCCCCTTGGGCAGCGACTCCATCTGGGGTACAGGGGGGTCAGAACCCCAAAATATCCCCAAAAATACCCAAAAATATCCCCAAAAAATATCCCAAAACAGCCCCTTGGGCAGCGGCTCCATCTGGGGGGGCATGAAGGGGTCAGAACCCCAAAATATCCCAAAAATACCCAAAAATATCCCCAAAAATACCCCAAAACAGCCCCTTGGGCAGCGACTCCATCTGGGGTACAGGGGGGTCAGAACCCCAAAATATCCCAAAAATATCCCAAAAATATCCCCAAAAATACCCAAAAATATCCCCAAAAAATATCCCAAAACAGCCCCTTGGGCAGCGACTCCATCTGGGGGGCAGGGGGGTCAGAATCCCAAAATATCCCAAAATATCCCAAAACAGCCCCAAAAATTCCCCAAAACAGCCCCTTGGGCAGCGACTCCATCTGGGGTACAGGGGGTCAGCACCCCAAAATATCCCAAAAACACCCCAAAAAATATCCCCAAAACAGCCCCTTGGGCAGCGACTCCATCTGGGGGGCATGGGGGGTCAGCACCCCAAAAAACCCCAAAAATATCCCATAAATACCCCCAAAAATCCCCCAAAACAGCCCCAACAGGCCCTTGGGCAGCGACTCCATCTGGGGGGTATTGAGGGGTCAGCACCCCAAAAATATCCCAAAAATACCCCAAAATATCCCCAAAAAATATCCCCAAAACAGCCCCTTGGGCAGTGACTCCATCTGGGGTACAGGGGGGTCAGAACCCCAAAATATCCCAAAAATACCCAAAAATATCCCCAAAACAGCCCCTTGGGCAGCGACTCCATCTGGGGGGTATTGAGGGGCCAGAACCCCAAAATATCCCAAAAACATCCCCAAAAATATCCCCAAAACAGCCCCTTGGGCAGCGACTCCATCTGGGGGTACGGGAGGGTCAGAACCCCAAAATATCCCAAAAAATATCCCAAAAATATCCCCAAAAATATCCCAAAATAGCCCCTTGGGCAGCAACTCCATCTGGGGGGCAGGGAGGGGTCAGAACCCCAAAATATCCCAAAAACATTCCAAAACCACCCCAAAAATACCCCAAAATACCCTCACTAAACCCAAAACACCCCAAAACCACCCCAAAATCCCCCAAAACAGCCCCAAAACAGCCCCAGATCCCTCACTGAGCAGCGGCTCCACCGGGGGGGCACGGAGGGGGGTCAGCACCCCAAAATACCCCAAAACCACCCCAAAATACCCTCACAAAAACCCCAGACCCTATTAACTCCCCCGTACCCCAAAATACCCCCAAAACGGCCCAAAATACCCCCAAAACACCCCCAGCGCCCCAAAACATCCCCACAAAACCCCAAAACAGCCCAAAACATCCCCAAAACACCTCCCAAACAACCCCAAAACACCCTCAAAACACCCCCGTACCCCAAAACACCTCCAAAATACCTCCAAAACAGCCCAAAATACCCCAAAACAACCTCAAAATACCCCAAAACAGCCTTCAAAATACCCCCAAAACAGCCTAAAAATACCCCCAAACAGCCTCAAAATACCTCAAAACAGTTCGAAATAATTTCAAAACATCCCCGTACCCCAAAACAGCCCAAAATACCCCCAAAACATCCCCGAAATACCCTCACGAAAACCCCAAGCCCTTTTAACTCCCCCGTACCCCAAAACGTCCCCAAAACAGCCAAAAATACCCCAAAACAGCCCCAAAGTACCCCCAAAGTACCCCCCGGCATCCCCTGCGCCCCAAAATACTGCCCGGGGGGTCTCAGGGGTGTCCAGGGGGTCTCGGGGGGGATTCAGGGTGTCTCTGGGGGTCTCGGGGGGGTCTCAAAGGGTCTCAGAGGGTCTCAGGGGGTCTCTGGAGCTCTCTGGGTCTCGGGGGTCTGGAGGGGGTCTAGGGGGTGTCAGGGTGTCCTGGGGGTCTCAGGGGCTTCAGGGTGTCTCTGAGGGTCTCGGGTTCCTGGAGCTCTCGGGGTCTCAGGTGATTCAGGGTGTCTCTGGGGGTCTCTGGGGGTCTCAAGGGTTCTCGGGAGGTCTCAGGGGGTCTCTGGGGGTCTCAGGGGTCTCGGGGGTCTTGGAGTATCTCAGGGGTTTCAGGGGGTCTCTGGAGCTCTCTGGGGGTCTCAGGGGGTCTCAGGGGGTCCAGGGGGTTCTTGGGGGGTCTCGGGGCGTCTCGGGGGGGTCTCAGAGGGTCTCTGGAGCTCTCTGGGGGTCTCTGGTGGGTCCTGGGGGGTCTCGGGGGTTCTCGGGGGGTCTCTGGCGCTCTCAGGGGGTCTCTGGGGGGCAATAGCGATATTTTCCCTCCCCCGCCCCATTCCGTGGCTCCTCAGGAATGTCTCCCTGCCCAAACCCTGGGGACAGGGAGGGGACAGCGAGGGGACAGCGAGGGGACAGCGAGGGGACAGGGAGGGGACAGGGAGGGGACAGCGAGGGGACAGTGACCGCACCCCCCCCCCCCCGATTTGGGGATCCCAGCTCCCCCCATAGCGGTTTTGGGGGTCTCGGGATGTCCCACAGAGGTTTTTGGGGTCTCGGGGGGTTCGGAGGGGATGAGGAACCGCCGAATCCTCCCGGGGGGTTTCGGGGGTCTGGGGGATTCATCCCGGGGGTTTGGGGTCCCGGGGGTTTCGGGGTCCTGAGGTTGCTCTGGGGGGTTTGGGGGTCCCGAGGGGTTTCAGGGGTCCCAGGATCCCTCCCGGGGGGGTTTGGGGGTCTCGGGATTCCTCCCAGGGAGGTTTGGGGGTCCCGGGGTTGCTCTGGGGGTTTGGTGGTCCCGGGGAATTTGGGGGTCTGGGGATTCCTCCCGGGGCTGTTTGGGGGTCCCGGGGGTTCCCCGTTCGCCCCCTGTTATCCCGGGGGGGGTTTCCGGTGGTCCCGGGGGTGTTTCTGGGGTCTCGAGATTCCTCCCGGGGGTTTCGGGGTCCCGGGGTTTCGGGGTCCCGGGATACCTCCCGGGGTGTTTGGGGTCTCGGGGATTCTCTCCCAGGGGGGTTTCGGGGTCCCGGGGGTTTCGGGGCTCTCGGGGGGTTTGGGGGTCCCTGGATTAATCCCGGGGGTGTTTGGGGGGTCTCGGGATTCCTCCCAGGGGGGTCTCGGGGGATTTCAGGGGGTCCCGGGATTCCTCCCGGGGGGAATTTGGGGGTCCCGAGGGGTTTGGGGGTCTCGGGATTCCTCCCGGGGCCGTTCGGGGGTCCCGCCGTCGCTCCGGGGGTCTCAGGGGTTCCCCGGCGGCTCTCCCGGGGGGGCAGCGGGGGGGTCCCGGTACGGCGGCCGGGAGGGGGCGGAGCCGCCCCGCCCCCCCGGGACCCCGCGCGCCCCTCGCGGCCACCGGAGCGAAACCCCCTGAGCCCCCCCCCGGCACCGGGACCCCCAAAATCCCCCAAAACCCCCCAAACCCCCCTAAACCCCCCGGCTCAACCTCCCGAGCCCCCCGGGACCCCTGAAACCCCCAGAGTTGGGGGATATCGCGACATCGCTGCGACATCCCTGCGACAGCCGACACCCCAAGACCCCAGAGACCCCCCAGGACCCCAGGACCCCCAGGACCCCCAGCCGGTACCGGGACCTCCCAAACCCCCGGCGCACCGGCCAGGCTCATCTCGGTGAATTCAACTGCAATCCAGAGCCCCGCCCACCTCCAGACCCCCGGACCCCAAATGTCCCCCTAGCCGCCCCCCAAACCCCTCCCGGAGCCCCCCGGAGCCCCCCGGAGCCCCCCGGCCCCGCTCACCCCGGGCAGCGGCGGCAGCAAGCGGAGCGCGTCGGGCAGCAGGAGGCGGCCGGGGGTCGGCCCGAGCGGGCCCGGGGCGCGGAGCATCGCCCTGCACCGGGGGGCGACCGGGAGGCTCGGGGGGGCAACCGGGACCGCCGGCAGGGAGACCCCCGACCACCCCCCCGGGAGCCCCCCGGGTTCGTACAGGGGGCGCGGTGGATGCGCGGGGAGGGTTTGGGATGTCGCGACATCGCGGTGACATCCCTGGGATGGTCAGGGACACTTAGGGACACTCAGGGACCCCCCAGGACCCCCAGGGACCCCCCAGGGATCCCCCCAGATCCATCCCGGGGGTCGCCGCGCCGCACCGGGGATGCGCGGGGGGGGGGGTTTGGGATATCGCGACATGCCGGCGACATCCAGGGACACTGAGGGACACTTAGGGACACTGAGGGACCCCCAGGGACACCCAGGGACCCCCCAGGACCCCCCCGAGCCCCCCCAGCTCCCTCCCGGGGGTCTCCGTGCCGCACCGGGGGGATGCGCGGGGGGGGTTTGGGTGAGTTGGGGGATATCGCGACATCCCGGCGACATCCCTGGGACACTTAGGGACACCGAGGGACACTCAGGACCCCCCAGGGACCCACCGGGGACCCCCCAGGACCCCCCCAGCTCCCTCCCGGGGGTCTCCGCGCCGCACCGGGGGGGCAGTTGGAGTTCTCCGCTGGGCACCGCCACCCCCCCTCTGTCCCCCGGTGTCCCCCCGATGTCCCCCGGTGTCCCCCGATGTCCCCTCGATGTCCCCAAACCCCCCCGCGCCCCCCCGCGCCCTTACCTGCCGGGCCCCCCCGGCCCCTCTGGCGGCGGCGGCGCCCTGCGTGTCCCCTGCGTGTCCCACCCTCCCCGCGTGCCCGCAATCCCCCGGTGTCACCCCCTTCCCCGTGTCACCCCCCGCCCCGTGTCACCCCCCCGCCTGTGTCACCGCAGCCAATGGCGGCGCTCAGAATTAGGGCACGGGGGTGGGCTTTTAAAGGGGGGAGGGGCGGAGTCTCTGGGCGTGTCGCCCCCCCCCCACGCGTGTCCCCCTCCCCTCCACTCGTTGTCACCCCCCCCCCCGGTGTCCCTTGTCACCCCCCCCGAGCGCTCACGTGCTCCCGCCGCGTCCACGCGCGTTCCCGGCGCGCTCCCCGCCCCACCCCCCCCCCGGTGGTTCCCCACGCGCGTGCGCGGCGGGCGGGGTCGCGCACGTGTCGCGACACGCGTGGGTGGGTGGAGGGGTGGGGAGGGTTGTTGCCATGGGAACCGCGCGGGTGGGGTGGGTGGGGAGGGGGAGGGTGACTCACCCTGCCCCACCCGCGAGCGTGGGAATGGGGTGGGTGGGAATGGGGGGATGGGTTTGGAGGGGGCTGGGGGTCCTCGGGAGGGGTCTGTGGGGCTCTCGGGGGCTGTGGGGTCTCTGTGGGGTCTGTGGGGTCTCTGTGGAGCTTGTGGGGTCTGGTGGGGTCTCGGGGCTCTGGGGGCTCTGGGGGTCTGTGGGGCTCTGTGGGTGTCTGTGGGGTTTGTGGGGTCTGTGGGGTCTCTGGGTGGGGACTCTGAGGGTCTCTGTGGCTCTGGGGTCTCCGTGGGGTCTGTGGGGCTTTCGGGGGCTCTGTGAGCCTATGGGGGCTCTGTGGGGTCTCTGTGGGTCTTTCGAGGGGTCTGTGGGGGCCTGGGAGGCTCTGGGGTCTCTGTGGGGTTGTGTTGGGGGTCTGGGGGTCTGTGGGGTCTGTAGGGGTCTCTGTGGAGCTTCTGTGGGGTCTCTGGGGTTCTCGGGGTTTCTGGGGTCTGTGGGGTTCTATGGGGCTCTGAGGGGTCTGGGGGGACTCTGGGGGTCTCTGTGGGGCTCTCGGGGGCTCTGGGGGGCTCTGGGGAGGCTCTGGGGGTCTGTGGGGCTCTGTGGGGGTCTCTCGGCTCTGGGGTCTCTGTGGGGTCTGTAGGGGTCTCTGTATTTCTGTGGGGTCTGTGGGTCTCTGGGGTCTCTCGGGGTTTCTGGGGTCTGTGGGGTCTCTATGGGGCTCTGAGGGGTCTGGGGGACTCTGGGGGTCTCTGGGGCTCTCGGGAGGCTTTGGGGGTCTCTTGGGGGTTCTGAGGGTCTCTGTGGGGTCTTTGGGGCTCTCGGGAGGTCTCTGGATGCCGGGAGGTCTCTGTGGGGTCTGTGGGGTCTCTCTGGGGGTCTCAAGGGGTTTGTGGGGCTCTCAAGGGGTCTCTGGGTCGTGGGAGGTCTCTGTGGGGCTCTCGGGGGGCTCTGAGGGGTTTCTAGGGGTCTCTGTGGGGTCTGTGGGGTCTCTAGGGTGTCTCTGAGGGGTTTGTGGGGCTCTCGGGGGTCTCTGTGGGGTCTCTCGGGAGGTTTCTGGGGTCTGTGGGGTTTTTGGGGCTCTCAAGGGGTCTGTGGGGTCTGTGGGTCTCTCAGGGGGCTCTGGGGGTCTCTGTGGGGTCTCTGTGGTGTCTGTGGGGTCCCTATGGGGTCTCTGGGTCGCGGGACGTCTCTGTGGGGTCTCTGTGGGGTCTGTGGGGCTGAGGGGTTCTGGATTTTGGGGGGCTGTGGGCTCTGGGGTTCTCTCGGGGGGTTCTGGGGATCTCTGTGGGGTCTCTGTGGGGTCTTTGGAGCTCTCGGGGAGCTTTGTGGGGTCTGTGGGGTTTCTGGGGCTCTCAAGGGTCTCTGGGGTCTGTGGGGTCTCTCGAGGGGCTCTGGGGGCTCTGGGGTCTCTGTGGGGTCTCTATGGGGTCTGTGGGTCGCGGGAGGTCTCTGTGGGGTTTCTTTGGGAGCTCTCGGGGGGCTCTGTGGGGCTCTCAGGGGGCTCTGGGTTGTTAGGGGGTCTGTGGGGGTCTCTCGGCTCTGGGTTTTAGGGGGTCTGTGAGGCCTCTCGGGGGGCTCTGTGGGGTCTGTGGGAGGTCTCTGTGGGGTCTTTGGGGCTCTCAGGGGGCTCTGGGGGTCTCTGTGGGGTCTGTGGGGTCTCTTGGAGGACTCTGAGGGTCTCTGTGGGGTCTCTCGGGGGTCTTTGGGGGTCTCTGTGGGGTCTTTGGGGCTCTCGGGAGGTTTTTGGGTTTTAGCGGGTCTGTGGGTCTCTCGGGGGGTTCTGGGGGTCTCTGTGGGGTCTCTATGGGGTCTGTGGGTCGCGGGAGGTCTCTGTGGGGCTCTGTGGAGTTTCTCTGGGGTCTCTATGGGTCTCTCGGGGGTCTCTGTGGGTCTCTGGGGGTCCTCGGGGTTTCTGAGGTCTCTGTGGTTTTGGGGTCTGTGGGGGGCTCTGGGGGTCGTTTCTGTGGGGTCTTTGTGGGGTCTTTGGGGCTCTCTTGGGGTCTCACGGGGGGCTCTGGGGGTCTCTGTGGGGTCTGTGGGGCTCTGTGGAGTTTCTGTGGGGTCTATATGGGGTCTCTGTGGGGTCTGTGGGGCTCTGTGGAGTTTCTGTGGGGTCTATATGGGGTCTCTGTGGGGTCTCTCGGTGGGCTCTGTGGGGTTTGTGGGGCTCTCAAGGGGTCTCTGGGTCGCGGGGGGTCTCGGGGGGCTCTGGGGGTCTCTATGGGGTCTCTGTGAGGTTTCTATGGGAACTCTGGGGGTGCTGTGAGGTTTCTGTGGGGTCTCTATAGGGTCTGTGAGGCTATCTATGGGATCTCTATGGGATCTCTATAGGGTATCTATGGGATCCCTATGTGGTCTCTGTTGGCTCTCTATGGGGTCTCTCCGGGGTCCCTATAGGGTCTCTATGGTGTCTCTGGGGTCTCTATAGGGTCTCTATAGGCTCTCTATGGCGTCTCTATGGGCTCTCTCTGGGGTCTCTATGGGGTCTCTATAGGGTGTCTATATGGGGTCTCTATGGGGTCTCTATAGGGTCTCCATGGGGTCTCTGGGGTCTCTCTGGGGTCTCTGTGGTGTCTCTATAGGGTCTCTAGGGGTCTCTCTGGGATCTCTATAAGGTCTCTATAGGGTGTCTATATGGGGTCTCTATGGGGTCTCTGGGGTCTCTCTGGGGTCTCTGTGGTGTCTCTATAGGGTCTCTGGGGGTCTCCGGGGGTCCCTATGGGGTCTCTCTGGGATCTCTCTGGGGTCTCTATAGGGTCTCTGAGGCTCTCTATGGGGTCTCTCTGGGGTGTCTATGGGCTCTTTATAGGGTGTCTCTATAGGGTCCCTATGGGGTCTCCGGTGTGTCTCTAGGGGGTCTCTGTAGGGTGTCTATAGGGTGTCTGAGAGTCTCTATAGGATCTCTATAGGATCTCTATAGGGTGTCCCTATAGGGTCTCTATAGGTTCCCTATAGGGTCTCTATAGGGTCTCTATGGGGTCTCTATGGGGTCTCTATAGGGTCTCTATGGGGTCTCTATAGGTTCCCTATAGGGTCTCTCTGGGGTCTCTATAGGGTCTCTCTGGGGTCTCTATAGGGTCTCTGGGCTCTCCGGGTGTCCCGCTGTCACTGTCCCCTCAGCAGCAGCCCGCGGTGTCGGGGGGGGGCAGTGGGGATCAATTATTGATCAATTATTGATCAATTATTGATGAATAATTAATGAGCGATCAATAAATTATTGACGCCCGACGAGTCCCGGCTGCTAATGAGCTGTAATTGAGCTGCGCGGGCAGCGGGGCGTGACCGGCCGGCGGTGTCACTGTGTCCCCGTGTGTGTCACTGTGTGTGTCCCTGTGTCCCTGTGTGTGTGTCCCTGTGTCACTGTGTGTGTCACTGTGTGTGTGTCCCTGTCCCATGTCCCTCTTTCCCTGTGTCCCCGTGTCACTGTGTCCCTCTGTACCTGTGTCCCTGTGTCCCCACGTGTGTCCCTCTGTCCTCGTGTCCCTGTGTCCCTGTGTCCCCATGTGTGTCCCTGTGTCACTGTGTCCCTCTGTACCTGTGTCCCCATGTCCCCATGTGTGTCCCTCTGTCCTCGTGTACCTGTGTCCCTGTGTGTGTCCCCATGTACCTCTGGCTGTCCCCATGTCCCTGTGTCCCTGTGTACCTGTGTCCCTCTGTACCTGTGTCACTGGGAGTGTCCCTGTGTCACTGTAGTGTCCCTCTGTACCTGTGTCCCTGTGTCCCCATGTCCCCATGTGTGTCCCTGTGTCACTGTGTCCCTGTGTCCCTCTGTACTATGTCCCTGTGTCCCCATGTGTGTCCCTCTGTTCTCGTGTCCCTGTGTCCCTGTGTCCCCATGTCCCCATGTGTGTCCCTGTGTCACTGTGTCCCTCTGTACCTGTGTCCCCATGTCCCTATGTGTGTCCCCGTGTCCCTCTGGCTGTCCCCATGTCCCTGTGTACCTGTGTCCCTGTATCCTCATGTCCCTGTGTGTGTCCCTGTGTCACTGTGTGTGTCCCTGTCCCATGTCCCTCTTTCCCTGTGTCCCCGTGTCCCTGTGTCACTGTGAGTGTTCCCGTGTCCCTGTAGTGTCCCCCTGTCCCCCTTTCCCTGTGAGTGTCCCCATGTCCCTCTGGCTGTCCCCATGTCCCTGTGTCACTGAATGTCCCCATGTCTCTGTCCCTATGTCCCTGTGTCACTGTGTCGCTGTGTCACTGTGTGTGTCCCTGTGTCCCCGTGTCACTGTGTCCCTCTGTACCTGTGTCCCCGTGTCCCTGTGTCCCCGTGTCCCCATGTGTATCCGTGTGTCACTGTGTCCCCGTGTCCCTCTGTGTGTCACTGTGTCCCTCTATACCTTCCCCATGTCCCCATGTGTGTCCTGTCCTCGTGTACCTGTGTCCCTGTGTCACTGTGAGTGTCCCCATGTCCCTCTGGCTGTCCCTATGTCCCTGTGTCACTGTGTCCCTGTGTCTCTGTGAGTGTCCCCATGTCTCTCTGTCTGTCCCCATGTCCCTGTGTCACTGTGTCCCTGTGTCACGGTAGTGTCCCCATGTCCCTGTGTGTGTCCCCATGTCCCTGTATCCCCATGTCCCTGTGTGTGTCCCTGTGTCCCTGTGTGTGTCCCTGTGTCACTGTGAGTGTCCCTGTGTCACCGTGTGTCCCCGTGTCCTTGTGTCCCTCTGTACCTGTGTCACTGTGTACCTGTGTGTGTCCCCCTGTCCCTGTCCCTCTGCCCACCTGGGCCATGTGTATCCCCATGTCCCCATGTGTGTCCCCACATCCCCGTGTCCCCACGTCCCCCTGCATGTCCCCACGTCCCCAGGGCCACCTCCGGGTCACACTGGTTTATTGGTGGCCCCGCGGCCGCCCCTCCCCCAATTAAATACAAACCAAAGCCGCCCCTCCCCCCGCGCCCCCCGCCATAGTGCAAACCCCCCGCGACACCCGGCGACACCCGGCGACACCCGAGTGACACCCGAGTGACACCCCGGGGACACCCTGGGGACATCCCGGGGACATCCCGGGGATACTCCGGGGACATCCCGGGGACAGGGGTCAGTGCAAAGTGAGGTGCCCGCGGCGGGGACAGGGCAGTGCAGCGGCGGTGACACCGGGGGACAGCGGGTGGCACCAGGGGACAGCGGGTGGCACCAGGGGACAGCGGGTGGCACCGGGGGACAGCGGGTGGCACCGTCCCTGGGGACAGGGTGACAGCGGTGACACCGCCAGCAGGTCCTGTCCCGGCTGAGGTCACAGCGCTGAGGCCACCGGCGAGTCCCAGGGGTGTCCCTGTAGTGTCCTTGCAGTGTCCCCAAAGTGTCCCCGCGGTGTCCTTGCGGTGTCCTGGTGGTGTCCCCAAAGTGTCCCCGCGCCCAGCATGCCAGCCGTGCCCGTGTCCAGAGTGGCAGTGCCAGCTCGGTGTCACCCCATGTGCCACCATGGCGGTGCCCAGTCCGGGGTGACAATTCCCGGTGGTGACAATTCCCGGTGGTGACAATTCCCGGTGGTGACAATTCACGGTGGTGACAATTCCCGGTGATTCCCAGTCCGATGTGGGAGGTGACACCGTGGCTGTCCCCTGCCAGGGTGTGGGGTGGGGATGTCACCGGTGCGGGTGACATTGGCCATGCAGGTGACACCGCCGGTGCAGGTGACACTGTCCATGAGGTGTCCCCAGCAGTGGGGACAATCCCAGCCATGCAGGTGACACTGTCCGTGAGGGGTGCCCAGGAATGGGGACATTGGTGGCTGTGCAGGTGGCACTGTCCTTGCGAGGTCCCCAGCAATGGGGACATCCCTGGCCGTGCAGGTGACACTGTCCTCGCGGTGTCCCCAGGGCTGTGGCGTCCCCAGGCGTGCAGGTGACACTGTCCGTGTGAAGGTCCCCACCAGTGGGGATGTCCTTGGTGGCACAGGTGACATCGCCAGCACAGGGGTCCATGCAGGTGACACCTCCGGGGGATCGCCAGCCATGCAGGTGACACTGTCCTTGTGAGGGTCCCCAAGCCACGGGGTGTCCACAAGCCACGGGGTGTCCCTGGCTGTGAGGTGTCCCCAAGCCATGGAGTGTCCCCAAGCCGTTGAGTGTCCCAAGGCATGAGGTGTCCCCAAACCATGGAGTGTCCCCAAGCCGTGAGGTGTCCCCAAGCTGTTTGGTGTCCTCAAACCATGGAGCGTCCCAAGGCATGAGTTGTCCCCAGGCCATGAGTTGTCCCCAAGCCATGGGGTGTCCACAAGCCATTCGGAGTCCCCAAACCGTGGAGCGTCCCAAGGCATGAGTTGTCCCCAAGCCACGGGGTGTCCCCAAGGCATGAGTTGTCCCCAAGCCGTGGGGTGTCCCCAGGCCGTGGGGTGTCCCCGTCACCGCGGTGTCCCCTCAGGCCTCGGAGGCTGCCTGGGGTTTGAGCTGCGCCTTCTCCATGGCAGTGCCGTACGGCCCGGAGCGCTTGAAGAACCCCAGCTGGGGACAGCGCGGGGGTCAGGGGACACCGAGACACCCCGGTGACACCCCTGTGACCCCTGTGTCCCTCCAGTGACCCCCGTGTCCCTCCGGTGCCACCCCATGTCCCCCCTGGGCCCCCTATGTCCCCCCAGTGTCCCTCCAGGACCCCCCCAGTATCCCCCTACATCCCTCCTAGTGTCCCCCAGTGTCCCCAGTGTCCTCAGTGTCCCCAGTGTCCCCAGTGTCTCCCCAGTGTCCCCCAGTGTCCTCACAGTGTCCCCCAGTGTCCCCCAGTGTCCCCCCACGACCCTCCCAGTGTCCCCAGTGTCCCCAATGTCCCTGCAGTGTCCCCAGTGTCCCCCAGTATCCCCCAGTGTCCCCCGGTGTCCCCAGTGTCCCGGTGTCCCCAGTGTCCCCCAGTGTCCCCAGTTTTCCCCCACGACCCTCCCAGTGTCTCCCCAACGTCCCCCAGTGTCCCTGCAGTATATCCCCAGTGTCCCCCCATTATATCCCCAGTGTCCCCCCACGACCCTCCCAATGTCCCCAGTGTCCCCAGTGTCCCCAGTGTCCCCAGGCTCACCTTGTACAGTCCGTAGCAGAGCAGGCCGAGCAGCAGCAGCCCGAGCAGCACCGCCAGGACCACCACCCACACCGGGACCCCCCCGGCCGCCTCGGGGCGGGACAGGGACAGCGCTGTCACCACCTGGGGACAGTGACAGACAGGTGTCACACAGTGCCACCCACACCGGGACCCCCCCGGCCGCCTCGGGGCGGGACAGGGACAGCGCTGTCACCACCTGGGGACAGTGACACACCGGGGTCACACAGTGCCACCCACTGCCACCCACACCGGGACCCCCCCGGCCGCCTCGGGGCGGGACAGGGACAGCGCTGTCACCACCTGGGGACAGCGACAGACACAGTGCCACCCAGTGCCACCCACACCGGGACCCCCCCGGCCGCCTCGGGGCGGGACAGGGACAGCGCTGTCACCACCTGGGGACAGCGACAGACCGGGGTCACACACAGCATCACCCTGTGTGACCCACAGTGACACCAGTGCCACCCAGTGCCACCCACACTGGGACCCCCCCGGCCGCCTCGGGGCGCGACAGGGACAGCGCTGTCACCACCTGGGGACAGCGACAGACAGGGGTCACACACAGGGTCACACACCGGGGTCACCCTGTGTCACCCTGTGTAACCCACAGCGACACCACTGCCACCCAGTGCCACCCACACCGGGACCCCCCCAGCCGCCTCGGGACGGGACAGGGACAGCGCTGTCACCACCTGGGGACAGCGACACACCCAGTGTGACCCACAGCGACACCACTGTCACCCACACCGGGACCCCCCGGCCGCCTCTGGGCGCGACAGGGACAGCGGTGTCACCTCCTGCCACCCCTGATCTCAGTGTCACCCGCGGTGTCACCCCGGCAGCCACTGCAGCCTCGTCCGCCCCATGTCCCTCCCCGGGTCCCCGTGTCCCCCATGTCCCTCCCTGTCCCCCCTGTGTCCCCATGTCCCCTGTCGCACCTGCAGGCATAGGACTCTGGCTGGACGCGATGTCCCCCGTGTCCCCATGTCCCTCTTGTCCCCATGTCCATCCCCATCCCCGCCGTGTCGCCAAGTCCCTCCCCGTCCCCCCCGTGTCCCCAAGACCCCCCGATGTCCCCAAGTCCCCCCCCCTGTCCCCGTGTCCCTGTGGCACCTGCAGGCGGTGGCGCGGGTAGGACTCTGGCCAGACGCGGTGTCCCCCATGTCCCCCATGCCCCATATCCCCCATATCCCCCATGTCCCCAAGTCCCTCCCCGTCCCTGTCCCCCATGTCCCCCATGTCCCCCATGTCCCCCAAGTCCCCAAGTCCCTCCCTGTCCCCTCGGTGTCCCCAAGTCCCTGTGTCACCTGCAGCCGGTGGCGCAGGTAGGACTCTGGCCAGACGCAGTGTCCCCCATGTCCCCCATGTCCCCCATATCCCCCATGTCCCCAAGTCCCTCCCCGTCCCCCCGATGTCCCCGTGTCCCTGTGTCACCTGCAGCCGGTGGCGCGGGTAGGACTCTGGCCGCACGCGGTATGGCAGCTGCAGCACCCTGAACTCTGCGTCACAGCGCAGCGCCGGTGTCCCCAACTCCCGCTGCGACACAGGGGACACGGGGGACAGCCCTCAGTGCCACCGCGGACAGGGGACAACCCTCAGTGCACCGCGGGCACGGGGGACAGCCCTCAGTGCCACCGCGGGCACAGGGGACAGCCCTCAGTGCCACCGGTGACACTCGGGGACAGCCCTCAGTGCCACCGCGGACACTCGGGGACACAGGGGACAGCCCTCAGTGCCACCGCGACACTCGGGGACACAGGGGACAGCCCTCAGTGCCACCGCGGACACAGGGGACAGCCCTCAGTGCCACTGGTGACACTCGGGGACAGCCCTCAGTGCCACCGCGGACACAGGGGACAGCCCTCAGTGCCACCGGCGACACTCGGGGACAGCCCTCAGTGCCACCGGCGACACGCGGGGACAGCCCTCAGTGCCACCGCGGACACAGGGGACACAGGGGACAGCCCTCAGTGCCACCGCGACAGGTGGGGACAGCCCTCAGTGCCACCGCGGACACAGGGGACAGCCCTCAGTGCCACCGCGGACACAGGGGACAGCCCTCAGTGCCACTGGTGACACTCGGGGACAGCCCTCAGTGCCACCGCGGACACAGGGGACAGCCCTCAGTGCCACCGGCGACACGCGGGGACAGCCCTCAGTGCCACCGCGGACACAGGGGACACAGGGGACAGCCCTCAGTGCCACCGCGACAGGTGGGGACAGCCCTCAGTGCCACCGCGGACACAGGGGACAGCCCTCAGTGCCACCGCGGACACAGGGGACATTCGGGGACAGCCCTCAGTGCCACCGGTGACACTCGGGGACAGCCCTCAGTGCCACCGCGGACAGGCGAGGGACACTCGGGGACACCCAAAGCCACCCCCGGGGTGTCCCAGGGAATTTTGGGGAATTTCAGGGAATTTCGGGGTTTTTTTCCGAGGGAATTTTGGGGAATTTCAGGGAATTTTGAGGA
Organism: Lichenostomus cassidix; assembly: GCF_008360975.1. Taxonomy (NCBI): domain Eukaryota; kingdom Metazoa; phylum Chordata; class Aves; order Passeriformes; family Meliphagidae; genus Lichenostomus; species Lichenostomus cassidix. Next base: position 1,039,665 of record NC_139509.1, read on the forward strand.
ATTTCAGGGAATTTCGTTTTTTTTTTTTTCCAGGGAATTTTCGGGTTTTTTCCCCAGGGAATTTTGGGGAATTGCAGGGAATTTTCTGTTATTTTTCCGAGGGAATTTCGGGTTTTTTTCCCGGGGAATTTTGGGGAATCTCAGGGAGTTTTTGGGTTTTTTTTTCCCCAGGGAGTTTTGGGGAATCTCAGGGAGTTTTCAGGGTTTTTTTCCAGGAATTTCAGGGTTTTTTCCAGGGAATTTTGGGGAATTTCAGGGAATTTTCGTTTTTTTTTTTTCCAGGAACTTCGGGGTTTTTTTCCAGGGAATTTTGGAGGATCTGAGGGAATTTTCGGGGTTTTTTTTCCAGGAATTTTGGGGATTTTTTCCAGGGAATTTTGGGGAATCTCAGGGAATTTCGGAGGTGTTTTTCCAGGGAATTTTGGAGGATCTCAGGAAATTTTGGGGTTTTTTTTTCCAGGGAGGTTTGGGGAATTGTAGGGAATTTTTGGTTTTTTTTTTTTTTCCAGGGAATTTTTGGGAATCTCAGGGAATTTTTGGGGTTTTTTCTCCAGGGAATTTTTGGGAATTGCAGGGAATTTTCAGGTTTTTTTTCCAAGGAATTTTGGGGAACTTTGGGGAATTTTGGGGTTTTTTTCCTAGGGAATTTTGGGGAATTTCAGGGAATTTTCGGGTTTTTTTCCTAGGGAATTTCGAAGGTGTTTTTCCAGGGAATTTTGGGGAATTTCAGGGAATTTTGGGGTTTTTTTCCAGGGAATTTTGGAGAATCTCAGGGAATTTTCGTTGGGTTTTTTTCCAGGGAATTTTGGGGAATTGCAGGGAATTTCGGGTTTTTTTTTTCCCAGGGAATTTTGGGGGATTGCAGGGAATTTTGGAGGTGTTTTTCCAGGGAATTTTGGGGAATTGCAGGGAATTTCGAGTTTTTTTTTTCCCAGGGAATTTTGGGGGATTGCAGGGAATTTCGTGGGTTTTGGGTTTTTTGAGCTATTTTGGGTTACTTTTGGGGTTTTTTGGGGTATTTTGGGGTTTTTTGGGGTATTTTTGGGTATTTTTGGGTTATTTCTGGGGTTTTTTGGTTTTTTTTTTTGTGGTTTTAGGATATTTTGGGATATTTTGGGCTATTTTGAGGTCTCACCTGTCTGCCCGGCGGGCTCCTCAGTGATTTGGGTTTTTTGGGATTTTTTAGGATATTTTAGGGTATTTTGGGGTCTCACCTGGCGGCCCAGTGGGCTCCTCAGTGATTTGGGTTTTTTGGTATATTTTTGGGGTTTTGGGTATTTTTGGGTATTTTGGGTTATTTTTGGGGTTTTTTTTGGTTTTTTCTTTGGTTTTTGGGTATTTTTGGGTTTTTTGGGCTATTTTGGGATATTTTTGGTTATTTTTTTGGGATATTTTGGGGTATCACCTGGCGGCCAGGTGGGCTCCTCAGGGATTTGGGGTTTTTAGGATATTTTTGGGATATTTTTTTTTTGTTTTTTTGGGGTTTTTTGGGGTATTTTTTGGGTATTTTTGGGGTATTTTGGGTTATTTTTGGGGTTTTTGGGGGGTTTGGGTATTTTGGGGTTTTTGGGGGGGTTTTTGGGTATTTTGGGGTTTTAGGATATTTTTGGGATATTTTTGGGATATTTTTGGCTATTTTGGGGTCTCACCTGTCGGCCCGGCGGGCTCCTCAGGGATTTGGGATTTTTGGGGTATTTTTGGTTATTTTTGGGGTTTTTTTGAGCTATTTTGGGTTACTTTTGGGGGTTTTTATGGGGTATTTTCGGGGGTTTTGGGGTTTTTTTGTGGTATTTTTTGGGTTTTTTGGGGAATTTTTTGGGTTTTTGGGGTTTTAGGATATTTTTGGGTTATTTTTGGGATATTTTTAGGATATTTTGGGGTATTTTGGGGTCTCACCTGTCTCCCCGGCGGGCTCCTCAGGGATTTGGGGTTTTATGATATTTTTAGGATATTTTTGGGATTTTTTAGGATATTTTAGGATATTTTTGGGGTATTTTTTGGCATTTTTGGGGTCTCACCTGTCTGCCCGGCGGGCTCCTCAGGGATTTGGGGTTTTATGATATTTTTAGGATATTTTAGGATATTTTTGGGATATTTTGGGATATTTTTGGGGTCTCACCTGTCTGGCCGGCGGGCTCCTCAGGCGGAAGGTGAGTCTCAGGCTGACCCTCTGCTGTCTCTCCAGCCCCCCCGAGGGACAGCGCAGCCGGAAGCACTCGGCCTCGGGACAGCCCTGGCACCGTGGGGACACCGAGATGTCACCAACGGGGACACCGTGATGTCACCAAGGGGGACAGCAGCAGCCCAGGGGACACGGTGGTGTCACCACGGAGGGACAGCAGCAGCCCAGGGGACACTGTGGTGACACCGCAGGGGACAGCAGCACCCCAGGGGACACCACAGGGGGACAGCAGCACGCCAGGGGACACTGTGGTGTCACCACAGGGGACAGCAGCACCCCAGGGGACATCACCGTGTCACCACAGGGGACAGCAGCAGCCCAGGGGACACCGTGGTGTCACCACAGGGGGGACAGCAGCAGCCCAGGGGACACCGCAGGGGGACAGCAGCGCCCCAGGCGACACCACAGCGTCACCAGAAGGGACAGCAGCACCCTCAGGGAACACTGTGGTGTCACCATGGGGGGACAGCAGCACCCCAGGGGACATCGCGGTGTCACCACGAGGGACAGCAGCACCCTCAGGGGACATCGCAGGGGACAGCAGCACCCCAGGGGACATCGCAGTGTCACCACAGGGGACAGCAGCACCCCAGGGGACACCACGATGTCACCACGGGGGGATAGCAGCAGCCCCAAGGGACACCGCAGGGGACAGCAGCACCCCAGGGGACACTGCCATGTCACCAAGGGGACAGCAGCACCCCCAGGTGTCCCCAGGGTGTCCCCAGGGTGTCCCCAAGGGCCAGGCCACCCCCTGCCACCAGCTGGGTCACCCCAGCTCCACCCGCCTTGGGGACAATGGTGGGACAGTCAGTCAGGCCAGCCTGGGGTGTGACATGAGGGGACAATGGTGGGACAGCCAGGCCAGCCAGGGGTGACACAGGGGGACAGGGAGGGGTCAATGGTGGGACAGTCTGGGGTGTGACACAGAGGGGACAAGGAGGGGACAATGGCGGGACAGACTGGGGTGTGACAGAGGGGACAAGGAGGGGACAATGGCGGGACAGTCAGTCAGTCAGCCCAGGGTGACACAGGGGGACAAGGAGGGGACAATGGTGGGACAGTCTGGGGTGTGACACAGAGGGGACAAGGAGGGGACAGTGGTGGGACAGTCAGTCAGGCCAGCCTGGGGTGACACAGGGTGACAAGGAGGGGACAGTGGCACTCACCAGGGTGTCCCCGCTGTCCCCAGTGTCCCTCGTGTCGCGGCGCTGCAGGACGTGTGGCCCTGGGCTCTGCTCCTGCTCCTGGGGACAGAGGGGACAGTGTTGGGGACAGCCTGGCCAGGCCACCCTCGGCCACCCCCGGCAGCTCCCGGTGTCACCTGATGTCCCCAGTGTTCCCGATGTCCCTGATGCGACCCGATGTCCCCAAGGTGCCCGACACCCTCCAGAGCCCACAGTGCACCATCTCCCAGTGCCACCAAGTGTCCCCTCATGTCCCCAGTGTCCCATCCCCCAGTGCCTCATCGCCCATTGTCCCTACAGCTCCCCATTGTCCCCATTGTCCCCATTGTCCCCCGTGTCCCCAAAGTCCCCATTGTCCCCCCTGTCCCCACTGTCCCCATTATCCCCAGTGTCCCCATTGTTGCCAGTCTCCCCAGTGTCCCCAGAGTCCCCACTGTCCCCATCTTCCCCAGAACACCCCAGTGTCCCCACTGTCCCCATTGTCCCCAGTGTCCCCAGTGTCCCCACTGTCCCCAATGTCCCCATTGTCCCCATTGTCCCCCTTGTCCCCCTTGTCCCCACTGTCCCCAGTGTCCCCAGTGTGTCCCCCTTGTCCCCATTGTCCCTACTGTCCCCACTATCCCCACTATCCCCATTGTCCCCACTGTCCCCAGTGTCCCCATTGTCCCCAATGTCCCCATTGTCCCCAGTGTCCCCATTGTCCCCACTGTCCCCACTGTCCCCACTGTCCCCACTGTCCCCATTGTCCCCAGTGTCCCCAGTGTCCCCATTGTCCCCAATGTCCCCAGTGTCCCCATTGTCCCCACTGTCCCCAATGTCCCCACTGTCCCCACTGTCCCCAGTGTCCCCATTGTCCCCAATGTCCCCAGTGTCCCCATTGTCCCCACTGTCCCCAATGTCCCCACTGTCCCCAATGTCCCCAGTGTCCCCAGTGTCCCCATACCGCCAGGCGCAGCGGGTCCAGCGGGTGACTGGCCGAGCAGTTGCTGAGCCCCGAGTGACCAGTGACATAGAGCAGCGGGTGGCCGCGGTGGCTCAGGGGACAGCTGAGCTCCAGGACACCATGGCTGATGGCACTGGGACCTTCGTTCACCACCTGGGGACACACAGGGGACACGGGGACATCCCCGGGGCGCGGGGTCAGGTGATGAGGATGGGGGATTCACGGGATTGGGGACATGGGGGCACCAGGTTGGGGACAAGGGGACACCCAGGTTGGGTACACGGGGACCACTAGGTCTGGGGACATGGGGACTTCTGGGTTTGGGGACACGGGGACCGGCAGGTTGGGGACACGGGGACAAACTCAGGCTTGGGGACATGGGGACCCTAGCTTGGGGACATGGGGGCCACTGGGTTTGGGGACATGGTGACTTCTGGGTTTGGGGACACGGGGACCGGCAGGCTGGGGACATGGGGACAAACTCAGGTTTGGGGACATGGGGACCCCAGGTTGGGGACAAGGCGACCCGCAGGGTGGGTGACACAGGGACCTGTCGGGTTTGGGGACAGAAGGACCCCCAGGGTGAGGGACACGGGGACTCCAGTTTGGGGACATGGGGACCTCCAGGATGAGGGACATGGGGACTTCCCGGATTTGGGGACACAGGAACTCCAGGTTTGGAGGACATGGGGACAAACTCAGGTCTGGGGACATGGAGACCCCAGCCTGGGGACACAAGGACCCCCAGGATGAGGGACATGGAGATCCCAGGTTGGGGACATGGGGACTCCAGGTTTGGGACAAGGTGACACCCAGGTTGGGGACATGGGGACCACTGGGTTTGGGGACATGGGGACTTCTGGATTTGGGGACACAGGGACCGGCAGGTTGGGGACACGGGGACCTGCAGGTTGGGGACATGGGGACCCTAGCTTGGGGACATGGGGACCTGGAGGGTGAGTGACACAGGGAACACTGGGTTTGGGGACAAGGGGACCGGCAGGGTGGGTGACACGGGGAACTGCCGGCTTTGGGGACACAATGACCCTCAGGGTGAGGGAAATGAGGACCTCTGAGTTTGGGGACATGGGGACCTGCAGGTTGGGGACAAGGGGACCACTGGGTTTGGGGACATGGGGATCCCAGCTTGGGGACACAGGGACCCCAGTCTGGGGACATGGGGACCTGCAGGTTGGGGACATGGCAATCCCCGGGTTTGGGGACATGGGGACTCCCCGGGTTTGGGGACACAGGGACCCCCAGGGTGAGGGACACGGGGACCTCAGGCTGGGGACATGGGGACCCCCAGGGTTTGGGGATACGAGGACCACTGGGTTTGGGGACACGGGGACACCAGGTTTGGAGGACATGGGGACAAACTCAGGGTTGGGGACATGGGGATCCCCAGGATGAGGGACATGGGGACCCCAGGCTGGGGACACAGGGAACCCCGGGTTTGGGGACATGGGAACCCCCAGGTTTGGGGACATAGGGACCCGCAGGCTGGGGACATGGGGACCACTGGGTTTGGGGACATGGTGACCTGCAGGTTGGGGACATGGAGATCCCTGAGTCTGGGGACATGGGGACCCCGAGTTGGGGACATGGGGATCCCCGGATTTGGGGACACAGGAACCCCCGGGGTTTGGGGACATGGGGACCCACAGGGTGGGGTACACAGGGACCACTGGCTTTGGGGACATGGGGACTCCTGGCTTGGGGACACAGGGACCCCCCAGGCTGAGGGACATGGGGACCCCAGCTTGGGGACGTGGGAACCCCCGAGGTTTGGGGACACGAGGATCACTGGGTTTGGGGACATGGGGACAAACTCAGGTTTGGGGACACGGGAACCCGCAGCTTGGGGACACGGGAGCCCGCAGCCTGGGGACACGGTGACACAGCTGTCCCCACCTCGTACACGTGCTCCACGGGTGGCCCCAAGTCCTCCAGCCGCTGGGGGGGGTCGTGTCCCCACCCCGCCTCGGGGACAGTGACAACGTCGGGCTTGGACACCCTGCGGGGACACACCGCGGGGGGGGTGGGGGTCAGCCCGGCCGTGTCCCCGCGCTGTCCCCGCGGTGTCGCCGCGGTGTCACTCACCCGAACACGGACACCCTGGTGGCAGCGCGCACCGCCAGCGCCACCGGAACCAGCGCGCTCTGCGAGTTGTTGGCGTTCTTGCTGCGGGGCGGGGAGGGTTAGGGACACCGGGGACACGCTGGGGACATCCCCGGGACACCCAGAGAGACCCCCGAGGTGTCCCAGAGACCCCCAGAGACACATGGACACACACAGAGACATCCCGAGACCCCCAGAGACCCTCAGAGACACCCAGAGACCCCCAGAGAGACTCCGGGACCCCCACAGACACCCCGGGGACACCCCGAGACCCCCCGAGACCCTCATAGACGCCCCGAGACACTCAGGGGACATCCCCGAGACACCCCGAGACCCCCAGAGACCCCCAACCCCCTCGGGGACACCCCCAGGGACACCCAGAGACCCCCAGAGACTCTCAGAGACACCCCGAGACCCCCAGGGACACCTCGTAGACCCCCAGAGACCTCCAGGGACCCTCAGAGACACCCCGAGACCCCCCGTAGACCCTGAGACACCCAGAGACCCCCAGGAACACCCCCTGAGACCCCCAGGGCTCTGAGACCCCACAGACCCCCAACCCCTCTGGGACCCCCAGAGACAGCCGACCCCGGGATCCCCGAGACCCCCAGGGACACTAGACACCCTGAGACCCCAGAGAAACCCCGGGTCCCCCAGACACCCAACCCCTCGGGGACACCCCAGGGACCCCTGAGACCCCCAGGACCCCCAGGACCCCCAGGACCCCCAGGACCCCCAGGACCCCCAAAATCCCCCAAACCCCAAACCCCCACCTGCGGATCTGCAGCTCGAAGCTCACGCTGTCGTTGGTGTCGCTCAGGTGGGGGAGGGTGAAGCGCAGCCCCCCCCAGATCTGCGGGGACACGCCGGGGGGTCACTGCGGGACCCCCGAGACACCCCGAGACCCCCGGAGACACCCAGAGACACCCCGAGACACCCAGAGACACCCAGAGACCCCAGAGACCCCCGGAGACCCCCCGAGACCCCCCGAGACCCCCCGAGACCCCAGAGACCCCCGGAGACCCCCGGAGACCCCAGAGACCCCCCAGAGACCCCTGAAATCCCCCAGAAGCCCCGAAACACCCTGGAGACCCCCCAGGACCCCTCAAAGACCCCCCAGGACCCCTCAAAGACCCCCGAGGACCCCTCAAAGACCACCAGAGACTCCCCAGAGACCCCGAAACCCCCGAGAGACCCCCAGAGACCTCCAGAGAACCCCCAGAGACCCCCAGAGACACCCCAGGACCCCTGAGATCCTCAGAACCCCTGAGAGACCCTGGAGACCCCCGGGACTCCCAGAGACCCCCCAGGACCCCCAAACCCCCAGGACACCCGAGAGACCCCCGGAGACCCCCCAGAGACCCCAGGACCCTGAAACCCCCCAAGTGCCCCCAGAACCCCCAGATACCCCCAGGACCCCCGGAAATCCCCAGGACACCCCAGAGACCACCCAGGACCCACCAGACCCCCAGAGACCCCCAAATGCCCCAGAGACCCCTGAAACCCCCCAGAGAACCCCAGAGACCCCCAGGACCACCCAGAGGCCCCCCAAAATCCCCTCCCCAATAAAATCCTTAATTTGGCTTCCCTGGCTCTCCCCACCCCGACTAACTCGGACCCCGACCCCAAAAATGGGGGTGAAAGACCCCCAGAGACCCCCAGAGACCCCCAGGACCCCTGAAACCCCCAGAGACCCCCAGGACCCCAGAGAACCCCAGGACACCCGAAACGCCCCCAAAACCCAGGACCCCCCGAGACCCCGGAAACTCCCCCAGAGAACCCCCAGAAGACCCCCCAGGACCCCTGAGACCCCCAAAACCTCCAGGACCCCCCAGACCCCCAGAGACCCCCAGGACCCCTCAGAGAACCCCAGAGACCCCCCCAGGACCCCCAAAGACCCCCACTCACGCTCGCCCCCGCCTTCATGGGGTTGCCCAGGTCGCACAGCAGGGCGGTGGAGCTGTTGGACTGTGTGAGCTCACAGCTGAGCGCCGAGAAATTCTGGGGAGGGGGCGAGACGTTGGGGAGGGGGCGGGGAATTGGGGAGGGGTGAGACGTTGGGGAGGGGGTGGGGAATTGGGGAGGGGGCGGGAATTGGGGAGGGGGCGAGAAAAAGGGAGGTGAGAGAAATTGGGGAGGGCGGAAATTGGGAGAGAGAAAATTTGGGGAGGGGGCGGGGAATTGGGGAGGGGTCGGCGGGGAGGGGTGGGAAATTGGGGAGGGGAGAGAATTTGGGGGAGGGGTGAGGAATTGGGGAGGGGTAGTGGGGAGGGGGTGGGAAATTGGGGAGGGGGAGAGAAATTTGGGAGGGGGAGAGGAATTGGGGAGAGAGACAATTTGGGGTGGGGGAAGGAAATTGGGGAGGGGGAGAGAAATTGGGGAGGGGGCAGGAAAAAGGGGAGGGTGAGAAATTGGGGAAATTGGGGAGGGGGGGGGTTTGTTCCCAGCATGAAGCCCTCAGCCATATTTGGGGACATCCTACCCTGTCAGGCTCCCGAGAGACCCCTCCCCAAATTGGGGACTCCCAGACCCCCCAAGGCACTTCTGGCCCCCCAAACCCCTTGTGTTTTGGGGGCTCCCCAATACCCGTAGCCCCTCTCATATTCGGTGCCCCCGAGACCCCCTCCAGACCCCCCAAAACCGCTTCTCCAATACCTGTAGACCCTCTCTATTCAGGCGCCCCTCCAGACCCCAGACCCACAACCCTCCCCCACATCCAGCCCTCCCCATATTCGGGTGCCCCCCAGACCCCCAGATCCCCCAAAGCCCCCCAAAACCCTCACCCCATACCTCGGCCTCCCCTTTAGGGGGCCCAGTCTCCCCAGACCCCGAGACACCCCCAGACCCCCCAAACCCCAAAGCCCCCAAAACCCCTTCTCCATTCCCAGACCCTCCCATATTGGGGTGCCCCCACAGCCCCCCAGACCCCCAGACCCCCGGCCCCCTCACCCGGGTGCCCCCAGACCCCCAAACCCCTTCTCTCCATACCTGCAGCCCCTCCCCATATTCAGGCGCCCCCCAGACCCCCCAAGCCCCCCAAACCCTTCCTCCATTTCCGGAGACCCTCCCCATATTCAGGGCACCCCGCAGACCCCCCAGACCCCGGACGCCCTCCCCACTCCCGGGGTGCCCCCAGTTCCCCCAGACCCCAAACCCCTCCCCCAATACCCGTAGCCCCTCCCCATATTCGGGTGCCCCCAGACCCCCAGACCCCCAAAACCCCTTCCCCTCTATTTCCGACGACCCCCCCCCCCACATGTCCCCTAAACCCCTGACCCCCGACCCCTCCCCCGTTTCCCCCAGACCCCTAAAACCCTCCCCCAATACCTGAGCCCCTCCCCATATTCGGGTGCCCCCAGACCCCCAGACCCCCCAAAACCCCTTCCCTCTATTTCCGACGACCCTCCCCACCCCCGCATGTCCCCTAAACCTCCCCGACTTCCCAGACCCCCACAAATCCCCCAGTTTCCCCCAGACCCCTAAAACCCTCCCAATACCTGTAGCCCTCCCCATATTCGGGTGCCCCCCAGTCCCCAGACCCCCAAACCCCCAAACCCCTTCCCCTCTTTCCAACGACCCTCCCACCACCCCAGACCCCCAGACCCCCGGCGCCCCCCCCCCCGGTGCCCCCAGACCCCAAACCCCCAAAACCCCTTCCCCCACGACCCTCCCCACCACCCCAGACCCCCCCCCCAGCCCCCCAGCCCCCCGGCGCCCCCTCCTCACCCCGTGCGGCCGCAGCACCCCCGAGTAGAGCGCCCCCTGCGGGGGTCGCACGTGCAGCTCGGCCTCGTACGCCCCCCCCTCGCCCACGTTCCGCGCGTGGAATGTCACGTTCAGGCTGTTCCTGTCACCCAGGAACACCGCGCGGCGGTCCCTGCGGGGACAGGGGTGGTGACATGGGGACAGCACCGGGACATCCCTGGGGACATCCTGGGGACATCCTCAGAACCCCCCAGGGACACCGTGAACCGGTCATTGCGGGGACACGGTGGGGACGTCGCCGGGACATCCCTGGGGACATCACTGGAAACCCCCAGGGACACCACGCGGCGGTCCCTGCGGGGACACGGTGGGGACATCACCGGGACATCCCTGGGGACATCCCTGGGGACATCACCAGGTAAACGGCCTGGCAGTCCCTGGGTGGGGGGACAGGAATGGTGACATCGGGATATCACCGGGACATCCCTGGGGACCTGACCCAGCAGTCCCCGAGGGGGGATAGGGGAATGGTGACATGGGGACATCGCCAGGGACATCCCTGGGGACATCACCAGAACCCCCAGGAACACCGTGCGGTGGTCACTGGGGTGACAGGGGTGGTGACATGGGGACATCAAGGGGACATCCCTGGGGACATCACCAGAACCCCCAAGAACACAGCATGGTCCCCCCTGCAGGGGACATGGGAATGGTGACATCACTGGGACACCCCTGGGGACATCACCAGAATCCCCAGGGACATGACCCAACAGTCCCTGAGGTGGGGATATGGCAATGGTGACATGGGGACATCACCGGAACACCCCCAGGACCCCAAAAGCCACCCCTGTCCCCATGTCCCCCCTGTCCCCCCTGTCCCCCTGTCCCCCTGTCCCCATGTCCCCCTGTCCCCATGTCCCCCTTACGCGGTGGCCTCGAGCTGCAGGTCAGGGACACAGACATTGTCCTCGCCGCAGTCCAGCTGGATGTGAGCCTGGGGACATTGGGGACACATTGGGGACATTGGGGACACATTGGGGACATTGCTGGGGTGATGGGGGACACTGGGGACATCATGGGGGACATGGAGACATCACTGGGGTGATTTGGGACACTGAGGACATTGGGGACATTGGGGACATCACCAGAGTGATTGGGGACAGCAGGAACATTGGGGACGTTGGGGACATCAAGGTGATGGGGGACACTGGGACCACAGGGATGCTGGGTGACACAGGGGGTGACACGGAGTGACACGGTGACACACAGGGGTGACACAGTGCCACACAGGGGTGACACGAGTGACACAGTGACACACAGAGTGACACAGTGACACACACGAGTGACACAGTGACACAGTGACACACACGAGTGACACGGGTGACACAGTGACACACACGTACCTTGACCTCCAGGCGCGTGCGCGTGCTTGGGGACAGCAGCGGGGACAGCCCCGGCGGGGGAGGGGACACGGCCGGGTCCAGCGCCAGGCTCAGCGACACCGGGATGGGCGACAGCTTGTCGCGGAACTCCGACTCGTTCTGGGGACAGCGGGGACAGGGGTGGCACCGGCGACACCGCGGGGACACGGGGAAGGTGGGGCAGGAGGTCCCCAGAGTGGCACAGAGGGGACAGGGGTGGCACCGGGGACACCGCGGGGACACGGAGGAGGTGGGGCAGGAGGTCCCCAGGGTGACACGAGGGGACATCGGGGGTCCCAGGGGTGACACAGAGGGTCCCAGGGGTGACATTTGGGGACATCGGGGGTCCCCAGGGTGACACGGAGAGTCCCAGGGTGACACGAGGGGTCACTGGGAGTCCCCAGGGTGACACGGAGGTCACAGGGAGGTGACACGAGGGGACATTGGGGGTCCCAGGGTGACACGGAGGGTCCCAGGGGTGACACCTGGGGACATCAGGGGTCCTCAGGGTGACACAGAGGGTCCCAGGGGTGACACGAGGTGACATCGAGGGTCCCCAAGGTGACACGGAGGTGACGGGAGGGGCGCGGGGGTGCCCTGGGGGTGTTTTTTGGGGGGGTTGGGGAGGATTTTAGGATATTTCAGGATACTTTTGGGGTGTTTTTGGGATATTTCGGGGTGTTTTTGGGGATATTTTGGGATATATCAGGATATTTCGGGATATTTCGGGGTGGTTTTGGGATATTTTGGGATGTTTTGGGGTGTTTTGGGGTGTTTTTGGGATGTTTTTAGGACATTTCAGGGTGGGTTTTTTGATATTTTGGGGTATTTCAGGATATTTCAGGATGTTTCGGGGTGTTTTCAGGGTGTTTTTGGGATATTTAGGGATATTTCAGGATATTTCGGGATATTTCGGGGCGTTTTGGGGATATTTCGGGATACTTTCGGGAAATTTTGGGATGTTTCAGGATATTTTGGGGTGGTTTCGGGGTGGTTTTGAGATATTTCGGGATATTTTGGGATATTTCGGGATATTTCGGGCTGTTTTGGGGCTCTTTCAGGACATTTCGGGGTGTTTTCGGGACATTTGGGGACATTTCCGGGTGTCCCCACCACCCCCCTTACCCTCAGGAACACTCCCAGCGTGCGACACCGCGCTGTCCCCCCGTTGGGGACCTCGAGGGACAAGTTCCGGCTGGGGGAGGGGACAGTCCCCCCCTGTCCCCCCCCCAGGAACAGCGCGCGCCGCGCCCCCCCCGCCTTCAGCCCGTCCACGCTCAGCTCCAGCGACAGCCCTGGCGACAACGGCGACACCGCGGCGACACCGCGGGGACACCGCGGGGACACGGCGGGGACACGTCAGGGACAAGGGGACAGCCCCTGAGCCCGCCCTGTCCCCACGGCCGCCACCCCGAAACCCCCCGGCGACACGGGGACACGATGCTCGGGGTGTCCCCGAAGCGGGTGTCACCCCCGGGTGTCCCCATGTCGCCGTTTGTCACCCGCGGTGTGTTCCTCTCCGTGTCCCCTGTCCTTCCCGTGTCCCCTCGATGTCCCCTCGGTGTCCCCTCGATGTCCCCATGTCCCCTCACCATGTCCCTGTGATGTTCCCGTGTCCCCCCGATGCCCCCGTGTCCCCCCACCGTGTCCCCCCCGTGTCCCCACGATGTCCCTTCGTCCCCCCACCGTGTCCCCTCGATGTCCCCGTGTCCCCCCGATGTCCCCCCATGTCCCCCCATGTCCCCTCGATGTCCCCCCGATGTCCCCCCGATGTCCCCGTGTCCCCTCACCTATGGGACCAGGCAGGTGACGCCCCGAGGCGTTGAGGCAGAAGGTGACATTGATGCTGGGGGGACACAGGGGTGGCACCGTGAGACTCCCGTGTCCCCTCAGTGTCCCCCCACTGTCCCCACGCTGTCCCCACTGTCCCCACGCTGTCCCCACGCTGTCCCCACTGTCCCTGCACTGTCCCCTCACTGTCCCCGCGCTGTCCCCACTGTCCCCACACTGTCCTCACTGTCCCCCCTGCTGTCCCCACGCTGTCCCCACGCTGTCCCCACTGTCCCCACGCTGTCCCTGCACTGTTCCCACGCTGTCCCCACGCTATCCCCGCTGTCCCCGCACTGTCCCCCCAGTCCCCGCGGTGTCACCCACCAGGGGACATGGTGACCGGTGGCCGGCAGGACGCAGCTGCGCTCCTCGGGGTTGAACATGGTGGGGACAATGGCCAGGGTGGCGCTGGCGTGGACGATGGGGCGACCCCTGGGGGGGACAGGGACAGGGACAGGGACAGGGACAGGGACAGGGACAGGGACAGGGACAAGGGTCAGGGACAGGGACAGGGGTCAGGGACACACCCCGCGACCCCCAGCGCCGCTCAGGGGGTGACAGAGGTGACATTGGTGACATCGGGGACAGGGGGGACACTCACCTGTACACCACGGCCGCGTCTGCCCCGAAGGCGCCAACCAGGAGATCTGTGGGGACAGCGGGGTCAGTGGGGGACAGGGACATTGGGGTGGGGACAGGGACAGCGGGGTCAGGGGGGGTACAGGGACATTGGGGTGGGGACAGGGACAGCGGGGTCAGGGGGGGTACAGGGACATTGGGATGGGGACACGGGGGGGGGTGACAGGGAGGTGACAGCGCTGTCCCTCACCTGGCTAGCCATGCGGGGTTAACAGGGGTGACACGGCGGGGTGACGGGGGGTGACACAGGAAGGTGACAGCGCTGTCCCTCACCCGGGTACCGTGGGGGGCTAACATGGGTGACACAGGGGGTGACACAGGGAGGTGACAGCTCTGTCCCTCACCCGGGTAGCCATGGGAGATTTACAGGGGTGACACGGGGGGGGGGTGACACAGGGGTGACAGAGGGTGACAGGGGGATGATACAAGGGCTGACACAGGGATGACAGGGAGGTGACAGGGAGGTGACCACGCCACCCCTCACCCGGGTAGCCATTGAGGGCTAACATGGGTGACAGGAAGGTGACACAGGGAGGTGACAGCGCTGTCCCTCACCCGGCTAGCCGTGCAAGTTAACAGCGGTGACACTGGGGGATGACAGGGGGTGACACAGGAAGGTGACAGCTGTGTCCCTCAGCCGGGTAGCCATGGGGGTTGACACTGGGGGTGACACTGGGGGATGACAGGGGGTGACACAGGGAGGTGACAGCGCTGTCCCTCACCCGGATAACCGTTGCCGTCCAGGTCGGTGGCCCCGCGCAGCGCCGCCCCGAAGAAGTCGGGCTGTCCCCGCGGTGTCCCCAAGCCCCGCAGCACCTGCGCCGGCCGAGCCCGCAGCCCCGCGCTGCCGCCGCGGAACACGAACACCAAACCCCGCCGGCCATCGGCGCCCAGCGGAGCGCCCACCGCCACGTCTGGGGGCCGGAAAGGGGGGATTGGAGACCCCGAAACCGCCGCGGGGCGGGAGAGACAGCCGGGAGCCCATGGGATAGGCCGGGACCCCATAAAACACCCGGGGACCCCATAAAACACCCCGGGACCCCATAGGATAGCTGGGAAACCCATAAAACCCCCCGGGACCCCATAAAACCCCCCGGGACCCCATAAAACTCCCCGAGACCCCATAAAACCCCCCGAGACCCTATAAAACCCCCCAGAACCCCATAAAACCCCCGGGAACCCATAAAACACCCCGGGAACCCATAAACCCCCCCGGGACCCCATAAAACCCCCCGGGAACCCATAGAACCCCCGGGACCCCATAAAACTCCCCGGGACCCCATAGGATAGCCCAGAAACCCAGAGAAACCCCTGGGACCCCAAAGGATATCCCGGAATCCCATAGGATACTCCGGAACCCCATAAACCCCCCGGGACCCCATAGGATAGCCCGAAAACCCATAGGATACTCTGGAACCCCATAAACCCCCTCGGGACCCCATAGGATATTCTGGAAACCCAGAGAAAACCCTGGAACCCCATAGGATATCCCGGAAACCCATAAAACCTCCTGGGACCCCATAGGATAGCCTGGAACCTCGGAGAAACCCCTGGGATCCTATAGGATATCCTGGAAATCCATAAACCCCCCGGGACCCCATAGGATAGCCCAGAACCCCATAGGATACTCCAGAACCCCATAAAGCCCCCGGGACCCTATAGGATAGCCCAGAAACCCATAAAACCCCCCGAGACCTGATAGGATAGCCCGAAACCTTGGAGAAACCTCCGGAACCCCACAGGCCCCTGGCCCCCCAAACCCCATTGTCACCTCCCCATTGTCACCCCCCTCACCGTTGAAACCATCGTGGTCCACGTTGCCCCCCCACTGTCGCCCCCGACCCCCATTGTCACCCCCCAACCCCCACTGTCACCCCCCAGTGTCGGCCCCCTCACCGTTGAAGCCATCCCTATCCACTGTCGCCCCCCCCCACTGTCACCCCCACTGTCGCCCCCCAGTCCCCACTGTCACCCCCACTGTCACCCCCCCATTATCACCCCCACTGTCGCCCCCTCTGTCACCCCACTGTCACCCCCACTGTCACCCCTCACCGTTGAAACCATCGTGGTCCATGTCGCCCCCACTGTCGCCCCCATTGTCACCCCCAATACCCATTTTCTCCCCACCACTGTCGCCCCCAGTTGTCACCCCATCACTGTTATCCCACCACTGTCGCCCCCATTTTCCCCCTGTCACTCCGCTGTCCCCCTCACCACTGAAGCCATCCTTGTCCATGTCCCCCAGTGTCCCCCCACTGTCACCCCATTGTCACCCTCACCACTGAAGCCATCCCTGTCCATGTCACACTCCAACCCCCATTGTCACCCCCATTGTCACCCTGTCACCCCGCTCACCATTGAAGCCATCCCTGTCCATGTCCCCCACTGTCACCCTGTCCCCGCTCACCATTGAAGCCATCCCTGTCCAACCCCCATTGTCGCGCCCCCATTGTCACCCCACTGTCACCCTGTCACCCCCTCACCATTGAAGCCATCCCTGTCCATGTCACCCCGCTGTCACCTCCCCACTGTCACACCCCCACTGTCACCCCACTGTCACCATGTCCCCCCTCACCATTGAAGCCATCCCTGTCCACTGTTGCCCCCCAACGCTCACTGTCACCCCAGTGTCCCCTCCATTGTCACCCCCCTCACCACTGAAGCCATCCCTGTCCATGTTGCCCCCCCATTGTCACCCCTCACTGTCACCCCAGTGGCCCCCATTGTCACCCTGTCCCCCCTCACCGTTGAAGCCATCCCTGTCCATATCACCCCATTGTCACCGTGTCCCCGCTCACCATTGAAGCCACCCCTGTCCATTGTCACCCTCCAACCCCCATTGTCACCGTGTCCCCGCTCACCGTTAAACCCGTCCCTGTCCATGTCCCCCCACTGTCACCTCCCCACTGTCACACCCCCACTGTCGCCCCATTGTCACCCTGTCCCCGTCGCCCCCCCACTATAACCCCCATTGTCACCTCTTAACCCCCACTGTCACCCCCCTGTCCCCGTGTCCCCGCTCACCGTTAAAGCCGTCCCTGTCCATGTCCCCCACTGTCACACCCCACTGTCACCCCATTGTCCCCGTGTCCCCGCTCACCGTTAAACCCGTCCCTGTCCATGTCACCCCACTGTCACCCCCCTGTCCCCGTGTCCCCGCTCACCGTTAAAGCCGTCCCTGTCCATGTCACCCCATTGTCACTCTGTCACCGCTCACCGTTAAAGCCGTCCCTGTCCATGTCTCCCAGTGTCCCCCCCATTGTCACCGTGTCCCCGCTCACCGTTAAACCCGTCCCTGTCCATGTCACCCCATTGTCACCCCATTGTCCCCGTGTCCCCGCTCACCGTTAAAGCCATCCCTGTCCATGTCGCCCAGCGGGGCGATGGCGCTGCCGAACCTCCCGAACTCGTGGGTCCCGGTGAGGTGGGCGGGGGGCTCTGCCGGGACCCCCCCCGCGCCCCCCCGCTGCAGGTACACGTACAGCCGGCCCAGCTCCCGCGCCCCCCCCGCGCCGCTCCGCGCCATGAACAGGGGCGCGCCCACCAGCAGGTCCGTCAGCCTGGGGGGCGACAGGGTCAGCGGGTGGGGACACCGCTGGGGCTGGCAGGGGACACCACTGGGGCGGGCTGGGGACATCTCTGGGGATGCTTCTGGGGGAGTCTGGGGGCTGGGGTCAGGACATCTCTGGGGCTGGGACACCTCTGGGGGGGGCTGGAGGGGTCAGAGGACATCTCTGGGGGGCCTGGGGACACTTCTGAGGGGGTCTGGGAGGGTCAGGGGACACCTCTGGGGGGTCAGGGGACATCTCTGGGGGGTCTGGGGGGTCACGGGGTCTGGGGAGGGCAAGGAGCCCCTTTGGGGGTCCCCGCGGTGTCCCCGGGTGTCCCCAGTGTGTCCCGAGGTGTCCCAGGAGTGTCCCAGGGTGTCCCCAGTGTGTCCCTGGTGTGTGCCAGAGTGTCCCCCGGGTGTCCCCATGTGTCCCTGAGTGTCCCAGGAGTGTCCCAGGGGTGTCCCGAGGTGTCCCCAGTGTGTCCCGGTGTGTCCCGCGAGTGTCCCCAGTGTGTCCCCCGGATGTCCCCGAGTGTCCCCGCTGTGTCCAGAGGTGCCCCAGTATGTCCCAGTGTGTCCCAGTGCGTCCCCCGGATGTCCCCAGTGTGTCCCAGGGTGTCCCCAGAATGTCCCAGAAGTGTCCCCACTGTGTCCCAGTGTCTCCCAGAGGTGTCCCAGGGTGTCCCAGGGTGTCCCCGCAGTGTCCCCGAGGTATCCTGGTGTGTCCCCTGTATGTCCCAGTGTGTCCCAGTGTGTCCCCGAGTGTCCCCGAGTGTCCCCAGTGTGTCCCGAGGGGTGTCCCGGCATGTCCCCGAGTGTCCCCTCGATGTCCCCGCTGTCCCTCACCCGTCGTTGTTGACATCGGTGGCAGCCACAGCATAGCCGAAATACGCTGCCATCTGCGGGGGGAGGGGCGATGGGGGTGTCACCCCTCCCCCAATCCCCTCTGCGCCCCCCAGGACCCCCCGAGACCCCCAGACCCAATTGGGGATGTCCCCCTGTCCCCTCCTGTCCTTGGATGTCACCTCTGTCATCTGAGGTCAGTTCTGGGTCACCCCATGGTCCCCAAGGACCCCCCCTGTCCCCCCCTGTCCCCCTCCCCTCCCTGGATGTCACCTCCCTGTCACCTCGGGTCACTTCTGGGTCACCCCTCTGTCCCCAAGGACCCCCAAGGACTCCCCTGTCCCCTCCTGTCCCCTCCTGTCTCACCTGTCCCCACTGTCCCATCCTGTCCCCACTGTCCCCCCCTTGTCCCCTCCTGTCCCTGCTGTCCCCTCCTGTCCCAGTGTGTCCCCAAGGTGTCCCAGGGTGTCCCACGGTGTCCCAGAGGTCCCTCCTGTCCCCTTCTGTCCCCTCCTGTCCCCTCTTATCCCCCCTGTCCCCCTTGTCCCCACTGTCCCCTCCTGTCCCCACTGTCCCCTCCTGTCCCCTGTCCCCTCCTGTCCCCCCTGTCCCCACCTGTCCCCCCTGTTCCCACTGTCCCCTCCTGTCCCCACTGTCCCCACCTGCTCCCCTGAGAAGTTGTACAGTGACTGCATGTTGGTGCCATTCAGGATGGTGACCTGGGGACAGAGTGACACGGGGGTGACACTGAGGCAGCAGGGGAGGTGACACGAGCACCGGGACCCCCAGTGCCACCCCAGTGCCACCCCAGTGCCACCCCCGTGTCACCCAGTGCCACCCCAATGTCCCCTCCTTACATAGCCATAGGTGAGGTTGCCCTTGGGGACACCAGCCACGAAGTCTGTGGGGACAATAAGGGACAAAAAGGGACAAAGGGACACTCTCAGGGGTGGCCAGGAGGTGCCACCCCACCGTGTCCCCTCCCCTGTCACTCGGTGTCACCCACCTTGCGTCGTGTCACCGCTGAACTCCCCGACTGTCACCGAGTAGCCTGGGGGGGGACAGGAGAGGTGTCACGTGTGTTGTCACCTACCTGTGCCATCGGTGCCACCCGGCTGTGTCCCCGTGTGCCACCCATGTCCCTGTCCCCATGTCACTGTCCCTGTCCCCATGTCCCATGTCCCTGTCCCTGTCACCATGTTCTCCCATGTCCCTGTCCCCATGTCACAGCTGTCCCTGTGTCCCCATGTCCCACCCAAGTCCCCATGTCCCTGTCCCTGTCCCTGTTGCACCCATGTAGCTGTCCCCGTGTCCCCGTATCCCATGTCCCCTGTCACTGTCCCCATGTCACACCCATGTCCCTGTCCCCATAATGTCCCCACAATGTCCCCATGTCCCCATATCCCCATGTCCCCATGTCACACCCATGTAGCTGTCCCCGTGTCCCATTTCTCCATGTCCCTGTCACTGTTGCTGTCGCACCCATGTCATTGTCCCCATGTCCCCATAATGTCCCCATGTCACACACGTAGCTGTCCCCGTGTCCCTGTCCCTGTCCCCCTGTCACCCATGTAGCTGTCCCCACAATGTCCCCACAATGTCCCTGTCCCCACAATGTCCCCGCAATGTCCCCTGTCATCCATGTAGCTGTCGTGTCCCTGTCCCTGTCCCCACAATGTCCCTGTCCCTGTCCCCTGTCACCCATGTAGCTGTCCCCGCAATGTCCCCACAATGTCCCTGTCCCTGTCCCTGCAATGTCCCCGCAATGTCCCTGTCACCCATGTAGCTGCCCCCATAATGTCCCCACAATGTCCCCATCCCTGTCCCCTGTCACCCACGTAGCTGTCCCCACAATGTTCCCACAGTGTCCCCTGTCACCCATGTAGCTGTCCCCACAATGTCCCCGCAATGTCCCCGCAGTGTCCCCTGTCACCCATGTAGCTGTCGTCGTGGCTGGGCGCGGCCTGTCGCGTCTGCAGCTGGCCCGGCACGGCCTGGATCAGGTACTCGGGGAAGTTCCCTGCGGCGATCTGCTCCTGGGTGGCTGACATCACCTGCCCTGGGGGACACCTCAGCAGCCGCGGGGACAGCCAGGGGACAGCCCGGGGGGACATGGGGACAGGGACAGGGGTGGGGATAGTGGATAGGGGATAGGGGATAGGGGACAGGGACAGGGATGGGGACAGGAACAGGGGACAGGGACAGGGGGACAGGGACAGGGACGGGGAGAAGGACAGGGACAGGAGACAGGGACAGGGACAGGGGACAGCCCGGGGGGACATGGGGACAGGGACAGGGACATCCCGGGAGGGCGGGGACAGGGATGGGGGTAGGGG
This sequence comes from Lichenostomus cassidix, assembly GCF_008360975.1. Classification (NCBI taxonomy): domain Eukaryota; kingdom Metazoa; phylum Chordata; class Aves; order Passeriformes; family Meliphagidae; genus Lichenostomus; species Lichenostomus cassidix. Next base: position 1,060,422 of record NC_139509.1, read on the forward strand.
ACAGGGATAGGGGACAGGGAGAGGGAGAGGGACAGGGACAGCCCGGGGGGACATGGGGACACGGACAGGGGACAGGGATAGGGGGACAGGGACAGGGACAGGGGACAGGGACAGGGGAAAGGGACAGGGACAGGGACAGCCCGGGGGGACAGGAACAGGGACAGGGGACAGGGATGGGGACAGGGACGGGCACAGCCCAGGGGGACATGGGGACACGGACAGGGGACAGGGGACAAGGCCACCCCCGCACCACAGGGACAGGGACAGGGGACAGACAAGGAGGACACGACCACCCCCAGCACCTCGGGGACAGCACAGACAAGAGGACAGTTGGGGACAATTTGGGACAGTTGTGGACAGGCAGGGGACAGTTGGGGACAGCTGGGGACAGTTGGGGACAGTTGGGGACAGTTGGGGACAGTTGGGGACAGCTGGGGACAGGCGGGTTGGGGTCTCACCTTGCCAGAAGTAGCTGCCAGGTCCCCCCAGGAGCACCCGGCCTGTCTGCGGGGACACCGAGGGACCTCAGTACGGGACACCCCGAGACCCCCCGAGACCCCTCAGAGACCCCCCGGGACCCCCAGAAAACCCCAAAAACCCCCGAGACCCCCAGAAACCTCCCCGAGACCCCCAGAGCCCCCCAGAGAGCCCCAGAAAACCCCAGAAACCCTCGAGACCCCCAGAAACCCCCAAGAGCCCCCCCAGAGACCCCCAGAAACCCTCCGGGACACCCGAGACCTCTGGGCCCCCAGAGACCCCCGAGACCCCCAGAAAACCCCGAGACCCCAGAAACGTCTGGGACCCCCAGAGACCCCCAGAGACCCCCGAAACCCTCTGAACCCCCAGAAACCTCCCGAGACCCCCAGAGCCCCCAGAGAGCCCCAGAAAACCCCAAAACCCCGAGACCCCCAGAAACCACCCAGAGCCCCCCAGACCCAGAAACCTCCGGGACACCCAGAGACCTCCGGGCCCCAGAGACCCCAGACCCCAGGACAACCCCAGAGCCCCCAGAAAACCCGGGACCCCCGAGACCCCCAGAGCCCCCAGGACCCCCAGCTTCTCCTCACCCCGTGACCCCACAGGACTCCCCAAAACTCCCCAAACCCCTCTCAGGACCCCCCAGAGCACCCCAGAAACCCCACGGGAACCCCGAGACCCCAGAATCCCCCAGGAACCCCCAAACCCCACCCCTTACCCCCACCCTCGTAACCCTCAAGCCCCCCCAAAGCCCCCCAAAGCCCCCCAAAGCTCCCGAGCCCCCCAAAGCCCTCTGATCCCCCAAGGCCCCCAAAGCGCCCCAAAACCCCTCAAAGCCCCCTAGCCCCCCAAAGCCCTCAAGGCCCCCGAAGCCCCCCAAAACCCCCCGGAACCCCCCAAAACCCCCGGAGCCCCCCGAGCCCCCCAAAGCCCCCCCAAGGTCCTCGAGCACCCCCAAACCCCCAGAGCCCCCCAAACCCCCCAAACCTCCCAAAGCCCCCCCAAACTCCTCCAAACCCCCCCAAACCTTCCAAAGCCCCCCAAAGCTCCCCCAAAGCCCCCCAAAGCTCCCCCAAAGCCCCCCAAGACCCCCAAAACTCCCACCTGGGTGAACTCGGCGCTGAAGCCCCCCTGGCAATATCCCTGTCCTGCCGCCGAGTTCAGGTCTGGGGGGACATGGGGGGGTTTTTGGGGGTCTTGCGGGGTTTTTGGGGGTCCCGGGGGGGTTCTGGGGTTTTTCGGGGGTCGTTTTGGGGGGTCTCTGGGGGGTTTTAGGGGTCCCTGGGGGGTTTTAGGGGTGTCTGGGGGGGTTTTTGAGGGTCCCGGGGAGTTTTTGGGGGTCCTAGGGGGTTTTTGGGGGGTCCTGGGGGTCTTTGGGGGTCCTGAGGGGGTTCTCTGGGATCCCGGGGGGTTTTGGGGTCCTGGGGTGTTCTTGGGGGTTTTGGGGGGTCCTGGGGGGTTCTTGGGGGTCTCGGGGGTTTTGGGGGTCCCGGGGGGTCCCTGGGCATCAGGAGGATCACTCTGGGGGTCTGGAAGTGACCAGGGGTGACACCCATGGGGGTGACTGGGGGTTCTGGGGGGGTGTCTGGGGGTCCCGGGGGGGTCCTGGGGGGGTTCTGGAGGGGTCCTGAGGGGGTCCCGGGGAGGTTCTGAGGTGTCCCTGGGGTCCCGGGGGGTCCTGAGGGGGTCCCGGGTGGTCTCGGGGGTCCCTGGAGGTCCCTGGGGGATGCCGGGGGTCTCTGGGAGTGTCCCTGGGGGTCTCGGAGTGTCCCTGGGTGTCCCTTGGGTGTCCCCGGGTGGTCTCGCGGGTCTCGGGGGGTCCCCGGGGGTCCCGGGGGTCTCACCCGATCGGCACGGCGCGTACTCGACGAACTTGGAGAAGTTGCCGATGGAGAGGAAGCAGGAGCCCACCGGCTCGCGAGCGCCCCCCTCCTCCTTCGGGGGGCTCCAGCTGTACAGGGGGGCGCAGGCCTGGGGGGGGGGACACGGTGGATGGGCACGGGCACGGCTGGGGGGCTCTGCTGGCCCCCCGGTGTCCCCAGTGTCACCTGTGTCCCCAAACCTCCGGTGCATTCCTCTCACCCCTCCCAGTTCTTCCCAGTTCTTCCCAGTTCTTCCCAGTGCCTCCCAGAGCCTCCCAGCGCCCCTCAGCCCCGCTGTCCCCCCGGTGTCCCCAAAGTCCCCAGTGCCCCCCAGCCCTGCTGTCCCCCCGGTGTCCCCAGTGTCACCTGTGTCCCCAAACCGCCAGTGCATTCCTCCCATCCCTTCCAGTCCACCCAGTTTTTCCCAGTTCCTCCCAGTTCCTCCCAGCGCCCCCAGCCCCGCTGTCCCCAATGTCCCCAGTGCCCCCCAGCCCCGCTGTCCCCGCGGTGTCCCCAATGTCCCCAGCCCTCCCAGCCCCGCTGTCCCCCCAGTGTCCCCATGTCCCCTGTGTCCCCAAGCCCCAGTGTCCCCCATTGCCCCCCATTCCTCCCAGTTCCCCCCAGTCCTTCCAGCCCTGCTGTCCCCGCTGTCTCCGCGGTGTCCCCAATGTCGCCAGCCCTCCCAGCCCCGCTGTCCCCCCGGTGTCCCCAATGTCCCCTGTGTCCCCAAACTCCCAGTGTCCCCATTGTCCCCCATTCCTCCCAGTGCCCCCATTCCTCCCAGTTCCCCAGCCCCTCCAGTGTCCCAGTTCCTCCCAGTGCCTCCCAGCACCTCCAGTGCCCCCCAGCCCCGCTGTCCCCCTGCTGTCCCCATGTCCCCTGTGTCCCCCATGCCCCCATGCCCCCATTCCTCCCAGTCCTCCCAGTTCTCTCCAGTGTCCCCAATGCCCCCAGTCCTCCCAGTTCCCCAGCCCCTCCAGCCCCCATTCCTCCCAGTTCCCCCATCCCTCCCAGTTCCCCCAGCCCCCCCAGCCCCCCAGCCGCGCTGTCCCCGCTGTGGCGGCGGTGTCGCCGTGTCGCCGCACCAGGATGGAGCCGTTGTGCGCTCTCACTGTCGCTCCGAACCACTGCAGCGACTTGAACTCCACGGGCTCGGCGGCGTCGCTGCTGTTGCCACCAAAGTCGTGGGTCCTTGTCCCTGGGGGGCGACAGGGGACAGCGGTGAGGGGACACAGGGGACAGCGGCCAGGTCACCCCCTCGGGGACCCCCCGGCCACCCCCCTCACCCCCCCCGGGTTGATCATTAACGGAGCCAAGGCCAGCGGGGGGAGGGGAAGGGGATGACCCTGGGGGTGACACGGGGTGACAGGGGGTGACACGGGGGTGTCGCTGTCCCCTGAGGGTGACCTCACACCCCGGGAGGGGCTGTCCCCACCTGTGTCCCCATTCCTGTCCCCCTCCCGCCCAGCCCTTGTCCTGATCCTGTCCCCATTGCCGGGGATTTGTCCCTCCCCGTGTCGCTGTCCCCATACCCGGGGTGTCCTGTCCCCGCCATGTCCCTGTCCCCATACCCGGGGTGTCCCCAGCCCTGGGGTGTCCCGTCCCCCCCGTGTCCCTGTCCCCATTCCCGGCTGTTCTGTCCCCTCCATGTCCCCATACCGGGCTGGCCTGTGCCCTCCATGTCCCCAGCCCTGGGGTGTCCTGTCCCTGACATGTCCCTGTCCCCATTCCCGGCTGTCCTGTCCCCTCCATGTCCCCAACTCTTTCCCCACACCTGGGAGGGTCCTGTCCCCACACGTGTCCCCATCCCACGCGTGTCTCCGACACCCCCGTGTCCCCAAGCCCCCGTGTCCCTGTCCCCTCTCGTGTCCCTGACCCCCCCGTGTCCCCATGCCCCCGTGTCCCTGTCCCCCCTCGTGTCCCCGTGAACCCCCACGTGTCCCCACATCCCTGTTCCCTGCCATGTCCCCACGCCTCCCCCTTGTCCCCACGCCCCCCGGCGATGTCCCCTGGTGTCCCCACGCCCCGTACCGATGTGATCGAAGTCGATGGGGGTGCAGGCGGCTCCGGGGGGCCACGGGCAGTGCAGCACAGCCCCGCCCTGGGTGACATTGGGCTGGCTCGTGTTGGCCTTGGGGGCTCCGACCAGGATGCTGACGCTGGGGGGACACGGTGGTGACTTCACGGCGACACGGCGCTCGTCACCCGCGGGACACCAGGGGAGGGACACGGGGGGGGTCGCAGGGGTGTCGCGCCACCCCTCCGCGGTGTCCCCTCAGGCTCAGCCCCTGTGTGACCTTCCGGCCCGGGGGGTCCCTGAGGGGGTGACACTCGCTGGGTGTCCCCCGCTTGGCCCCGAAACTCCTGACCCCCCCGGCTGGGGACACGCGTGGGACTTGGGGGGGGCAAGGCCGTGCCTGGGTCTCCCCCTGAGCCCCCCCGAGCCCCCCGGGGCAGCTCCCGGCTCCGGTTACAGGAAACGCTCCGGCCGGGGGGCAGCGGGGCCCCGGGACCCCCGGCGGGGCCAGGGCGGGGGGGGGGGACACCGGGGGGGACACCACGGGGGGACACGGGAGGGCACAGCGGCTCTGCCCCACTCGGGACCCCCTCGCCGGACCCTCCCGGCTCCCGTTACCCGCTCCCGCTTCCTGTTTCCCGTTCCCGGTGCTCTGTCCCGGTTCCGATTCCCCATCCCCGCCCCGGCGCTCCGTTCCCGGTTCCGCTGCCCCGGCCCAGTTCCCGGTACCGCCCCGTTCCCGTGTCCCGTTCCCGTGTCCCGTTCCCGTGTCCCGTTCCCGTGTCCCGCTCCCGTGTCCCGGTTCCCACTCCCCGCCCCATTCCCGGTCCCGTTTCCACCGCCCGGCCCTGTTCCCGCTCCCCGCTCTCACTCACGTTCCCTCTGCCCCATTCCCGTTATGCCGCTCCCGGTCCCGCCCCTCCCCGCCCCGCTCCGCCGCCGCTCCCCGTCCCACCGGGCCGCTCCCGCTCCCGGCCGCCTCTCCCGCTCCCGGTGTCCGCTCCCCGTCCCTCTCCCGCTTCCCGGCGCCGCTCTGCCTCCCTCCCGGCCCGGCCCGCCGCCCTCCCCGCTTCCCCGGGCCGCTCCCGGTCCCCCTCTCCCGCCCCGCCGCCTCCGCCGCCCCCGCCCCGTCCCGTCCCGGTGCGGCTCCCCGCTCCCGGTGCGGTTTCCCGGCTCGGTTCTCGCTCCCGGTGCCGTTTCCCGGCTCGGTTCGCCGTACCTGCCGGGCTCGGGCAGGTAAAAATCCAGCGCGAAGCCGAAGAACGAGCCGGGGGCCCCGCGGAAGACCACGGGCCGCGACGCCTCCAGGTTGAAAGCGGCGACCGGCGGCGGCAGCAGCGGCAGCAGCAGCGGGAGAAGCACCGGGAGGGCGGCGGTGGGGCTCCGGGAGCTCCGCCGGGGCCGGGGGCGGCGGGGGGCGGCCGGGGCCGGGGCCATGGCGGTCGGGGCTGCCCGGGCTCGGCGCTGCTCCCGCTGCAGAGTCCCCTCGGAAAGTGCCCGGGGGGGGCCCGGGGCCGCCCCGCCCCGCCGTGACTCACCGGGGAGGAGCCACGGCCCCGCCGGGTACCGGCACCGGCACCGGCACAGCGGCGGGGAGACCGGGGGGAGCCCGGGGGGAGAGGGGAGGCAGCGACCCGGACAGCCTGGGGACAGCCCGGGGACAGCCCGGGGACACCCCAGGGACACCGCGACGTCAGGGGCTGGGACACCCCGGGGGGACAGGGACACCCCGGGGACAACGCGACGTCAGGGGCAGGGACATCCCGGGGAGAGCGGGGCACCCCGAGGGGAGCGGGACATCTCGGGGACAGTGGGACACCCCGGGGACGGCGGGACATCAGGGACAGGGACACCCCGGGTGGGGAGGGACATCTCGGGGACAGCGGGACACCCCGGGAACAGCGGGACATCAGATACAGGGACACCCCGGGGACAGCGGACATCAGGGGCAGGGACATCCCATGGGGAGAGGGACATCTCGGGGACCGCGGGGCACCCCGGGGACAGCGGGACATCAGGGACATCAAGGACAGGGACACCCCGGGGACACCCCCGGTCAGGGACAGGGACACCCCGAGGGGACAGCGGGACACCCCGGAGACGTCAGGGAGCGACGGGAATGGGACATCCCGCGGGGAATGGGGCAGCTCGGGGACAGGGGGACAGCAGGACACCGGGACACCCCGAGGGGACAGCGACACTCCGGGAGCACCGGGGCGTCAGGGAATGGGACACTCGAGGGACACTGGGACATTCCAAGGGCAGAGGGACACCCTGGGACAGCCCAGGGACATCAGGGATGGGGACACCTGAAGGACACCAAAGGGACAGCGGGACATCAGGGACCGGGACACCTCAGACACACCCTGAGGGCAATGGGACAGCGGGGACACGGGGGACACTGGGACACTTTGGGACACGGGGACATCAGGGACAGGGACACTGGGGAGACACTGGGGCGTGGGACATTGGGGTACAGCGACATTGGGGGCACTGGGACACCTTGGGACACACCAGGACATCAGGGACAGGGACACTGGGGGGACACAGGACATCGGGGCACAGGGACATTTGGGCGACACCGCGACACCATCCGAGTGGGACAGGCACAGGGGACATGAGCCACACGGGACCCTCGGGGACACCGGTGGGACACTTGGGGACACGGCGTGGGGGGACAGGACACGGGGGACAGGAGCTGGCCGGGCCGGGGGACACAGCAGGGCTGGGGACACGGCGGGAGGAAGGGGACACGGCGGGAGGAAGGGGACACGGCGGGAGGAAGGGGACACGGCGGGGGACACGGGGGGGTGGCCGGATCCCGGCGCCGCTTCCTGGAAGGAAAGAGCGGAAACGGGGCTGGAGCTGGAGCCGTTCCCACGGAGGGGGTGGGACCCCCGGGAGGGGACACGCGACACCCGTGGGGACACGCGGGACACCCGTGGGGACACGCGGGAAGGGCCAAGACCCCCCGCGGGGACACGGCGGGGACGTGTGACCTCCTTGGGGGACACAGCGGGACACCCCCGGGAGGGCGAGGGGGGTCGAGGGGACATTGTCCTCCCCATCCGCGCCGCGCGAGCAAGGAAGGGTGGACACGAGGGGACACTGGGGGACACGGGGGGACACGAGGGGGACGCGGAGGGACACGAGGGGACACGGAGGGACACGCGAGGCGCGTGCAAGGGGCGGGGGGCGCGCACAGGGGGCGTGCAAAGGTGGGGGTGGACACGAGGGGGACACCAGAGGGACACGAGGGGAACGCGGAGGGACACGGAGGGGACACGAGGGGACACGGAGGGACACGGGAGGCGCGTGCAAGGGGCGGGGGGCGCGCACAGGGGGCGCGCACAGGGGGTGGGGGGCGTGCTGGGGGGCCAGGGCAGGGGGGTCTCGCATTCCTGCGCCGCTGATGCAACGGCGGCCGCGCGGCTGGGCCGGGGTGGGCGGCCCGGGGGGCTCGGGGGGAACCCCAGGTGACAGGGGGGACAGTTCAGTCCCCGCAGGGACACCAGCGAGGACAACCCTGGGGACACTCAGCGCTCAGAGCCAGCCGTGCCCTGGTGGGGGACGCGGGTGGTGTGTCCCCGTGCGCGTCCCCGTGCGCGTGCCCGCCGTGCCCCCCGTGCCCGCCGCGGGGAGGTGGCGCGGTGCCCGTGGGGACAATGGGGACAATGAGGACGTTTCCGCGGCCGGGGGGGGAAGTGGCGGCGGGGAGGGGGAAACAATGAGCTGGCGCCGCGGCCTTTCCTGCCTCGCGCCGGGCGCGGGCACGCGCGGGTGGTGGCACCGGGGTGGCGTGCGGTGACACTGGGATCGTGTGCACACGCGTGGGGTGACACCGGGATCGTGTGTGGTGACACTGGATCGCGTGCGGTGACACTGGGATCGTGTGCACACGCGTGGGGTGACACCGGGATCGTGTGTGGTGACACTGGGATCGTGTGCGGTGACACCGGGATTGCGTGCACACGCGTGGGGTGACACTGGGATCGTGTGCACACGCGTGGGGTGACACAGGGATCGTGTGCAGTGACACTGGGATCGTGTGTGGTGACACCGGGACCATGTGTGGTGACACCGGGATCGTGTGGGGTGACACAGGGATCGTGTGTGGTGACACTGGGATCGTGTGTGGTGACACCGGGACCATGTGTGGTGACACCGGGATTGCGTGCGGTGACACCGGGACCGTGTGCAGTGACACTGGGATCGGGTGCGGTGACACTGGGACCGTGTGTGGTGACACTGGGATCGTGTGCGGTGACACCA
>NC_139509.1:1069547-1105453 GCF_008360975.1 Lichenostomus cassidix
GGGGTCTCTGGGGGTCTCAGGGGCTCCCTGGGGGTCTCTGGGGGTCCCTGGGGACACTGGGGGTCTCTGGAGATCTCTGGGGGTCCTGGGGGGTCCCTGGGGACGCTGGGTGTCTCTGAGGGTCCCTGGGTGTCCCTGGGTGTCTCTGGGGGTCTCTGGGTGTCCCTGGGGGATCTCTGGGGGTCCCTGGGTGTCCCTGGGGGTCCCTGGGGGTCCCTGGGGGTCTCTGGGTGTCTCTGGGTGTCTCTGGGTGTCTCTGGGGGTCTCTGGGGGTCTCTGGGTGTCTCTGGGGTCTCTGGGTGTCTCTGGGTGTCTCTGGAGGTCTCTGGGGGTCTCGGGGGTCCCGCAGTGACCCCCCGGTGTCCCCGCAGATCTGGGGGGGGCTGCGCTTCACCCTCCCCCACCTGAGCGACACCAACGACAGCGTGAGCTTCGAGCTGCAGATCCGCAGGTGGGGTTTGGGGGGTTTGGGGTTTTGGGGGTCCTGGGGGTCTCGGGGTTTCCCTGGGGGTGTCCGGGGGTTGGGGGTGTCTGGGGGACCCGGGGGTTTCTCTGGGGGTCTCGGGGTGTCTCAGGGTGTCCCTGGGGGTCTCGGGGGTCCATGGGGGTCTCGGCGTGTCTCTGGGGTCCCAGGGGTGTCTGTGGGGGTCTCGGAGTGTCTCTGGGGGTCTCTGGGGGTCTCTGGGTGTCTCTGGGGGTCTCGGGGGATCTCGGAGGGTCCCCGAGGGCATTGGGTGTCTCAGAGGGTCTCTGGGTGTCTCAGGGGGTCTCGGGGTGTCCCTGAGTGTCTCGGGGGGTCTCAGGGGGTGTTCCTGGGGGTCTCGGGGCATCTCTGGGTGTCCCTGGAGGTCTCTGGGGGTCTACGGGGTGTCTCAGGGGGTCTCGGGGTATCTCCGGGGAGGTTGGGGGTCCCGGGGGGTCTCGGAGTGTCCCAGGGGGTGTCCCGGAGTGTCTCTGGGGGTCTCGGAGTGTCCCTGGGGGTGTCCTGGAGTGTCCCTGGGGGTCTCTGGGTGTCCCTGGAGGTCTCCGGGGGTCCCGGGGTGTCCCTGTCGGTGTCCCCGAGGGGCTTGGGTGTCTCCGGGACACCCCGGGGGTCTCTCTGGGTGTCCCGGGGGTGTCCCCGAAGTGTCCCCAGCATGTCCCCGGTGTCCCTAACCGCCCCGCCCCGCAGCAAGAACGCCAACAACTCGCAGAGCGCGCTGGTTCCGGTGGCGCTGGCGGTGCGCGCTGCCACCAGGGTGTCCGTGTTCGGGTGAGTGACACCGCGGCGACACCGCGGGGACAGCGCGGGGACACGGCCGGGCTGACCCGCACCCCCCCGGCGGTGTGTCCCCGCAGGGTGTCCAAGCCCGACGTTGTCACTGTCCCCGAGGGGGGGTGGGGACACGACCCCCCCCAGCGGCTGGAGGACTTGGGGCCACCCGTGGAGCACGTGTACGAGGTGGGGACAGCCGTGTCACCTGTGTCCCCAGGCTGCGGGCTCCCGTGTCCCCAAATCCGAGGGTTCCCGTGTCCCCAAACCCCGGGGATCCCCGTGTCCCCAAACCTGAGTTTGTCCCCATGTCCCCAAACCCAGTGGTCCTCGTGTCCCCAAACCCCGGGGGTTCCCATGTCCCCAAGCTGGGGTCCCCATGTCCCTCACCCTGGGGGGTCTCTGTGTCCCCAAGCCAGGAGTCCCCATGTCCCCAAACCCAGTGGTCCCGGTGTACCCCACCCTGTGGGTCCCCTTGTCCCCAAACCCAGTGGTCCCTGTGTCACCCACCCTGTGGGTCCCCATGTCCCCAAACCCGGGGGATCCCCATGTCCCCAAACCCCGGGGGTCCCCATGTCCCCAGCCTGGGGTCCCCATGTCCCCAAACCCGGAGGGTCCCCATGTCCCTCACCCTGCAGGTCCCCATGTCCCCAGCCTGAGGGTCCTTGTGCCCCTCACCCTGCAAGTCCCCATGTCCCCAGCCTAAGTGTCCCCGTGTCCCCAAACCCTGGAGGGCCCCATGGCCGTCACCCTGGGTGTCCTTGTGTCCCCAGCCGGGGGTCCCCATGTCCCCAAACCCAGTGGTCCCTGTGTCCCCAACCGGGGGTTCCCATGTCCCCAAATCCGGGGGTCCCCATGTCCCCAACTCGGGGTCCCCATGTCCCCAAACCCAGTGGTCCCCATGTTCCCAGCCTGGGTGTCCACCTGTCCCAAACCCGGGGGTCCCCTTGTCCCCAGCCTGCGGGTCCCCATGTCCCCAAACCCGGGGGTCCCCATGTTCCCAACCTGCAGGTCCCCATGTCCCCAACCTGGCGGTCCTTGTGTCCCTCACCCTGCAAGTCCCCATGTCCCCAAACCCAGTGGTCCCTGTGTCCCCAAAGCCGGGGGTTCCCATGTCCCCAAACTCAGGGTTCCCCATGTCCCCAACCTGGGATCCCTGTGTCCCTCATCCTGGGGGTCCTTGTGTCCCCAGGCTGGGGTCCCCATGTCCCCAGACCTGAGTTTGTCCCCATGTCCTCCAAACCTGGAGTCCCTGTGTCCCCAAATCCGGGAAGTCCCCATGTCCCTCATCCTGGGGGTCCCCATATCCCCAAACTGGAGTCCCTGTGTCCCTCACCCTGGCGGTCCTTGTGTCCCCAAACCCGACAGGTCCCTGTGTCACCCACCCTGCGGGTCCCCTTGTCCCCAAGATGGGGTCCTCGTGTCCCCAAACCTGAGTTTGTCCCCATGTCCTCCAAACCTGGAGTCCCCATGTCCCCAGCCTGGTGTCCCCATGTCCCCAAACCCCATGGTCCCCATGTCCCCAGCCTAGGTGTCCCCCTGTCTCAAACCCGGGGGTCCCCTTGTCCCCAACCTTGAGGTCCTTGTGTCACTCACCCTGCAAGTCCCCGTGTCCCCAAACCCAGGGAGTCCCCATGTCCCCAATCTGCAGGTCGCCATGTCCCCAAACCCCAGGAGTCCCCTTGTCCCCACCCTGGTGTCCCCATGTCCCCAATCCCGTGGTTCCCCCCTCCTGACCCCGCGCCCCGGGGATGTCCCCGTGTCCCCTGTGTGTCCCCAGGTGGTGAACGAAGGTCCCAGTGCCATCAGCCATGGTGTCCTGGAGCTCAGCTGTCCCCTGAGCCACCGCGGCCACCCGCTGCTCTATGTCACCGGTCACTCGGGGCTCAGCAACTGCTCGGCCAGTCACCCGCTGGACCCGCTGCGCCTGGCGGTATGGGGACAGTGGGGAAAATGGGGACAATGGGGACAGTGGGGACATTGGGGACAGTGGGGATGATGGGGACATTGGGGACATTGGGGACACTGGAGACAGTGGGGACAGTGGGGACAATGGGGACAATGGGGACAGTGGGGACACTGGGGACACTGGAGACAATGGGGACACTGGGGACAGTGGGGACAGTGGGGACACTGGGGACAATGGGGACAGTGGGGACACTGGGGACATTGGGGACATCTGGGACACTGGGGACAGTGGGGACACTGGGGACACTGGGGACAGTGGGGACACTGGGGACAGTGGGGACACTGGGGACATCGGGGACAATGGGGACAATGGGGACACTGGGGACACTGGGGACAGTGGGGACATTGGGGACAATGGGGACACTGGGGACAATGGGGACAATGGGGACACTGGGGACACTGGGGACAGTGGGGACATTGGGGACAATGGGGACACTGGGGACAATGGGGACAATGGGGACACTGGGGACACTGGGGACACTGGGGACAGTGGGGACAGTGGGGACAGTGGGGACATTGGGGACAGTGGGGACAATGGGGATAATAAGGACATTGGGGACAATGGGGAGCTGTGGGGACACTGGGGACAATGGGGACAGTGGGGAAAATGGGGACAATGGGGACAATGGGGGATGGGACACTGAGGACATGAGGGGACATTTGGTGGCACTGGGAGATGGTGCAATATGGGCTCTGGAGGGTGTCGGGCACCTTGGGGACATCGGGTGGCACTGGGGACATCGGGTGACTCTGGGGACATCGGTAACACTGGGGACATCGGGTGGCTCTGGGGACATCAGGTGACACCGGGAGCCGCCGGGGGTGGCCGAGGGTGGCCTGGCCAGGCTGTCCCCAGCACTGTCCCCTCTGTCCCCAGGAGCAGGAGCAGAGCCCAGGGCCACACGTCCTGCAGCGCCGCGACACGAGGGACACTGGGGACAGCGGGGACACCCTGGTGAGTGCCACTGTCCCCTCCTTGTCACCCTGTGTCACCCTGGGCTGACCTGACTGACTGTCCCGCCATTGTCCCCTCCTTGTCCCCTCTGTGTCACACCCCAGTCTGTCCCACCATTGTCCCCTCCTTGTCACCCTGTGTCACCCGGGGTTGGCCTGACTGACTGTCCTGCCATTGTCCCCTCCTTGTCCCCTCTGTGTCACACCCCAGGCTGGTCTAACTGTCCCACCATTGTCCCCTCCCTGTCCCCCTGTGTTACCCCAGGCTGGCCTGACTGACTGTCCCACCATTGTCCCCAAGGCGGGTGGAGTTGGGGTGACCCAGCTGGTGGCAGGGGGTGGCCTGGCCCTTGGGGACACCCTGGGGACACCCTGGGGACACCTGGGGGTGCTGCTGTCCCCCCGTGGTGACATCGTGGTGTCCCCTGGGGGTGCTGCTGTCCCCTGTGGTGACACTGCTGTTGTCCCCCGGGGTGCTGCTGTCCCCTGCAGTGTCCCCTGGGGTGCTGCTGTCCCCGTTGGTGACACCACAGTGTCCCCTGGGGTGCTGCTGTCCCCCTTGGTGACACCACAGTGTCCCCTGGGGTGCTGCTGTCCCCTCTGGTGACGCTGTGGTGTCGCCTGGGGCGCTGCTGTCCCCCTGCAGTGTCCCCTGGGCTGCTGCTGTCCCCCCTGTGGTGACACTGCTGCTGTCCCCTGGCGGTGCTGCTGTCCCTCCGTGGTGACACCGCCGTGTCCCCTGGGCTGCTGCTGTCCCCTGTGGTGACACCACGGTGTCCCCTGGGGTGCTGCTGTCCCCTGCGGTGTCACCACAGTGTTCCCTGAGGGTGCTGCTGTCCCTTCTGGTGACGCTGTGGTGTCGCCTGGGGCGCTGCTGTCCCCCTGCGGTGTCCCCTGGCGGTGCTGCTGTCCCCCCTGCGGTGTCACCACAGTGTCCCCTGAGGGTGCTGCTGTCCACCCTGGTGACATGGCGGTGTCCCCTGGGGTGCTGCTGTCCCCTGCGGTGTCCCCTGGCGGTGCTGCTGTCCCCCCTGTGGTGACACCACGGTGTCCCCTGGGCTGCTGCTGTCCCCTGTGGTGACACGGTGATGTCCCCTGGGGTGCTGCTGTCCCCTGTGGTGACACCACAGTGTCCCCTGGCGTGCTGCTGTCCCCTGCGGTGTCACCACAGTGTCCCCTGGGGCTGCTGCTGTCCCCCTTGGTGACATCGCGGTGTCCCCTGGGGGTGCTGCTGTCCCCTGTGGTGACACTGTTGCTGTCCCCTGGGGTGCTGCTGTCCTTCATGGTGACACCGCGGTGTCCCCTGGGCTGCTGCTGTCCCCTGTGGTGTCACCACGGTGTCCCCTGAGGGTGCTGCTGTCCCCCTTGGTGACATCTCGGTGTCCCCCCTGGTGACATCTCGGTGTCCCCCCGGTGCCAGGGCTGTCCCGAGGCCGAGTGCTTCCGGCTGCGCTGTCCCTCGGGGGCGCTGGAGAGACAGCAGAGGGTCAGCCTGAGACTCACCTTCCGCCTGAGGAGCCCGCCGGCCAGACAGGTGAGACCCAAAAATAGCCAAAATATCCTAAAAATATCCTAAAATATCCTAAAAATATCATAAAACCCCAAATCCCTGAGGAGCCCGCCGGCCAGACAGGTGAGACCCCAAAATACCCCAAAAATATCCTAAAAATATCCCAAAAATAACCCAAAATACCCAAAAACCCAAATCCCCGAGGAGCACGCCGGGGAGACAGGTGAGACCCCAAAATAGCCAAAATAGCCCAAAAATATCCTAAAATATCCTAAAAATATCCCAAAAATATCCTAAAAATATCCTAAAACCCCAAATCCCTGAGGAGCCCGCCGGGCAGACAGGTGAGACCCCAAAATACCCTAAAAATATCCTAAAAATATCCCAAAAATATCCTAAAAATATCATAAAACCCCAAATCCCTGAGGAGCCCGCCAGGGAGACAGGTGAGACCCAAAAATATCCTAAAATACCCCAAAATATCCTAAAATATCCTAAAAATATCCTAAAATATCCTAAAAATATCATAAAACCCCAAATCCCTGAGGAGCCCGCCGGGCAGACAGGTGAGACCCCAAAATACCCCAAAATATCCTAAAAATATCCCAAAAATAACCCAAAAATATCCTAAAACCCCAAAAACCCAAAAAATTCCCCAAAAAACCCAAAAAATACCACAAAAAAACCCCAAAACCCCCGAAAATACCCCATAAAAACCCCCAAAAGTAACCCAAAATAGCTCAAAAAAACCCCAAAAATAACCAAAAATACCCCAAAAATCCCAAATCCCTGAGGAGCCCGCCGGGCCGACAGGTGAGACCCCAAAATAGCCAAAAATATCCCAAAAATATCCCAAAAATATCCTAAAACCCCAAAATACCCAAAAACCCCCCCAAAAACCCCAAAATACCCAAACCCCCCAAAAACCCCAAAAATAACCCAAAATACCCCAAAAATACCCAAAAAATACCCCAAAAAACCCCAAAACAAAAAAAAAAAAATATCCCAAAAATATCCTAAACCCCAAATCCCTGAGGAGCCCACCTGGCCGCCAGGTGATACCCCAAAATATCCCAAAAAATAACCAAAAATATCCCAAAATAGCCCAAAAACCCAAAAATACCCAAAACCCAAAGAAAAACAAAAAAAAAACCCAAAAATAACCCAAAATACCCAAAAAATACCCAAAAATACCCAAAAATACCCAAAAAACCCAAAAATACCCCAAAAATCCCAAATCCCTGAGGAGCCCGCCGGGCCGACAGGTGAGACCCCAAAATAGCCAAAAAAATGTCCCAAAAATATCCTAAAACCCCAAAATACCCAAAACCCCCCAAAAAAACCCCAAAAATAACCCAAAATACCCCAAAAATACCAAAAAAATACCCCAAAAATACCCCAAAAACCCCCAAAATACCAAAAAAATACCCAAAAAATACCCCAATAAAACCCAAACCCAAAAATATACCCCAAAATATCCTAAAACCCCAAATCCCTGAGGAGCCCGCCGGGCCGACAGGTGAGACCCCAAAAATAACCGAAAAATATCCCAAAAAACCCAAAATACCAAAAAAAATACCCAAAAAAACCCCCAAAACCGAAAAATACCCCAAAAAACCCAAAAGAACCCAAATCCCTGCAGACCCCCTCTGGGCGCCAGGTGAGACCCCAAAAATACCCCAAAAATACCCCAAAAAAACCCAAAAAAACCCAAAATTCCCTGCAATCCCCTAAAATTCCCTGAAAAAAAAAAAAAAAACAAATGAAATTCCCTGAAATTCCCCAAAATTCACTGGGAAGAAAAACCCAAAAATTCCCCAAAATTCCCTGGAAAAAAAAAAAAAAATTTGATTCGTTGCGATCCCCTAAAATTTCCTGGAAAAAAAACCTGAAAACTCCCTGAGATTCCCCAAAATTCCCCGGGAAAAAAAAAACCAAAATTCCCTGAAAAAACACCTCCAAAATTCCTTGAAATTCCCCAAAATTCCCTGGAAAGGAAAACCGAAATTCCCTGAGAAAAAAACCCAAAATTTCCCTGGGATTCCCCAAAATTCCCTGGAAAAAAACCCCAAAATTCCCTGAAAAAACACCTCCGAAATTCCCTGAAATTCCCCAAAATTCCCTGGAAAAACACCTCCAAAATTCCCTGCGATTCCACAGAATTCCCTAGGAAAATAAAACTTGAAAATTCCCTGAAATTCCCCAAAATTCCCTGGGAAAAAAAAAAAAAACAACGAAATTCCCTGGAAAAAAACCTGAAAATTCCCTGAAATTCCCCAAAATTCCCTGGGACACCCCGGGGGTGGCTTTGGGTGTCCCCGAGTGTCCCTCGCCTGTCCGCGGTGGCACTGAGGGCTGTCCCCTGTGCCCGCGGTGGCACTGAGGGCTGTCCCCGAGTGTCACCAGTGGCACTGAGGGCTGTCCCCTGTGTCACCGGTGGCACTGAGGGCTGTCCCCACCTGTCCGCGGTGGCACTGAGGGCTGTCCCCGAGTGTCACCAGTGGCACTGAGGGCTGTCCCCCGTGTCCGCGGTGGCACTGAGGGCTGTCCCCAACTGTCCGCAGTGGCACTGAGGGCTGTCCCCTGTGTCGCGGTGGCACTGAGGGCTGTCCCCTGTGTCTGCGGTGGCACTGAGGGCTGTCCCCGAATGTCCCCTGTGTCGCGGTGACACTGAGGGCTGTCCCCGAATGTCCCCTGTGTCGCCGGTGGCACTGAGGGCTGTCCCCGCGTGTCGCCAGTGGCACTGAGAGCTGTCCCCGAGTGTCCCCTGTGTCCGCGGTGGCACTGATGGCTGTCCCTGAGTGTCCGCGGTGGCACTGAGAGCTGTCCCCGAGTGTCGCCGGTGGCACTGAGGGCTGTCCCCTGTGCCCGCGGTGGCACTGAGGGCTGTCCCCTGTGTCGCCGGTGGCACTGAGGGCTGTCCCCGAGTGTCGCCGGTGGCACTGAGGGCTGTCCCCGAGTGTCCGCGGTGGCACTGAGGGCTGTCCCCGCCTGTCCGCGGTGGCACTGAGGGCTGTCCCCTGTGCCCGCGGTGGCACTGAGGGCTGTCCCCGAGTGTCGCGGTGGCACTGAGGGCTGTCCCCTGTGTCCGCGGTGGCACTGAGGGCTGTCCCCCGTGTCCCCTGTGTCGCAGCGGGAGTTGGGGACACCGGCGCTGCGCTGTGACGCAGAGTTCAGGGTGCTGCAGCTGCCATACCGCGTGCGGCCAGAGTCCTACCCGCGCCACCGGCTGCAGGTGACACAGGGACACGGGGACATCGGGGGGACTTGGGGACATGGGGGATATGGGGGGATATGGGGACATCGGGGACATGGGGAACACTGCATCTGGCCAGAGTCCTACCCGCGCCACCGGCTGCAGGTGACACAGGGACTTGGGGACACCGAGGGGACAGGGAGGGACTTGGGGACATGGGGGACATGGGGGACATGGGGGACATGGGGGACATGGGGGACGGGGAGGGACTTGGGGACATGAAGGACATGGGGGACACTGCGTCTGGCCAGAGTCCTACCCGCGCCACCGCCTGCAGGTGACACAGGGACTTGGGGACATCGGGGGGACTTGGGGACATGGGGGAATGGGGGACACGGGGGACAATGTGTCCGACCAGAGTCCTACCTGCGCCACCGGCTGCAGGTGACACAGGGACTTGGGGACACCGAGGGGACGGGGAGGGACTTGGGGACATGGGGGATATGGGGGACAGGGAGAGACTGGGGGATATGGGGACATGAGGGATATGGGGACATGGGGGATATGGGGGACATGGGGGACGGGGAGGGACATGGGGGACATGGGGGACATGGGGGACACCGCGTCTGGCCAGAGTCCTACCCGCGCCACCACCCGCAGGTGCCACAGGGACACGGGGACATGGGGGGGACTTGGGGACATCGGAGGATCTTGGGGACACGGCAGGGATGGGGATGGACATGGGGACAAGAGGGACATGGGGACACGGGGGACATCGGGTCCAGCCAGAGTCCTATGCCTGCAGGTGCGACAGGGGACATGGGGACACAGGGAGGACAGGGAGGGACACGGGGGACACGGGGACCCGGGGAGGGACATGGGGCGGACGAGGCTGCAGTGGCTGCCGGGGTGACACCGCGGGTGACACTGAGATCGGGGGTGGCGGGAGGTGACACCGCTGGCGTGATCCCGCCACGAGGCAGCCGGGGGGGTCCCGGTGTGGGTGGCACTGGGTGGCACTGGGTGGCAGTGGTGTCGCTGTGGGTCAGACAGGGTGATGCTGTGTGTGACCCCTGTCTGTCGCTGTCCCCAGGTGGTGACAGCGCTGTCCCTGTCCCGTCCCGAGGCGGCCGGGGGGGTCCCGGTGTGGGTGGCACTGTGTGACCCCGGTGTGTCGCTGTCCCCAGGTGGTGACAGCGCTGTCCCTGTCCCGCCCCGAGGCGGCCGGGGGGGTCCCGGTGTGGGTGGCACTGGGTGACCCCGGTGTGTCGCTGTCCCCAGGTGGTGATAGCGCTGTCCCTGTCGCGCCCCGAGGCGGTCGGGGGGGTCCCGGTGTGGGTGGCACTGTGTGACTCCTGTCTGTCGCTGTCCCCAGGTGGTGACAGCGCTGTCCCTGTCCCGCCCCGAGGCGGCCGGGGGGGTCCCGGTGTGGGTGGCACTGTGTGACCCCTGTCTGTCGCTGTCCCCAGGTGGTGACAGCGCTGTCCCTGTCGCGCCCCGAGGCGGCCGGGGGGGTCCCGGTGTGGGTGGTGGTCCTGGCGGTGCTGCTCGGGCTGCTGCTGCTCGGCCTGCTCTGCTACGGACTGTACAAGGTGAGCCTGGGGACAGCGGGGACACTGGGGACACCGGGGGACACTGGGGACACTGCGGGGACACTGGGAGGGTCGTGGGGGGACACTGGGGATATACTGCAGGGACACTGGGGGACACTGGGGAGACACTGGGGGGACACTGCGGGGACATTGGGGTGACAATGGGGACACTGGGAGGGCCGTGGGGGACACTGGGGACACTGCGGGGACATTGGGGGATACTGGGGGGACACTGGGGACACTGCAGGGACATTGGGGACACTGGGGATATACTAGGGGACACTGGGGGACACTGGGGGGACACTGGGGACACCGGGAGGGTCATGGGGGACACTGGGGGGTCCTGGAGGGACACTTGGGGACACTGGGGGAACATTGGGGATATACTGGGGGGACACTGAGGATATACTGGGGATACTTGGGGACACTGGGGGACACAGTGGGGACACAGTGGGGACACTGGGGGACACTGGGGGGACATTGGGGATATACTAGGGGGATACTGGGGGGACACTGGGGGACACTGTGGAGACACTGGGGACACTGGGAGGGATGTAGGGGGATACTGGGGGGGTCCTGGAGGGACACTGGGGGGCCATATGGGGCCCAGGGGGGACATGGGGTGGCACTGGAGGGACACGGGGGTCACTGGAGGGACACGGGGGTCACAGGGGTGTCACCGGGGTGTCTCGGTGTCCCCTGACCCCCGCGCTGTCCCCAGCTGGGGTTCTTCAAGCGCTCCGGGCCGTACGGCACTGCCATGGAGAAGGCGCAGCTCAAACCCCAGGCAGCCTCCGAGGCCTGAGGGGACACCGCGGTGACGGGGACATCCCATGGCCTGGGGACACCCCGCCGTGACAGGGACACCCCATGGCTTGGGGACACCCCACGGCCTGGGGACACCCCGCCGTGACAGGGACACCCCATGACTTGGGGACACCCCATGGCCTGGGACGCTCCACAGTTTGAGGACACCAAAAGTCTTGGGGACACCTCATGGCTTGGGGACACCCCGTGGCTTGGGGACACCCCACGGCCTGGGGACACCCCGAGGTGATGGGGACAACCCACAGCTTGGGAACACCTCATGGCTTGGGGACAACTCATGCCTTGGGACGCTCCATGGTTCGGGGACATCGAACAGCTTGGGGACACCCCATCGCTTGGGGACACCTCATGGCTTGGGGACACCCCGTGGCTTGAGGACACTCCACAGTTTGGGGACACCGAACGGCTTGGGGACACCTCATGGCTTGGGGACACCTCATGGCTTGGAGACACCCCATGGCTTGGGGACAACTCATGGCTTGGGGACACCTCATGGCTTGGGGACCCTCACAAGGACGGTGTCACCTGCATGGCTGGCGACCCCCCGGAGGTGTCACCTGCACGGACCCCTATGCTGGCGATGTCACCTGTGCCACCGAGGACATCCCCACTGGTGGGGACCTTCACACGGACAGTGTCACCTGCACGCCTGGGGACACCACAGCCCTGGGGACACTGCGAGGACAGTGTCACCTGCATGGCCAGGGATGTTCCCACTGCTGGGGACACCGCAAGGACAGTGCCACCTGCACAGCCACCAATGTCCCCATTCCTGGGCACCCCTCACGGACAGTGTCACCTGCATGGCTGGGATTGTCCCCACTGCTGGGGACACCTCATGGACAGTGTCACCTGCACCGGCAGTGTCACCTGCATGGCTGGGATTGTCCCCACTGCTGGGGACACCTCACGGACAGTGTCACCTGCACCGGCGGTGTCACCTGCATGGCCAATGTCACCCGCACAGGTGACATCCCCACCCCACACCCTGGCAGGGGACAGCCACGGTGTCACCTCCCACATCGGACTGGGAATGACCGGGAATTGTCACCACCGCGAATTGTCACCACCGCGAATTGTCACCCCCGGACTGGGCACCGCCACGGTGGCACATGGGGTGACACCGAGCTGGCACTGCCACGCTGGACACGGGCACGGCTGGCATGCTGGGCGCGGGGACACTTTGGGGACACCACCGGGACACTGCAAGGACACCGCGGGGACACTTTGGGGACACTGCAAGGACACTACAGGGACACCCCAGGGACTCGCCGGTGGCCTCAGCGCTGTGACCTCAGCCGGGACAGGAGCTGCTGGCGGTGTCACCGCTGTCACCCTGTCCCCAGGGACGGTGCCACCCGCTGTCCCTTGGTGCCACCCGCTGTCCCCCGGTGCCATCTGCTGTCCCTTGGTGCCACCCGCTGTCCCTTGGTGCCACCGCCGCTGCACTGCCCTGTCCCCGCCGCGGGCACCTCACTTTGCACTGACCCCTGTCCCCGGGATGTCCCCGGGGTGTCCCCGCGGTGTCCCCAGGGTGTCCCCAGGGTGTCCCCGGGGTGTCACTCGGGTGTCGCCGGGTGTCGCCGGGTGTCGCGGGGGGTTTGCACTATGGCGGGGGGCGCGGGGGGAGGGGCGGCTTTGGTTTGTATTTAATTGGGGGAGGGGCGGCCGCGGGGCCACCAATAAACCAGTGTGACCCGGAGGTGGCCCTGGGGACGTGGGGACACGCAGGGGGATGTGGGGACATGGGGACACGCAGGGGGACATGGCGACACACACGGGGACATGGGGACACAGGGACGTGGGGACACACCGGGGGACGTGGGGACACAGGGACGTGGCGACACACATGGGGACATGGGGACACACATGGGGACACACACGGGCCAGGTGGGCACAGGGACTTGGGGACAGAGGGACACGGGGACACAGAGACACACACGGGGACATGGGGAGACACGGACATGGGGACACGGGGACACAGTGACATGGGGACACACATGGGCCAGGTGGGCACAGGGACAGAAGGACAGGGACAGGGGGACAGAGGGACACAGGGACAAATGGACACGGGGACGTGGGGACATGAGGACACAGGGAAAGAGGGACATGGGACAGGGGGACACACACAGGGACACAGGAACACTCACAGTGACACAGAGACACACACAGGGACATGGGAACACAGGGACATGGGGACATGGGGACACTCACAGTGACACGGGGACATGAGGACACAAGGACATGGGGACACAGGGAAAGAGGGACACAGGGACACACACAGGGACACACACAGTGACACAGGGACACGGGGACACAGTGACACAGGGACATGGGGACAGCCAGAGGGACACGGGGACACTCACAGGGACATGGGGACACTCACAGTGACACAGGGACATGGGGACTCAGGGACACAGGGACATGGGGACATGGGAACATGGGGACAGCCAGAGGGACATGGGGACACTCACAGTGACACAGGGACACACACAGGGACATAGGGACAGAGACATGGGGACATTCACAGTGACACAGGGACATGGGGACATGGGGACAGCCAGAGGGACACGGGGACACAGGTACAGAGGGACACAGTGACACAGGGACACACATGGGGACATGGGGACACAGGGACACAGGGACACAGGGACACACATGGGGACATGGGGACACAGGTACAGAGGGACACAGGGACACAGGGACACAGGGACACACACAGTGACACAGCGACACAGTGACACAGGGACATAGGGACAGAGACATGGGGACATTCAGTGACACAGGGACATGGGGACACTCACAGGGAAAGGGGGACAGGGGGACACTACAGGGACACGGGAACACAGTGACACAGGGACATGGGGACACAGGGAAAGAGGGACATGGGACAGGGACACACACAGTGACACAGGGACACACACAGGGACATGGGGATACAGGGACACAGGTACACAGGGACATGGGGACAGCCAGAGGGACACGGGGACACACACAGGGACATGGGGACACTCACAGTGACACGGGGACACTCACAGTGACACAGGGACACAGGTACAGAGGGACACGGGACACAGGGACACGGGGACACAGTGACACAGGGACACACATGGGGACATGGGGACACAGGGACACAGGTACAGAGGGACACAGGGACACAGGGACACGGGGACACAGGGAAAGAGGGACATGGGACAGGGGGACACACACAGTGACACGGGGACACAGGTACAGAAGGACACAGTGACACACACAGGGACATGGGGACAGCCAGAGGGACATGGGAACATGGGGACACAGGGACATGGGGACACTCACAGTGACATGGGGACAGAGGGGACACAGGGAAAGTACACGGGGACATGGGGACACAGGGACATGGGGACATGGGGACACTCACAGGGACACGGGGACACTCAGTGACACAGGGACATGAGGACACAGGGAAAGAGGGACATGGGACAGGGGGACACAGTGACACAGGGACATGGGGACATTCACAGTGACATAGGGACACAGCTACACAGTGACACAGGGATATGGGGACATGAGGACAGCCAGAGGGACATGGGGACACTCACAGTGACACAGGGACATGGAGACATGGGGACACAGGGACACACACAGTGACATGAGGAAACAGGGACATGGGGACACTCACAGTGACACAGGGACATACGTGGGGACACTACAGTGACACTGGGACACAGGTACAGAAGGACACAGTGACACACACAGTGACACACACAGTGACACACACGGGGACACAGTGACACCGCCGGCCGGTCACGCCCCGCTGCCCGCGCAGCTCAATTACAGCTCATTAGCAGCCGGGACTCGTCGGGCGTCAATAATTTATTGATCGCTCATTAATCATTCATCAATCATTCATCAATAATTGATCAATAATTGATCCCCACTGCCCCCCCCCGACACCGCGGGCTGCTGCTGGGGGGACAGTGACAGCGGGACACCCGGAGAGCCCAGAGACCCTAGAGAGACCCCAGAGACCCCAGAGAGACCCTATAGAGACCCTCAGAGAGACCCTATAGGGACACCCTATAGAGACCCTATAGAGACCCTATAGGGACACCCTATAGAGATCCTATAGAGACCCTATAGGGACACCCTATAGAGATCCTATAGAGACCCCATAGAGACCCTATAGAGACCCTATAGAGACCCTATACAGACCCTATACAGACCCTATAGGGACACCCTATAGAGATCCTATAGAGACTCTCAGAGACCCTATAGACACCCTACAGAGACCCCCTAGAGACACACCGGAGACCCCATAGGGACCCTATAGAGACACCCTATAGAGACCCCATAGACACCCCAGAGAGACCCCATAGAGAGCCTCAGAGACCCTATAGAGACCCCAGAGAGATCCCAGAGAGACCCTATAGAGACACCACAGAGACCCCAGAGAGACCCCAGAGACCCCATAGAGACCCTATAGAGACCCCATAGAGACCCCATATAGACACCCTATAGAGACCCCAGAGAGACCCTATAGGGACCCTATAGGGACACCCTATAGAGACCTTATAGAGATCCCAGAGAGACCCCTAGAGACCCTATAGAGACCCTACGGAGACCCTATAGGGACACCCTATAGAGACCCTATAGAGACCCCATAGAGACACACCAGAGACCCCATAGGCACCCTATAGAGACACCCTATAGAGACCCCATAGGGACCCCATAGAGACCCTATAGAGACACCATAGAGAGCCTATAGAGAGCCTATAGAGACCCCAGAGACCCTATAGAGACCCCAGAGAGAGCCAACAGAGACCACCTAGGGACCCCATAGAGATCCCATTGGGACCCCGGAGACCCTATAGAGAGCCTCAGAGACCCTATAGAGACACCCCAGAGACCCCATAGACACCTCACAGCACCCCCAGACACCCTATAGAGACCCCATAGGGACCCCATAGAAATCCCATAGAGACCCCATAGAGAGACCCCACGGAAACCCCACAGAGACATCACAGACACCTGACAGCACCCCACAGAGACCCCACAGACCCCATAGAGACCTCCCGGGACCCAGAAACCCCCTGAGAGCCCCACAGACCCCACAGAGACCGCATAGAGACCCCACAGCACCCCCAGAGTCCCCACAGAGACCCCACAGAAACTCCACAGAGACCCTACAGACCCCACAGAGATCTCCCGGCGTCCAGAGACCCCTTGAGAGCCCCACAGACGCCCCAGAGCCCCCCGAGAGAGCCCACAGGGACCCCACAGACCCCAGAAACCTCCCGAGAGCCCCACAGACCCCCCAGAGTCCCCCGAGAGACCCCACAGAGACCCCACAGCCCTCCCAAAACCCAGAGACCCCCCGAGAAACCCACCGACCCCACAGAGATCCCATAGAGACCCCATAGAGACCCCACAGAAACTCCACAGAGCCCCACAGACCCCACAAACACCCCACAGAGACCTCCCGCGACCCCACAGACCCCCTGAGAGCCCCAAAGACCCCACAGTGCCCCCCGAGAGATCCACAGACCCCATAGAAACCCCACAGAGACCCCACAGAGACCTCCGGCGACACAGAGACCCCCTGAGAGCCCCAGAAACCCCCTGAGAGCCCCCCATAGAGACCCCACAGACCCCATATAGACTCCACAGAGCCCCACAGACCCCTTGAGAGCCCCAAAAGCCCCACAGACCCCAGAAACCTCCCGAGAGACCCCACAGAGACCCCCGAGAGCCCCACAAACCCCTCAGAGCTCCCCGAGAGACCCCACAGACCCCACAGAGACCTCCCGCGACCCAGAGACCCCATAGGGACCCCACAGACCCCACAGAGACCCCCAGAGCCCACAGCCCCCCCAAAATGCAGAACCCCCCCAGCCCCACAGACCCCACAGACCCCATAAACCCCACAGAGACCAGATAACCCCAGAGACCCCTGGAGCCCAGAGACCCCATAGGGACCCCACAGACACCACAGAGACCCCACAGAGACCCCCAGAGCCCCCTGAGAGACCCACAGACCCCACAGACCCCTTGAGAGCCCCAAAAACCCCACAGACCCCAGAAACCTCCCGAGAGACCCCACAGAGACCCCCGAGAGCCCCACAAACCCCTCAGAGACACCCTAGAGACCCCACAGACCCCACAGAGACCCCTAGAAACCCCTCAGAGCCCCCCGAGAGCCCCACAGAGACCTCCCACGACCCAGAGACCCCCGAGAGCCCCACAGAGACTCTAGAAACCTCAGAGCCCCCGGAGCCCCAGAGACCTCCGGACCCAGAGACCCCTTGAGAGCCCCACAAACCCCTTGAGACCCCCATAGAGACCCCACAGAGACCTCCCGGCATCCAGAGACCTCCCGAGAGCCCCAAAGACCCCACAGAGACCCTCAGAACCCCCAAGAGACCCCACAAAGCCCCGAGAGCCCCAGAGACCCCCAGATCCCCCCAGACCCCTAGAGCCCCATAGAGACCCCACAGACCCCAGAAAGCCCCTGAGAGACCCCAGAGACCCCACAGACCCACAGAAGCTCCACAGAGACCCCTACAGACCCCACAGAGACCCCCAGAGCCCCCCGAGAGACCTCCCCCAAACCCCCAGAGCCCCACAGACCCCCAGAGCCCCCCAGAGCCCCCCAGAGCCCCGAGAGCCCCACAGAGCCCCCAGAGTCCCCCTCCAGACCCCCAGAGCCCCATAGAGACCCCACAGACCCCAGAGCCCCCAGAGCCCCCAGAGCCCCCGGAGAGCCCCACAGACCCCTGAGAGACCCCACAGAGACCTCACAGAGACCCCACAGCCCCCAAAACCCCACAGACCCCTCGAGAGCCCCACAGACCTCAGACCCCGCAGAGACCCCACAGAGACCCCACAACCCCCTTAAACCCCCACAGACCCCCCAGAGACCCCAGAGACCCCCAGCCCCCCAAATCCCATCCAGAGACCTCAGCCGCCCCCAAATCCCATCCTCCATTCCCACCCCACCCCATTCCCACGCTCGCGGGTGGGGCAGGGTGGGTCCATTTTCCCCATCCTCACCCACCCCACCCGCGCGGTTCCCATGGCAACCCCCTCCCCCTCCCCTCCCACCCACCCACGCGTGTCGCGACACGTGCGCGACCCCGCCCGCCGCGCACGCGCGTGGGGAACCACCGGGGGGGGGGTGGGGCGGGGAGCGCGCCGGGAACGCGCGTGGACGCGGCGGGAGCACGTGAGCGCTCGGGGGGGGTGACAAGGGACACCGGGGGGGGGGGTGACAACGAGTGGAGGGGAGGGGGACACGCGTGGGGGGGGGGCGACACGCGCGGGAGAGCTCCGCTCTCCCCCTTTTAAAGCCCACCCACCCCCGTGCCCTACCCTGAGCGCCGCCATTGGCTGCGGTGACACGGAGCGGGTGACACGGAGCGGGGTGACACGGGAGGGGGGTGACACCGGGGGGACACGGGCACGCGGGGAGGGTGGGGGGGGGACACGCAGGGGACACGCAGGGCGCCGCCGCCGCCAGAGGGGCCGGGGGGGCCCGGCAGGTAAGGGCGCGGGGGGGTGCGGGGGGGTTTGGGGACATCGGGGGGACATCGGGGGACAGAGGGGGACAGCAGGGGGACAGAGGGGGGGTGGCGGTGCCCAGCGGAGAACTCCAACTGCCCCCCCGGTGCGGCGCGGAGACCCCCGGGAGGGAGCTGGGGGGGTCCTGGGGGGTCCCCGGTGGGTCCCTGGAGGGTCCTGAGTGTCCCTCGGTGTCCCTAAGTGTCCCTGACTGTCGCGGCGATGTCGCGATATCCCCCAACTCACCCAAACCCCCCCCGCGCATCCCCCGGTGCGGCACGGAGACCCCCGGGAGGGATCTGGGGGGGTCCCTGGGTGTCCCTGGGTGTCCCTGGGGGTCCCTCAGTGTCCCTAAGTGTCCCTCAGTGTCCCTGGATGTCGCCGGCATGTCGCGATATCCCAAACCCCCCCCCCCGCGCATCCCCGGTGCGGCGCGGCGACCCCCGGGATGGACCTGAGGGGATCCCTGGGGGGTCCCTGGGGGTCTTGGGGGGTCCCTGACTGTCCCTAAATGTCCCTGACCATCCCAGGGATGTCACCGCGATGTCGCGACATCCCAAACCCTCCCCGCGCATCCACCGCGCCCCCTGTACGAACCCGGGGGGCTCCCGGGGGGGTGGTCGGGGGTCTCCCTGCCGGCGGTCCCGGTTGCCCCCCCGAGCCTCCCGGTCGCCCCCCGGTGCAGGGCGATGCTCCGCGCCCCGGGCCCGCTCGGGCCGACCCCCGGCCGCCTCCTGCTGCCCGACGCGCTCCGCTTGCTGCCGCCGCTGCCCGGGGTGAGCGGGGCCGGGGGGCTCCGGGGGGCTCCGGGGGGCTCCGGGAGGGGTTTGGGGGGCGGCTAGGGGGACATTTGGGGGTCTGGAGGGGTCTGGAGGGGGTGGGGGCTCGGGATTGCAGTTGAATTCACCGGGAATGAGCCTGGCCGGTGCGCCGGGGGTTGGGGGTCCCGGTACCGGACGCGCTCCCGGGGGGCTCCGGGGGCACCGGGAGGACACCGGGGAGGGGTTTGGGGGCGGCTAGGGGGTCTGGGGGGTCTGGGGTGTCTAGGGTCGGTGGGGGCTCGGGATTGCCGTTAAATTCACCGGGGATGAGCCTGGCCGGTGCTTGGGGGATTTGGGGTCCTGGTACCGGCTGGGAG
This sequence comes from Lichenostomus cassidix, assembly GCF_008360975.1. Classification (NCBI taxonomy): domain Eukaryota; kingdom Metazoa; phylum Chordata; class Aves; order Passeriformes; family Meliphagidae; genus Lichenostomus; species Lichenostomus cassidix. Next base: position 1,089,525 of record NC_139509.1, read on the forward strand.
GTCCTGTACCGGCTGGGGGGTCCTGGGGGTCCCTGGGTTCGGGGTCCTCTGACTGTCGCAGGGATGTCGCAGCGATGTCGCGATATCCCCCAACTCAAACTTCTGGGGTTTGGGGTCCCGGGGGGCTCGGGAGGGGTTGAGCCGGGGGGGTTTCGGGGGGTTTTTGGGGATTTTGGGGGATTTTTGGGGGATTTTGGGGGTCCCGGTGCCGGAGGGGGGCTCAGGGGGTTTCGCTCCGGTGGCCGCGAGGGGCGCGCGGGGTCCCGGGGGGGCGGGGCGGCTCCGCCCCCTCCCGGCCGCCGTACCGGGACCCCCCCGCGGCCCCCCCGGGAGAGCCGCCGGGGAACCCCTGAGACCCCCGGAGCGACGGCGGGACCCCCGAACGGCCCCGGGAGGAATCCCGAGACCCCCAAACCCCTCGGGACCCCCAAATTCCCCCCGGGAGGAATCCCGGGACCCCCTGAAATCCCCCGAGACCCCCCTGGGAGGAATCCCGAGACCCCCCAAACACCCCCGGGATTAATCCAGGGACCCCCAAACCCCCCGAGAGCCCCGAAACCCCGGACCCCTGAAACCCCTGGGAGGAATCCCCGAGACCCCAAACACCCCCGAGGTATCCCGGACCCCCGAAACCCCCCGGGACCCCTGAAACCCCGGGAGGAATCTCGAGACCCCTGAAACACCCCTGGACCACCGGAACCCCCCCCCGGGATAACAGGGGGCGAACGGGGGAACCCCCGGGACCCCCAAACAGCCCCGGGAGGAATCCCGAGACCCCCAAATTCCCCGGGACCACCAAACTCCCCCAGAGCAACCCCGGGACCCCCAAACCTCCCTGGGAGGAATCCCGAGACCCCCAAACCCCCCCGGGAGGGATCCTGGGACCCCCGAAACCCCCTCGGGACCCCCAAACCCCCCCAGAGCAACCTCGGGACCCCGAAACCCCGGGACCCCAAACCCCCGGGATGAATCCCCAGACCCCCGAAACCCCCCGGGAGGATTCGGCGGTTCCTCATCCCCTCCGAACCCCCCGAGACCCCAAAAACCTCTGTGGGACATCCCGAGACCCCCAAAATCGCTATGGGGGGAGCTGGGATCCCCAAATCGGGGGGGGGGGGGTGCGGTCACTGTCCCCTCGCTGTCCCCTCCCTGTCCCCTCCCTGTCCCCTCGCTGTCCCCTCGCTGTCCCCTCGCTGTCCCCTCCCTGTCCCCTCCCTGTCCCCTCGCTGTCCCCTCGCTGTCCCCTCGCTGTCCCCTCCCTGTCCCCAGGGTTTGGGCAGGGAGACATTCCTGAGGAGCCACGGAATGGGGCGGGGGAGGGAAAATATCGCTATTGCCCCCCAGAGACCCCCTGAGACAACCAGAGACCCTCTGAGAACTCCCGAGACACCCCGAGACGCCCCGAGACCCCCCAAGAACCCTCTGAGACCCCCAGAGACCCCCTGAGACCCCCAGAGACCCCCTGAGACCTTCCGAGAACCCTTGAGACCCCCAGAGACCCCCAGAGAACCCCCGAGACCCTCAGAGACATCCCTGAACCCCCTGAGACCCCCAGAGACCCCCCGAGAGACCCCTGAGACCCCCAGAGACCCTTTGAGACCCCCCGAGACCCCCAGAGACACTCTGAATCCACCCTGAGACCCCTGAGACACCCCTGAGACCCCTGAGACCCCCAGAGAGCTCCAGAGAACCCCCGAGACCCTCAGAGACACCCCTGAAGCCCCTGAGACCCCCAGAGACCCCCTGAGACCCTCTGAGACCCTCTGAGACCCTCTGAGACACCCCAAGACCCCCTTAACACCCCCCGAGACCCCCTGAGACCCCCCGGGGAGTGTTTTGGGGCGCAGGGGATGCCGGGGGGTACTTTGGGGGTACTTTGGGGCTGTTTTGGGGTATTTTTGGCTGTTTTGGGGACGTTTTGGGGTACGGGAGAGTTAAAAGGGCTTGGGGTTTTTGTGAGGGTATTTCGGGGATGTTTGGGGGTGTTTTGGGGTTGTTTTGAGGGTATTTTGGGGTTGTTTTGGGGGTATTTTGGGCATGTTTTGGGGGTTTGTGGGGATGTTTTGGGGTACGGGGGTGTTTTGAGGGTGTTTTGGGGTGGTTTGGGAGGTGTTTTGGGGTTGTTTGGGAGGTGTTTTGGGGATGTTTTGGGGATGTTTTGGGCTGCTTTGGGGTTTTGTGGGGATGTTTTGGGGCGCAGGGGGTGCTGGGGGTTATTTTGGGTGTATTTTGGAAGTGTTTTGGGGTATGTTTTGGGGTACGGGGGAGTCAATAGGATCCGGGGTTTTTGTGAGGGTATTTTGGGGCTGTTTTGGGGATGTTTTGGGCTGTTTTGGGGCTGTTTTGGGCTGTTTTGGGGCTGTTTTGGGGATGTTTTGGGGTACGGGAGATGTTTTGGGGCGCAGGGGATGCCGGGGGGTCCTTTGGGGGTACTTTGGGGCTGTTTTGGGGTATTTTTGGCTGTTTTGGGGACGTTTTGGGGTACGGGGGAGTTAAAAGGGTTTGGGGTTTTCGTGAGGGTATTTCGGGGTTGTTTTGGGGGTATTTTGGGCTGTTTTGGGGTACGGGGATGTTTTGGGGGTATTTCGGGGCTGTTTTGGGGGGTATTTTGGGCTGTTTTGGGGGTATTTTGGGCTGTTTTGGGGGTATTTTAGGGTGTTTTGGGGGTATTTTGGGGCTATTTTGGGGGTATTTTGGGGTTGTTTTGGGGGTATTTTGGGCTGTTTTGGAGGTATTTTGGAGGTGTTTTGGGGTACGGGGGTGTTTTGAGGGTGTTTTGGGGTTGTTTGGGAGGTGTTTTGGGGATGTTTTGGGCTGTTTTGGGGTTTTGTGGGGATGTTTTGGGGCGCTGGGGGTGTTTTGGGGGTATTTTGGGCCGTTTTGGGGGTATTTTGGGGTACGGGGGAGTTAATAGGGTCTGGGGTTTTTGTGAGGGTATTTTGGGGTGGTTTTGGGGTATTTTGGGGTGCTGACCCCCCTCCGTGCCCCCCCGGTGGAGCCGCTGCTCAGTGAGGGATCTGGGGCTGTTTTGGGGCTGTTTTGGGGGATTTTGGGGTGGTTTTGGGGTGTTTTGGGTTTAGTGAGGGTATTTTGGGGTATTTTTGGGGTGGTTTTGGAATGTTTTTGGGATATTTTGGGGTTCTGACCCCTCCCTGCCCCCCAGATGGAGTTGCTGCCCAAGGGGCTATTTTGGGATATTTTTGGGGATATTTTTGGGATATTTTTTGGGATATTTTGGGGTTCTGACCCTCCCGTACCCCCAGATGGAGTCGCTGCCCAAGGGGCTGTTTTGGGGATATTTTTGGGGATGTTTTTGGGATATTTTGGGGTTCTGGCCCCTCAATACCCCCCAGATGGAGTCGCTGCCCAAGGGGCTGTTTTGGGATATTTTTTGGGGATATTTTGGGGTATTTTTGGGATATTTTTGGGTATTTTTGGGATATTTTTGGGGATATTTTTGGGGATATTTTGGGATATTTTGGGATTCTGACCCCCTCGTGTACCCCAGATGGAGTCGCTGCCCGAGGGGCTGTTTTGGGGATATTTTTGGGGATATTTTTGGGATATTTTGGGGTATTTTGGGGTTCTGACCCCCCATGCCCCCCAGATGGAGTCGCTGCCCGAGGGGCTGTTTTGGGATATTTTTTGGGGATATTTTGGGGTATTTTGGGGTTCTGACCCCTCAATACCCTCCAGATGGAGTCGCTGCCCAAGGGGCTGTTTGGGGATATTTTTGGGTATTTTTGGGATATTTTTGGGGATATTTTGGGGATATTTTGGGATATTTTTGGGGTGCTGACCCCCCTGTACCCCAGATGGAGTCGCTGCCCAAGGGGCTGTTTTGGGATATTTTTTGGGGATATTTTTGGGTATTTTTGGGATATTTTTGGGGATATTTTTGGGATATTTTTTGGGATATTTTTGGGATATTTTGGGGATATTTTGGGATATTTTGGGGTTCTGACCCCTGTCCCCAGATGGAGTCGCTGCCCAAGGGGCTGTTTTGGGGATATTTTTGGGGATATTTTTTGGGATATTTTTGGGATATTTTGGGGATATTTTGGGATATTTTGGGGTTCTGACCCCCCTGTACCCCAGATGGAGTCGCTGCCCAAGGGGCTGTTTTGGGGATATTTTTGGGGATATTTTTGGGGATATTTTTGGGATATTTTTTTGGATATTTTGGGGTTCTGACCCCCCTGTACCCCAGATGGAGTCGCTGCCCAAGGGGCTGTTTTGGGGGATTTTTGGGGATATTTTTGGGATGTTTTTGGGATATTTTGGGATTCTGACACCCCTGTACCCCAGATGGAGTCGCTGCCCAAGGGGCTGTTTTGGGGATATTTTTGGGGATATTTTTGGGTGTTTTTGGGATATTTTTGGGGATATTTTTGGGTATTTTTGGGATATTTTTGGGGATATTTTTGGGATGTTTTTGGGATATTTTTGGGATATTTTGGGGTTCTGACCCCCCTGCCCCCCAGATGGAGTCGCTGCCCAAGGGCCTGTTGGGCACTTTGGCCAAACCTCGTCGGCCTGTGATCGCCTGCAGTGTGTGCCAGATCCGCTTCAACTCCGAGGTGAGACACGGGGACAGCTGGGGACAATGGGGACAATGGGGACAGCCTGGGGACACATTGGGGACAATGGGGACAGCCTGGGGACACACTGGGGACAGCCTGGGGACAGCCTGGGGACAATGGGGACAATGGGGACACACTGGGGACAGCCTGGGGACAGCCTGGGGACAATGGGGACAGCCTGGGGACAGCCGGGGGACAGCCTGGGGACAATGGGGACACACTGGGGACACACTGGGGACAATGGGGACAGCCTGGGGACACTGGGGACACACTGGGGACAGCTGGGGACAGCCTGGGGACAATGGGCACAATGGGGACAGCCTGGGGACAGCCTGGGGACAGCCTGGGGACACTGGGGACACACTGGGGACAGCCTGGGGGGACACTGGGGACAATGGGGACACACTGGGGACACACTGGGGACAATGGGGACACTGGGGACACACTGGGGACACACTGGGGACAGCCTGGGGACAGCCTGGGGACACTGGGGACACACTGGGGACAATGGGGACACACTGGGGACAGCCTGGAGACACTGGGGACACACTGGGGACAGCCTGGGGACACTGGGGACATCTCAGGGATAGCCTGGGACAGCCTGGGGACAACCTGGGGACATCCTGGGATACCCTGGGGACATCGTGGGACAGCCTGGGGATACTGGGGACATCCTGGGATACCCTGGGACATCCCGGGACATCCTGGGGACAGCCTGGGGACACACTAGGGACACTGGGGACAGCCTGGGGACACTGGGGACAGCCTGGGGACATCATGGGACCCCCTGGGACAGCCGGGATATCCTCAGACATCCTGGGGACTCACTGGGGACATCCTGGGGACATCTCAGGGACATCCAGGACACCCTGGGGACATCCTCAGGACACCCTGGGACAGCCAGCACACCGCTGTGACCGTGTCCCCGGGGTGTGACACAATGTCCCCGGGGTGTGACAGTGTCCGGGGATGTCCCCAGCGTGTGACACAATGTCCCAGGGGTGTGACAGTGTCCCGGAGCTGTGCCCAGGTTGTGACCGCTGTCCCCGCGCTGTCCCCGCGCTGTCCCCATGTCCCGGGCTGTGTCCCAGGGGTGTGACAGTGTCCCCTGGAGGTGTGACACAATGTCCCGCGCTGTCCCCATGTCCCGGTCTGTGTCCCAGGGGTGTGCCCGGGGTGTGACCGCTGTCTCCTGGGGGTGTGACAGTGTCTCAGGGGTGTGACAGTGTCCCAGGGGTGTGACATTGTCCCAGGCTGTGTCCGGGCGTGTGACACAATGCCCCGGAGGTGTGCTCGCTGTCCCCGCGCTGTCCCCGTGTCTCGAGCTGTGTCTGCGGCTGTCCCCGCGCTGTCCCATGCTGTGACACTGTCCCCTCGCTGTCCTGGGCTGTGTCCCGTGCCGTGACACTGTCCCCGCTGTCCCCTCGCTGTCCCCTCGCTGTCCCCGCGCTGTCCCGTGCTGTGACAGTGTTCCCGCAGTGTCCCCTCGCTGTCCCCTCGCTGTCCCGGGCTGTGACACTGTCCCCGCGCTGTCCTGGGCTGTGTCCCCGCGCTGTGACACTGTCCCCACGCTGTGACACTGTCCCCGCGCTGTCCCGTGCTGTGACAGTGTTCCCGCGGTGTCCCCTCGCTGTCCCGTGCCGTGACACTGTCCCCTCGCTGTCCTGGGCTGTGTCCCCACGCTGTGACACTGTCCCCTCGCTGTCCCACGCTGTGACACTGTCCCCTCGCTGTCCCCGGCTGTGTTCCGTCCTGTGACACTGTCCCCGCTGTCCCCTCGCTGTCCCCTCGCTGTCCCGGGCTGTGACACTGTCCCCTCGCTGTCCCCTCGCTGTCCCCTCGCTGTCCCGCGCTGTGACACTGTCCCCGCGCTGTCCCGGGCTGTGTCCCGTGCCGTGACACTGTCCCCTCGCTGTCCCCGCTGTCCCGGGCTGTGACACTGTCCCCTCGGTGTCCTGGGCTGTGTCCCCGCGCTGTGACACTGTCCCCGCTGTCCCCTCGCTGTCCCCGCTCTGTCCCGTGCTGTGACACTGTCCCCTCGCTGTCCCCGCTGTCCCCACGCTGTCCACGCTGTCCCCATGCTGTGACACTGTCCCCGCGCTGTCCCCTCGCTGTCCCGGGCTGTGACACTGTCCCCTCGCTGTCCCGCACTGTGTCCCATGCTGTGACACTGTCCCCGCGCTGTCCTGGGCTGTGTCCCCGCGCTGTGACACTGTCCCCTCGCTGTCCCCTCGCTGTCCCGGGCTGTGACACTGCTCCCTGTCCCGGGCTGTGACACTGTCCCCGCGCTGTCCCCTTGCTGTCCTGGGCTGTGTCCCCGCGCTGTGACACTGTCCCCGCGCTGTCCCCGCTGTCCCGCACTGTGTCCCCGGGCTGTGACACTGTCCCCGCGCTGTCCCGCACTGTGTCCCATGCTGTGACACTGTCCCCGCGCTGTCCCGCACTGTGTCCCATGCTGTGACACTGTCCCCGCGCTGTCCCGCACTGTGTCCCATGCTGTGACACTGTCCCCGCGCTGTCCCGGGCTGTGTCCCCGGGCTGTGACACTGTCCCCGCGCTGTCCCCTCGCTGTCCCCAGAGCCAGGCCGCCGCTCACTACCAGGGCAATCGCCACGCGCGGCGCCTCAAGGGGCTGGAGGCTGCGCGCGCCCGCCGGGGAGGTGACACTGGGGACACCCCGGAGCCCCCCGGGCCTGCTGCCCCCCCGGCCGGAGAGACCCCCGAGCGCTCGGGTGAGTGCTGAGACCCCCCGGAGCTTCCCCCTCCTCAAATTCCCTCCTCGGGGAGACCCCCAGAGCCCCAAAAACCCCAAATAACCCTCTAAAGACCCCCCCAATAACCCCCAGACCTGCAGAGACCCCCCAAAGACCCCCTAAAGACACCCCAATAACCCCCCAAGACCCCCCAATAACCCCCCAATTTCTGCTCCTAAAGACTCCCCAATAACCCCCTGTGCCCCCAAAGATTCCCCAGTAATCCCCATTTCTCCCCCCCAAGACCCCCAATGGCCCATTTCTTTCCCCAAAGACCCCCAATAACCCCCTGTGCCCCCCAAGACCCCCAATAATCCCCCAAAGATTTGAGACCCCATAGCCCCTATTTCTTTGCTCCTAAAGACCCCCAATAACCTTTAAGAGACCCCCAATAGCTCCCCAGTTTCTCCTTTAAGGACCCCTGATAACCCCCATTCTTTAAGACCCCCAATAACCCCCCAATTTCTGCTCCTAAAGACTCCCAATAAGCCCCCGAAGACCCCAAGACCCCCAAAGTCCCCATTTCTGCCCAAAAGACCCCCCCCGGTAACCCCCAAAGACCCCCAGTAACCCACCATGATCTCCTGAGAGAATCCCTCCTTATCCCCACATTCACCCCAAACACAACCCCAAAGCCCCAAATCTCCCCCTCAAATCCCAAAACACAACCCAAAATCTTCTCTCTTGTCCCCCCAAACTTTACAACCCCCAAAAGCCCCAAGAAGCCACCATGATCATCCAAGCCTGACACCCCAAACTCCCCAAACCCCCTCAAACAAACCCCAAAACCTGACCCCCAAAACCTCCCTCGTCCCCCACATCTTCCCCCAGAGCACAAGCCCCAAAAACCCCAAGCCTGACCCCAAAGCCTAGGCCTAAAACCTGGGCCTAAAGCCACCCCAGGCCCCCAAGAGCCACCAAAACCTGACCCCAAGTCTAGGCCAAGGCCACAGAAGGCTCCCCAATTTTGATCCCCAAAACACTTACAGGACCCCATCTGAGCTCATAGGCCCACCCAAAGGCCTAGATCCAGATTCCCCCAAGGCTGACCCCAAAGTCTGACCCACAAAGGCTACAAGCCTAAATCCCCCAAACACCCCCAAAAACCCTCAGGTCCAGCCCTCCCAAAACACCACCCCCAAAGGCCACTCCCATAACCCCCAAAATCCCCCAAAGACACAACCCTAAATCCTGACCCCAAAGACTCAGTCCCAAGAGCTCCCCAGATCCCCAAAACCCCCAAAGCCTGGCCTAGCCCAAGCCCCAAGAGCCTGGCCTAAAGAGCACAGCTCCAAAGAGCCCCAAGTCTGTCCAAGAGCCCACATTTTAAAGAGCCCCCAAGGCCCCCAAATGTTTGAGGCCTGACCCTGGTCCATCTAACAGCTGCGTGCTGCATGACCCCAGCTCCAGTCCAAGAGCCCCCAAGTCCTGGAGCCCCCAAGGCACGGCCCCAGCCCCCCAAAGGCCCTAAGCCTGACCCCAAGTCCCTGAGCCACAGATCTAGAGCTACACGGCCCAAGATCCACCCAAAAACACATAGGCCCCCAAGCCCCCAAAGTCACAAAGGCCACTATTTCGACACTTTACCCCATAATATCAAAGTCTGACCAAGAACCTGACTGACCCCCCAAGGCCTAGCCTGACCCCAGATCCCCCCAAGGCCCCCAGGCCCCAGAGCTGACCCGATCCCCACAGGCACCCCCCAAAAGCCACATAGGCCACCAGACCCCCAAAGTCCCCCAAACCCCCAAAACACCCATAACTCCCCGAAATCCCCATGCCCCAAAACACAGGCCACCGAGCCCCCAACGGCTTCCTCTAGAGCCTGACCAAGGCCCCCAAGTCCCCCAAACTGCACCCCAAAAATACTAGGCCACCAGGCCCTTTGGAGCCCCCAGATCTGAGCACCCAAAGGCCCCCAAGGCCCCCAGTCACTATTTTGGCTCACTGAGCCCCAAGATCCCCAAGCCTGGCCCAAAGACCCCCAATCCACCCCAGGCACAGCCCAAAGGCCACTCCAGATCCCCCCAGAGCCCCAAAACCCCAAACCCCCAAAAACTCACCCCAAACCCCCAAACCCCCTGACCCCCCAAAGCCCCATAAACCCCAGAGGAGCCCCCAAGCTCCCAGACCCCCAAGATCCCCCCAAGGCACCTAAAGGCCCCCATAGAAGCCCCCCCAAGCCCTCAAAGGCCCCAGGCCCCTGGGCCCAGGCCCCAAGGCTTCCACCAGCCCCAGTCCCCCAAACACACCCCAAAGAAGGCCCCCATAGGCCCCCAAGACCCCGAAAGATCCCCCCAAAGGCCCCAGACCCCCAGAGAGCCCTTACCCATGATTCCCCAAAAGATCTAGGCCCCCCAAGAGCCTGACCCCAAAGACCCTGACCCCCTAAAAGCCTGGCCCCAAAGGTCCACACAAGATCCACCTGACACCCCAAAGAGCCCCAGAGCCCCAAGAGCCCCTATCCCTGACCCCAAGAGCATCCCCAGGCCCCCAAGAGCCCCAAGACCCCCCAAAAAGGCCCCCCCAGTCCCCAGCCCCCAGAGGCTCCAAGATCCCAAAAGCACTTGCCCCCAAGAGGCCCCAGTCACCAAACAAACCAGCAAACCCTCCGACCCCCAAAAGCTCCCCCCAAACCCCAGATCCCCTAAAGGCACAGCCCAAAGCCCCCAAGATCACCCCCCAAACCTGAGCCCAGACCCACTCCAGATCCACCAGGCCCCGAGCCCCCGAAAACCACTGACCCCCAGATCCCCAAGCGCATTTGAGGCCACAGTCTGGGCACAATGGCCCTCCAGATCCACAGGCCAAAGGCCTGAGCCCCCTGGCTCACTGAGCCCCCAAGTCTGAGCCTTTAGTACATAGCCCCCCAAACCCCAAAACCCCCAAACCCCCAGCCCCCAGCACCCCCGAGGCTCCCCAATTCCCCAGATCCCCAAAACTACATTGGTCCCCCAAACACTTCCCCAGAGAGCCCCCATAAGCCCCCAAAACCCCCAAAAACCCCCCAGCTCCCCCAAACCCCCAAATCCCCAAACTACAGCCCAAATCCCCCCAAACACACCCCCAAAAACCCCCAAAAACCCCCATAAACCCCCAAGCCCTAACGCCCCCCAGTAGCCCGGGAGCAGCCCCCGCCCCACTGCCCAAAGCGCCCCCGGCCCGCCCTCGCCCCCCGCGCCCCCCCCCGCGGCAGGGCAGGACTCGGGGGGCGACGAGGAGGAGGAGGAGAGAGCGAAGGCCAAGAGGCTGCTGTACTGCGGGCTCTGCAAGGTGGCTGTCAACTCCCTGTCCCAGCTGGAGGCTCACAACAAAGGTGGGGACATCACTGGGGACATCATTGGGGACACGGGAATATTGGGGACATTGGGACATTGGGGACACTGGGGACATGGGGGATATTGGGGATATTGGGGACAGCAGGGACATGGGGACACTGGGGACACGGGGTACTGCGGGCTCTGCAAGGTGGCTGTCAACTCCCTGTCCCAGCTGGAGGCTCACAACAAAGGTGGGGACATTGGGGACAGTGGGGACACTGGGGATATTGGGGACATTGGGGATATTGGGGACATTGGGGATATTGGGGACAGCAGGGACATTGGGGACATTGGGGACACAGGGTACTGCGGGCTCTGCAAGGTGGCTGTCAACTCCCTGTCCCAGCTGGAGGCTCACAACAAAGGTGGGGACATTGGGGACATCATTGGGGACACGGGGGATATTGGGGACATTGGGGATATTGGGGACAGCAGGGACATGGGGTGACAGGGACATTGGGGACACAGGATACTGCGGGCTCTGCAAGGTGGCTGTCAACTCCCTGTCCCAGCTGGAGGCTCACAACAAAGGTGGGGACACGGGGACATCATTGGGGACATTGGGGATATTGGGGACACTGGGGATATTGGGGACATTGAGGATATTGGGGACACGGGGGACAGTGGGGACACGGGGTACAGGGGGACAGCAGGGACATGGGGACCTGCCAGGGACAGGGACACCGGGCACAGCGGGGACATGGGGACACTGGGAGCATTGGGGACACAGAGGGGACAGGTGGGACAGTGGGGACAGCAAGGGGGACAGGGCATGGGGACAGCGGGGATGGGGACAGCAGGGACATGGGGACATCACGGGTATTGGGGACACGGCGGGGACAGTTCCCCCGGGGAACAGGGGGAAAAGGGGAGTGGGGACACTGGGGACACAGGGTGACACGGGGGAGTCTGTGGGGGTCAGTCTCGGGGGTCCCTATGGGGTCAGGGGGTCCCAGGATGGTTTATGGGTTCAGAGTGTCCCCATGGGGTCCCTGTGGGTTCGGGATGTCCCCGCAGGGTCTCTGTGGGTTCGGGGGGTCCCTGTGGGGTCCCAGGGATGGTTTATGCGTTCTGGGTGGTCCTGGAGTGTCCCTATGGGTTCGGGGTGTCCCCGCGGGGTCCCTATGGATTCAGAGTGTCCCCTTGGGGTCCCTATAGGTTCGGGGTGTCCCCATGGTGTCCCTATGGGTTCGGAGTGTCCCTGTGGTGTCCCCTCGGGGTCTCTGTGGGTTCCGAGTGTCCCCACGGGATCCCTATGGGTTCGGGATGTCCCCATGGTGTCCCTATGGATTCACAGTGTCCCCATGGGGTCTCTGTGGGTTCAGAGTGTCCCAGGATGGTTTATGGGTTCGGAGTGTCCCCATGGTGTCCCTATGGGTTCGGGATGTCCCCTCGGAGTCCCTGTAGGTTCGGGGTGTCCCAGGATGGTTTATGGGTTCGGGGTGTCCCCGCGGGGTCCCTGTGGGGTCCCAGGGAGGGTTTATGGGTTCGGGATGTCCCCATGGTGTCCCTATGGGTTCAGAGTGTCCCCTCGGGGTCTCTGTGGGTTCTGAGGGTCCCCATGGGGTCTCTATGGGTTCTGGAGGTCCCTGTGGGGTCCCCGGGATGGTTTATGGGTTCTGGGATGTCCCCGCAGGGTCTCTGTGGGTTCGGGATGTCCCTGTGAGGTCCCTATGGGTTCTGGAGGTCCCTGTGGAGTCCCAGGGATGGTTTATGGGTTCGGGATGTCCCCTTGGGCTCTCTGTGGGTTCTGGGGGTCCCAGGATGGTTTATAGGTTCTGGGGGTCCCCATGGTGTCCCTGTGGGTTCAGAGTGTCCCCATGGGGTCTCTATGGATTCCAAGTGTCCCCTCGGGGTCTCTATGGGTTCGGGGTGTCCCCATGGGGTCCCTCTGGGTTCGGAGTGTCCCTGTGGTGTCCCCTCGGGGTCTCTGTGGGTTCTGAGGGTCCCCGTGGGGTCCCTGTGGGTTTGGGATGTCCCCATGGTGTCCGTATGGATTCAGAGTGTCCCCATGGGGTCCCTATGGATTCAGAGTGTCCCCATGGGGTCTCTGTGGGTTCAGGGTGTCCCAGGGAGGGTTTATGGGTTTGGGATGTCCCCATGGTGTCCCTATGGGTTCCGAGTGTCCCCATGGTGTCCCTATGGGTTTGGGGGATCCCAGGGAGGGTTTATGGGTTCGGGATGTCCCCATGGGGTCCCTATAGGTTCAGAGTATCCCTGTGGGGTCCCCATGGTGTCCCTATGGGTTCAGAGTGTCCCCGCGGGATCTCTATGGGTTAGAGATGTCCCCATGGGGTCCCTCTGGGTTCGGAGTGTCCCTGTGGTGTCCCTATGGATTCCGAGTGTCCCCTTGGGGTCCCTATAGGTTCGGGGTGTCCCCATGGTGTCCCTCTGGGTTCGGAGTGTCCCTGTGGTGTCCCCTCGGGGTCTCTGTGGCTTCTGAGGGTCCCCATGGTGTCCCTATGGGTTCGGGATGTCCCCATGGTGTCCCTATGGATTCACAGTGTCCCCATGGGGTCTCTGTGGGTTCAGAGTGTCCCAGGATGGTTTATGGGTTCGGAGTGTCCCCATGGTGTCCCTATGGGTTCAGAGTGTCCCCTCGGAGTCTCTGTGGGTTCAGAGTGTCCCAGGAGGGTTTATGGGTTCGGGATGTCCCCATGGGGTCTCTATGGGTTCGGGATGTCCCCTCGGGGTCTCTGTGGGTTCAGAGTGTCCCAGGGAGGGTTTATGGGTTCGGGATGTCCCCATGGTGTCCCTATAGGTTCAGAGTGTCCCCATGGGGTCCCTCTGGGTTCGGGGTGTCCCTATGGTGTCCCTATGGGTTCGGGATGTCCCCATGGTGTCCCTATGGATTCAGAGTGTCCCTGTGGTGTCCCCTCGGGCTCTCTCAGCCTGTCCCTGTCCCCATTTTAGGGACGAAGCACAAGACGCTGGTGGAGGCTCGCTCGGGGCTGGGGCCGATCCGCGCCTTCCCGCGGGCAGGGGGCTGCTCGGGGGGCTCGGGGGGCTCCTCGGGGGGATCCCCCCCTGCCGACACCCCCGAGCGCTCCTTCCACTGCCAGATCTGCAACGTGCGCCTCAACTCCGAGCTGCAGCTCAAGCAGGTGGGGACAGACCCCAGAGAGACCCCAAAAACACCTGGGGAGCCCTAAAGTAACCCCAAATCCATGGAGGGATCTCAGAGAGACCCCAAAAACAAACGGGGAGCCCTAAAGCGACCCTAAATCCTCACAGGGACCCCAAAGAGACCCCAAAAACACCCGGGGAGCCTTAAAGTGACCCCAAAAACAAACGGGGAGCCCCTAAAGTGACCCTAAATCCTCACAGGGAGCCCCTAAAGTGACCCCAAAAACACCCGGGGAGCCCTAAAGTGACCCCAAATCCCTGCAGGGATACTAGAGAGACCCCAAAGCCACCCGGGGAGTCCTAAAAGGACTCCAAATCCTCACGGGGAGCCCTAAAGTGACCCCAAAAACAAACGGGGAGCCCTAAAGTGACCCCAAAGCCACCCGGGGAGCCCTAAAGTGACCCCAAAGCCACCTGGGGAGCCCTAAAGTGACCCCAAAACAAACGGGGGAACCCTTAAGTGACCCCAAAACAACCCGGGGAGCCTTAAAGTGCCCCCAAATCCTCACGGGGAGCACTAAACTGACCCTACATCCTCATGGGGATCCCAAAAGTGACCCCAAATCCTCGCAGGGATCCCTAAACTGACCCCAAATCCTTCTGGGGTCCCTATGTCCCCCGATTTGAGGTCCCGCTGTTCCCCAGTTTGGGATTCCACTGACCCCCCGATTTGGGGTCCCGCTGTCCCCCAATTTAGGGTCCCGTTGACTTCCCGATTTGGGGTTCCCCTCTCCCCCCAGTCTGGGGTCTCACTGTCCCTATTTGGGGTCACGCTGACCCCCCAGGTTTGGGATGCTGCTGATCCCCTATTTGGGGTTCCTCTGTCACCCCCAATATGGGGTCCCGCTGACCCCCCAATATCCCTCTGTCCCCCCGATTTGGGGTCCCACTGATCCCCCCAGTTTGGGTTCCCTCTGTCCCCTGGGTTTGGGATCCCACTGACCTCCAATTCGGGATCCCACTGTTCCCCCAATTTGGGGTTTCCCTGTCCCCCCTATTTGTGATCACTCTGTCCCAATTTGGGATCCCACTGTTCCCTCCATTTGGGGTACCTCTGTCCCCCCTCTTTGGGGTCCCCCTTTCCCTATTTGGGATCCCCCTGTCCAATTTGGGGTCCCGCTGACCCCCCCGGGTTTGGGGTTCGCTGACCCCCACTTTGGGATCCTGCTGTTCCCCCCATTTGGGGTCCCCCTGTCCCTATTTGGGGTCCCTCTATCCCCCCATTTGGGGTCCCTCTGTCCCCCCGATTTGGGGTTCGCTGACCCCCCAATATCCCCCTGTCCCCCCAATTTGGGGTCCCACTGATCCCCCCAGTTTGGGGATCCCCATGTCCCCATTTGGGATCCCCCTGTCTCCCCAATTTGGGATCCCCTGACCCCCCAGTTTGGGATCCCACTGACCCCCAATTTGGGATCCCCTGACCCCCCTCTTTGGGGTTTCCCTGTCCCCCCTATTTGTGATCACTCTGTCCCGATTTGGGGTCCCCCGTCCCAATTTGGGATCCCACTGTTCCCTCCATTTGGGGCACCTCTGTCCCCCCTCTTTGGGGTCCCCCTTTCCCTATTTGGGATCCCCCTGTCCCAATTTGGGATCCTCCTGTCCCCATTTGGGATCCCCCTGTCCCAATTTGGGGTCCCCCTGACCCCCTGGTTTGGGGTTCCCATATCCCCCCCAATTTGGGATCCCCCTGTCCCTATTTGGGGTCTCCTCTCCTCCCCATTTGGGATCCCCCTGTCCCTATTTGACATCCCCCTGTCCCCCCAATTTGGGATCCCCCTGTCCCTCTTTGGGATCCCCCTGTCCCTCTTTGGGGTCTCCTCTCCCCCCGATTTGGGGTCCCACTGATACCCCCGATTTGGGGTCCCCCTGTCCCCATTTGGGATCCCCCTGTCCCTATTTGACATCCCCCTGTCCCCCCTCTTTGGGATCCCCCTGTACCCATTTGGGGTCCCGCTGTCCCCCCAATTTGGGGTCGGCTGACCCCCCCGTGCCCCCCCAGCACATCTCCAGCCGGCGGCACCGCGATGGGGTGGCAGGAAAGCCCAACCCCCTGCTGGGGCGCCACAAGAAACCCCGCAGCCCCCCCGAGCTGGTACGGGCCGGGGGGCGTGGGGGGGGCAGTCTGGGGGTCCGGGGGAGTCTGGGGG
>NC_139509.1:1105951-1137992 GCF_008360975.1 Lichenostomus cassidix
CCCTCCCCACCCCCGCCACCCCCCGAGCCCGGGACGACACTGTCCCCGCGGCCACCGTCCTGGGCCGCGCTGTCACCGCCCTGGGTGTGGCTGTCACCGCCCTGGGTGGCGCTGTCACCGCCTTGGCTCCCGCTGTCACCATCCGGGGCGCGGCGGTGGCCGGTCGGGGTCGCCGCGGTGACATTCCCTCCGGGGGGACTGAGGGGTCAGAGCTGGGGGGACAGGGGACAGGGAGGGTGGGCTTGGGGACAGCGGGGTGTGGCAGTTGGGGACATCAGACAGCCGGGTGTGGGACTTGGGACACTCAGACAACTAAGTGTGGGACATGGGGACACTCAGACACACCTGAGTGACACTTGGGGACATTCAGACACCTGAGTGTGACATCTGGGGACACTCAGACACCTAAGTGTGGCACTTGGGGACACTCACACACACCGGGTGTGACACCTGGGGACACTCACAGACATGAGTGTGGCACCTGGGGACATTCACACACCTGACTGTGACACCTGGGGACATTCACACACCTCAGTGTGGCAGTTGGGGACACTCAGACACACCTGAATGTGACACTTGGGGACACTCACACACCCGAATGTCACACCTGGGGACACTCAGACACACCTGAATGTGACACCTGGGGACACTCACACACCTGAGTGTGACACCTGGGGACACTCAGACACAGTCGGTGTGGGACTTGGGGACAATCAGACACCTCACTATGACACTTGGAGACACTCAGAGACACCGGGTGTGACACTTGGGGACACTCACAGACCTCAGCGTGACACCTGGGGACACTCAGACACCTGAGTGTGGCACTTGGGGACACTCAGACACATCCAGTGTGGGACTTGGGGACATTCAGACACAGCGGGTGTGACACCTGGGGACACTCAGAAACACACAAGTGACACTTGGGGACACTCAGACACCTTAGTGTCACACCTGGGGACACTCAGACACACCGGATGTGGCACTTGGGGACACTCAGACACCTCAGTGTGACACCTGGGGACATTCACACACTTCAGTGTGACACCTGGGGACACTCAGACACCGAATGTGACACCTGGGGACACTCAGACACCTCACTGTCACACCTGGGGACACTCACAGACATGAATGTGACACCTGGGGACACTCCCACACCTGAATGTGACACTTGGGGACACTCACACACCTCACTGTCACACCTGGGGACACTCAGACACACCTGATGTGACACCTGGGGACACTCCCACCCACCCGATGTGACACCTGGCAGTGCCACCGCTGTCCCCAGAGCTCCTACCTGTGGCAGGGGACAGGCAGGTCCCCCTTGGTGACATTGAGGATGAAGGGCGGTGGCTCCTCCAGCTCCAGCTCGCGCAGCTCTGCTCAGGTGACACCAGGTGACACCACAGCGACATGCCAGCCCGGGGGGAGGTGACACCGCCGGGGGGCGAGGACACCTGGGGACAGCTGGGGACACCTGGGGACACCTGGGGACACTCACCTGCGTCCCAGTCCTCGCGGCACGGGGGGGGCTGCCAGGCGCGGGGAGGGTCCCATGTCCTCCTGTCCCCAGCGGTGTCCCCAGAGTCTGAGGGGACAGAGGGGACAGAGGGGACGGGGGGTGGGACACGGCTGGGGACAGCTGGGGACATCTGGGGGCACACGTGGGGACACCTGGGAGGACCGCGCTTACCCGGGGACACATCTGGGGACACACCTGGGGACACCTGGGGACACCTGGGGACATCTGGGAGGACCGTGCATACCTGGGGACACACCTGGGGACACCTGGGGACACATGGGGAGGAGCCCGTGTACCTGGGGACACCTGTGAACACACCTGGGGACACAGCTGGGGACATCTGGGGACACACTTGTGGACACCCGTGGACACCTGGGGACACACCTGGAGACATCTGGGGACACTTGGGGACACCTGGGGACACACCTGTGAACACACCTGGGGACACCGGGAAACACACCTGAGGACACACCTGGGGACACCTGGGGACACCTGGGGACACACCTGGGGACACCAGGGGACACCTGGGGACACACCTGGGGATACTCCTGGGGACAGCTGGGGATACACCTGGGGGCAGCTGGGGACACTTGGGGACACACCTGGCGACACCTGGGAGGACCCTGCATACCTGAGGACACACCTGGGTACACCTGGGGACACACCTGGGGACACCTGGGGACACAGCTGGGGACATCTGGGGAGAACCCCTCATACCTAGGGACACCTGGGGACACCTGGGGACACACCTGGGGACACCTGGGGACACACCTGGGGACACCCGGGGACAGCCCGCCTACCTGGGGGCACCTCGAGCAGCAGTCTGTCGGGACAGGCGGTGAGGTGGCCGCGCAGGTGGCCGCGGGGGACACGGTGACGCGCGTTGAAGGGACACGTGGCCAAGGTGCGCGACACCTGCGGGTTGTTCTGCGGCGGGAGGGGACAGCGGGGAGGGGACAGAGGGGACATCGGGTGAGGTCCTGGCAGGTCCTGGACCCTAAATCTGACCCCTCGGAGACCCCAACCCCCGTGTCCCCCCCTGTCGCCATGTCCCCTCCCCTGTCCCCGTGTCCCCCCAGTCCCTGATGTCCCTCGATTCCCGTGTCCCCCCTGTCCCCGGTGGCCCTCCCCTGTCCCCGTGTCCCCACTGTCCCCATGTCCCCCTGTCCCCCTGTCCCCGTGTCCCCCTGTCCCCGTGTCCCCTGTCCCCGTGTCCTCCCTGTCCCCGTGTCCCCAATGTCCCCCAGTCCCCATGTCCCCTAGTCCCCAGATCCCTCCTGTCCTCGTGTCACTCCCAGTCCCCTTGTCGCCCTGTCCCTGATGTCCCCGCGTTTCCCGCTGTCCCCTGTCCCCGTGTCCCCCCTGTCCCCGTGTCCTCCCGGTCCCCGCGTGTCCCCAATGTTTCCCAATGTCCCCTCTAATGTCCCCATGTCCCCTAGTCCCCGTGCCTCCCCTGTCCCCTGTCCCCCTGTCCCCTGTCCCCATGTCCCCTGTCCCCTGTCCCCCTGTTCCCCTGTCCCCTGTCCCCGCTGTCCCCGTGTCCCCCGATGTCCCCCCGTGTCCCCGTGTCCCCGTGTCCCCTGTTCCCCTGTCCCCCTGTCCCCTGTCCCTCTGTGTCCCTGCCCCCTCTCCCTGTCCCCATGCCCCCTGTCCTCGTGTCCACCCTCTCCTGTCCCCTGTCCTGCCCCATGTCCCCTGTACCCATGTCCCTGTGTTCCCTGTCCCCATATCCCCATGTCCCCAGTCCCCATGTCCCCTCAGTCCCCATGTCCCCGTGTCCCCCTGTCCCCTGTCCCCTGTCCCCGCTTTACCTGCTGGCAGCGCACCAGGTGATATGGCAGGCGGGACACTCGCACCTGGTGGTTCCGGTCGTACGGACACTGCACGAGCGCGTCAGGCTCCATGGCGACACCGAGCGCCGCCCGGCCGGTACCGGACACGGTCCGGTGGCGGTTCTGTCCCACCGGAACCGGGTCAGTCCCGGTTCTGTCCCACCGGAACCGGGTCAGTCCCGGTCCGGTGGCGGTTCTGTCCCACCGGCCTGTCCCGGTTTCGTCTCACCGGTCCTGGTCCGGTCCCGGTCCGGTTCCGCCGGGCACGGTCCGGTTCCGCCGGGCACGGTTCGGTCCCACCGGTCCTGGTGGTCCCCGTCCGGTCCCGGCTCGGTTCCACCTGTCACGGTTCGGTATCACCGGTCCCGGTTCGGTCCCACCGGTCCTGGCGGTCCCGGTCCAGTCCCGGCTCGGCTCCGCCTGTCACGGTTCGGCCACGGTTCGGTCCCACCGGTCCTGGCAATCCCGGTCCGTTCCCGGCTCGGTTCCGCCGGTCACGGTTCGGTTCCGCCGGTGTCGGTTCGTTTCCACCGGTCCTAGCGGTCCCGGTCCGGTCCCGGCTCGGTTCCGCAGGTCACGATTCGGTCCCACCGGGCACGGTTCGTTCCCACCGGTCCTGGCAGTCCCGGTCCGGTCTCGGCTCGGTCCCGGCTCGGTCCCACTGGTCCCGGTTCGGTCCCACCGAGCGTGACCGCTCCGGTCCCACCGGTCGCCGTCCGGCCTCACCGGTCCCGGTTCTGTCCCGGTTCTGTCCCGGTCCGATCTCAGCGGTCGCGGTTCTGTCCCGGTTCTGTCCCGGTTCGGTCCCAGAGCTGCCGGTTCTGTCCCGGTTCGGTCCCAGAGCTGCCGGTTCTGTCCCGGTTCGGTCCCAGCGGTGCCGGTTCGGTCCCGGTTCGGTCCCAGCGGTGCCGGTTCGGTCCCGGTTCGGTCCCAGCGGTGCCGGTTCGGTCCCGGTTCGGTCCCTCGAGAGCGTCGCCGTTACCGCGGCAACGGGCGCCGCTTCCGGGTCCTCCGAGCCGCTGGGGGGCGCCACCGCGCGGTCAGCATGGCAACGTGGGGAGGGAAATTTGGGCTAATTAGGGCTTGATTGGGGTCAGGCGGGAGCTGATTGGGGTTGGATGGAGCTGGCTGGGCGGTGAGGGAGCAGAGTGGGGATAAATGGGGTCGGATTGGGGATAAATGGGATTAAAATGGGGATAAATGGAATAAAAAATGGGGATAAATGGAATAAAAAATGGGGATAAATGGGGTAAAAATGGGGATAAATGGGGATAAATGGGACCAAAATAAATGGGATAACAAATGGGGATAAATGGGATCAAAGTGGGGAAAAATGCGGTCAAAATGGGGAGAAATTGGGTCAAAATGGGGATAAATGGGACCAGATTGGGGATAAATGGGTTAAAAAATGGGGATCAATGGGATCAAAATGGGGAGAAATTGGGTCAGAATGGGGATAAATGGGATTAAAAATGGGGACAAATGGGGTCAAAATGGGGATAAATGGGGTCAAAATGGGGATAAATGGGATCGGATTTGGGTTAAATGGGATCAGAATGGGGATAAATGGGGTAAAAAATGGGGATAAATGGGGTCAGAATGGGACCAAAATGGGGATAAATGGGATCTGATTGGGGTTAAATGGGATTAGAATGGGGATAAATGGGGTCAGAATGGGGATAAATGGGGTCAAAACGGGGATAAATGGGATTAAAATGGGGATAAATGGGATCAGAATGGGGATAAATGGGATTAAAAATGGGGATAAATGGGGTCAGAATGGGACCAAAATGGGGATAAATGGGATCTGACTGGGGTTAAATGGGATCTGATTGGGGTTAAATGGGATCTGATTGGGGATAAATGGGGTCAGAATGGGGATAAATGGGGTCAAAACGGGGATAAATGGGATCAAAATGGGGATAGATGAGATTAAAATGGGGATAGATGAGATTAAAATGGGGATAAATGGGATAAAAAATGGGGATAAATGGGACCAGAATGGATGGGATCTGATTTGGGTTAAATGGGGTCAGAATGGGGATTAATGGGATCAAAATGGGGACAAATGGGGTCAGAATGGGGATTAATGGGGCCAAAATTGGCTAATATGGACACGGATTGTTCTGGATGAGCTCAGGCAGGGCTAACGGGGTCCTGACATCGATATATGGACCTGATTTTGATATAGGGGATTTGACATTAATATAGGGTCTGGAGATTAATATGGGGGTCTGGACACTGATATAGGGGCTTAGATATTAATATAGGGGTCTGGACATTAATATATGGGATTAGACATTAATATAGGGTCTGGACATTACTATAGGGGATTAGACATTAATATAGGGTCTGGATATTAGTATAGGGGATTAGACATTAATATAGGGTCTGGACATTACTATAGGGGATTAGACATTAATATAGGGTCTCGACATTAATATAGGGTCTGGACATTAGTATAGGGGATTAGACATTAATATGGGGGATTAGACATGAATATAGGGGATTAGACATTAATATAGGGTCTGGACATTAATATGGGGGATTAGACATTAATATAGGGGATTAGACATTAATACAGGGTCTGGACATGAATATAGGGTTTAGACATGAATATAGGGGATTAGACATTAATATAGGGGATTAGACATTGATGTAGGGGTCTGGACATTAATATAGGGTCTGGACATTAATATAGGGGATTAGACATGAATATAGGGGATCAGACATTAATATAGGGTCTGGACATTCATATAGGGTCTGGACACTGATATGGGGTCTGGGGTGGGACTAGCAGAGTCCTGGATGGGGCTAGTGGTGGCATCAGGCATCAGTGGTGTCACCTGGCATGGTGTCACCTGTCAGCCATGGCGTCAGGCAGTGCTGGCATCGGCCATCCGTGGTGTCCCCAATCTGTGGTGTCCGTGATCCATGGTGTCCCCAGTCTGTGGTGTCCCTGATCTGTGGTGTCCCCAGTCTGTGATGTCCCCCACCCATGCTGTCCCCAATCCATGCTGTCCCCAATCCGTGATGTCCCCAATCCATGGTATCCCCAATCCATACTGTCCCTCACCCTTGGTGTCCCCAGTCCATGGTGTCCTTGATCCATGGTGTCCTTGATCCATGCTGTCCCCAGTCCTTGCTGTCCCCAATCCATTATGTCCCCCATCCTTGGTGTCCCCCACCCTTGGTGTCCCCAGTCTGTGGTGTCCCCTATCCATGGTGTCCCCAGTCCATGCTGTCCTTGATCCATGGTGTCCCCAATCCATGCTGTCCCCCAACCATGCTGTCCCCTGTCACTGCTGTCCCCAATCCATGCTGTCCCCAATCCATATTGTCCCCCATCCATGGTGTCCCCCACCGTTGGTGTCCCCAATCGGTGGTGTCCCCAATCCATGCTGTCCCCCATCACTAATGTCCCCAATCCATCATGTCCCCCGATCCATGGTGTCCCCGATCCATGGTGTTTCCAGTCTGTGGTGTCCCTCATCATTGATGTCCCCCATCCGTGTTGTCCCCCGTCACTGGTGTCCCCAATCCATACTGTCCCCAGTCCATGCTGTCTCCAGTCCATGCTGTCCCCAGTCCATGCTGTCCCCCATCATTGATGTCCCTGATCCATGGTGTCCCCCATCACTGGTGTCCTCAATCCACGGTGTCCCCAATCTGTGTTGTCCCCCATCACTGATGTCCCTGTTCCATGGTGTTCCCCACCCTTGGTGTCCCCAATCCGTGCTCTTCCCAATCCATGGTGTCCCCCGTTATTGATGTCCCCCATCCGTGTTGTCCCCTGTCACTGGTGTCCCCCATCCATGCTGTCCCCGATCCATACTATCCCCAATCCATGCTGTCCCCAATCCATGGTGTCCCCCATCATTGATGTCCCCAGTCCATGGTGTCCCCAATCCCCGTTGTCCCGCATCACCGGTGTCCCCCATCTGTGTTGTCCCCCATCATTGATGTCCCTGTTCCATGGTGTTCCCCACCCTTGGTGTCCCCAATCCGTGCTCTTCCCAATCCATGGTGTCCCCCGTTATTGATGTCCCCCATCCGTGTTGTCCCCTGTCACTGGTGTCCCCAATCCATGGTGTCCCCAGTCCATGCTGTCCTCGATCCATAGTGTCCTCTATCCATGGTGTCCCCAATCCGTGATGTCCCCAATCCATGGTGTCCCCATCATTGATGTCCCCAGTCCATACTGTCCCCAATCCATGTTGTCCGTGATCCATGCTATCCTCAATCCATGGTGTCCCCAACCCTTGGTGTCCCCAATCTATGTTGTCCTTGATCCATGGTGTCCTCTATCCATATTGTCCCCCACCCTTGGTGTCCCCAATCCATGGTTTCCCCCATCCATGCTGTCCCCAGTCCATGGTGTCCCCTATCCATGGTGTCCTTGATCAATGGTGTCTCCCATCCATGTTGTCTCCTGTCACCAGTGTCCCCCATTGCTGGTGTCCCCAATCCTTGGTGTCCCCAATCCGTGGTGTCCCCCATCACTGATGTCCCCAGTCCATGCTGTCCTTGATCCATGCTGTCCCCAATCCATGCTGTCCCCAATCCATGCTGTCCCCCATCACTGATGTCCCCAGTCCATGCTATCCTTGATCCATGATGTCCCCAATCCATGCTGTCCCCAATCCATGCTGTCCCCACCCTTGCTGTCCCCCACCTTCGCTGTCCCCCGCCCTCATCCCCCACACTGTCACGGGGTGGTGGCATCGCTGTCACGTGTCCCCGGTGTCCCAGCGCGCTCAGGCCCAGCCCAGGAAGGGGAAGTTGAGGCTTGGGGCCTTTCGGGGGCCCTGGGGTGACACGGGCGGTGTCACCGGGGTGCCACCATGTCCCTGCCCTCGGTGTACGGGGACAAACTGGCCGAGAAGCTGACGCTGCTCAACGAGAGGGGCAGGGGGGTCCTGGTGAGGATCCACCACATCAAAAAGGTGGGCGAGGGGGGACACTTGGGGACATTTGGGGACACCTGGGGGACATTTGGGGACACCTGGGGGACACTTGGGGGTCCTAGTGAGGATCCACCACATCAAAAAGGTGGGCGAGGGTCCTTGGGGACACTTGGGGACACCGCGGGGACAGCTGGGGGACACTTGGGAACACTTGGGAGACATTTGGGGACACTTGGGGACACCTGGGGGACACTTGGGGACACTTGGAGACACTTGGGGACACTTGGAGGGACACCTGGGGGTCCTGGTGAGGATCCACCACATCAAAAAGGTGGGCGAGGGTCCTGGGGGACACTTGGGCACATTTGGGGACACTTGGGGGACACCTGGGGGACATTTGGGGACACTTGGGGGACACCTGGGGGACACTTGGGGACACTGGGGGACATTTGGGGACACCTGGGTGAATCCAGCCCGGGAGGGATTTTGGGGTGTTCGAGGGTTTTTGGGGTCCTCTCGGGGGTGTCACCGCGGTGTCCCCAGACCTGCTCGGACCCCCGCACGCGGCCACCCTTCCTTGGGGACAAAGCCATGGAGAGCTCGGC
This sequence comes from Lichenostomus cassidix, assembly GCF_008360975.1. Lineage (NCBI taxonomy): Eukaryota > Metazoa > Chordata > Aves > Passeriformes > Meliphagidae > Lichenostomus > Lichenostomus cassidix. Next base: position 1,114,821 of record NC_139509.1, read on the forward strand.
CAAGTTCATCCTGAAGAAATTCCCAAACCTGGACGTGCGGAGCAGCACCGTGAGCCACCGCGGTGTCCCCGTGTCCCCGTGTCCACAACCCCACTGTCACCTCACCACCGTGTCCCTGCCCCTGTCCCCTCCCTGTGTCCCCAACCCCCCTGTCCCCCCATTCCCCGTGTCCTCGCTGTCCCTGTGTCCCCAACCCCCCTGTCCTCCCACTGCCGTGTCCCCGCCCCTGTCCCTTCCCTGTGTCCCCCCATCCCCTGTGTCCCTGTGTCACCGTGTCACCAACCCCCCTGTCCCCCCACTGTCGTGTCCCTGTCCTTGTCCCCTCCCCGTGTCCCCGCTGTCCCCGTGTCACCGCGGTGTCCCCGTGTCCCCAACCCCGCTGTTCCCCCACCGCCGTGTCCTCCCATCCCCCGTGTCACCGCTGTCCCCGTGTCGCCAACCCCTCTGTCCCCACCGCCGTGTCCCTGCCCCTGTCCCCTCCCTGTGTCCCCAACCCGCTGTCCCTCCACAGCCTTGTCCCCCCATCCCCCGTGTCCCCACTGTCACCGTGTCGCCAACCCCTGTCCCCTCCCCGGTCTGTGACCCACCGTGTCACCGCTGTCCCCGTGTCCCCAACCCCTCTGTCCCCCCACCGCCGTGTCCCTGCCCCTGTCCCCTCCCCGTGTCCCCCAATCCCCTGTGTCCCCGTGTCCCCATCCATGTCCTCCCCCCTTGTGTCACCTCCCCTGTGCCACCCTCTGCGAGTGTCCTCCGTGTCACCTCACCCTGCATGTCCCCTTTTCTCACCCCTCCCCGTGTCCCCACCGTGTCACCTCTGTTCCAGTGTCCCTTCCGTGCCACCCACGCCACTGTCCCCGTGTCCCTACCCTCGTGTCCCCATGTCCCCATCCCTGTGTCCTCATGTCCCCATGTCCCTACTCCCATGTCCCCGTGTCCCCCATGTCCCCATCCCTGTGTCCCCGATGTCCCCATGTCCCCATGTCCCCCATGTCCCCCATGTCCCCATCCCTGCGTCCCCCATGTCCCCCATGTCCCCGACGTCCCCATGTCCCCCATGTCCCCGACGTCCCCATGTCCCCGTGTCCCTACTCCCATGTCCCCATCCCCATGTCCCCCATGTCCCCATCCCAAATGTCCCCGATGTCCCCTGTCCCCATGTCCCCTGTCCCCATCCCCATGTCCCCATGTCCCCATGTCCCCATGTCCCCATGTCCCCATCCCTGTGTCCCCGATGTCCCTGATGTCCCCATGTCCCCCATGTCCCCATGTCCCCATGTCCCCCTGCAGCAGCACCTGGGCCCGGTGCACAAGGACAAAGGGGACATCGTGCGCCTGCTGGCACCTTTCTACCACACCTTCCTGGACGTGCTGGAGTTCCGGGTGAGCAGGGGTGGGGACAGAGGGGACAGCGCGGGGTGACACAGCCGGCGACACTGCGGTGACACAGCCGGCGACACTGCGGTGACACTCGGCGCTGTCCCCTCGCCGCCAGGACCACGTGTACGAACTGCTCAACACCATCGACGCCAGCCAGTGCTTCTTCGACATCGTGAGTGCCACCCCGGCGAGTGTCACCCGCGGGTGTCATCGCTGTCCCCGCGCCCTCACGGCTGTCCCCTCCCCGCCAGCACATCAACTACGACTTCACCAAGGGCTACCTGGACCTGGTTGTCACCTACGTGTCGCTGGTGCTGCTGGTGGCGCGCACCGAGGAGCGGCGGCTGCTGCTGGGGCTTTACCAGTGCGCGCACGAGATGTGCCACGGCGCCAGGTGACACCGCGGGTCCCCAGGGTGTCCCCGGGGTGTCCCCAGGGTGTTCCCGGGCTGTCCCCAGCTGTCCCCGAGCTGTCCCCGCGCCGCGCCCCTGTCGGGAGTGGCCCCGCGCTGTCCACACCGTCCTGTCCCCACTGGGGTTGTTCCCAGCGCTGTGTCCCCGGGGTTGTCCCCACCGTCGCGCCCCTGCCGGGACCGTCCCGGGGTTGTCCCCAGCATGTTGCCACTGCCGTGTCCCCGCCGGAGCTGTCCCCAAAGTGTCCCCACCGCCGTGTCCCCACCCGGACCATCCCGAGGCTGTCTCCAGCGTGTCCCCACCGCCGTGAATCTACCGGAGCTGTCCCCAGCGTGTCCCCACCGCAGTGTCCCCACCGGGACTGTTCTCCCCGCTGTGTCCCCGGGGTTGTCCCCACGCCGCGCCCTGCCGGAGCCGTCCCGGGGTTGTCCCCAACGTGTCCCCACTGTCGCACCCCCGCCGGGGCTGTCCCGGGGTTGTCCCCAGCGTGTCCCCACCGCCGTGTCCCCGACGGGGCTGTTCCCAACGCCGTGTCCCCAACGTGTCCCCACTGTCGCGCCCCCACTGGGACCATCCCGGGGCTGTCCGCAACGTGTCCCCACTGCTGTGTCCCCAGCGGAGCTGTCCCCAGCGTGTCCCCACCGTCGCGCCCCTGCCGGACCCTTCCCGGGGTTGTCCCCAGCGTGTCCCCAACGTGTCCCCACGTGTCCCCGCAGCGAGCCCGGCTTCCCGCGCCTGGCGCAGATGGTGCTGGAGTACGAACATCCCCTCAAGAAGCTGCCCGAGGAGTTCGGACCTCACACCAAGGTGGGTCTGCGGTCCCCGTGTCCCCTGCAGGGCCACCACCCCGCGGTGTCGGCGTGCCCTGATGTCCCCCGGCGTGTCGCGATGTCCCCGGCAGGCGGTGAGCAGCGCGCTGCTGTCGCTGCGCTCGCTGGTGGCGCGGCGCTGCAGGGACGCGGAGCAGTGGCGACAGGAGCAGCTGCTGAGCCTGCTGGGACCCGCTGGGGACATGCTGAGCCCGGCGACGTGCGACAGCGTGAGTGGGGACACGGGGGTGGGGACATGGGGACATGGGGAACACGGGGATACGGGGACATGGGGGACATGGGGAACATGGGGACATGGCGACACCGGGATGGGGACATGGGGAACACGGGGATGGGGATACGGGGACATGGGGGACAGGGGGATGGCGACATGGGGAACATGAGAATGGGGACATGGGGAACACGGGGATGGGGATACGGGGACATGGGGGACAGGGGGATGGCGACATGGGGACATGGGGGTAGGAACATGGGGGACATGGGGACATGGGGGTAGGGACATGGGGGACTTGGGGACATGGGGACATCAGGGACACGGGGACATGGGGGGATGGGGATACGGGGACATGGCGACACAGGGGTGGGGACATGGGGACAGAGACACGGGGACATCGGAGGCATGGGGACACAGGGACATGGTGACACAGGGACAGAGACACGGGGACATCGAGGACATGAGGATGGTGACACGGGGACATCGGGGACACGAGGGTAGGGACATGGGGACGTTGGAGACATGAGGACATGGCGACATGGGGACACGGGGACATGGTGACACAGGGACAGAGACATGGGGACATCGGACACATGGGGACACGGGGACACGGGGACACGGTGACACGGTGACACAGGGACAGTGTCACAGCCACACCGTGCCATGGGCACTGAGGGGATCCCAGCAGGCTGGGGATGGTGACACATGGCGGGGTCAGGGGACAGCGGCGTGGTGACACTGGTGTCCCCAGATGGCCTGTGAGTATCTGTCCCTGGAGGTGATGGAGCGCTGGATCATCCGTGAGTGCTGGCACTGCCGAGTGTCCCCAAGCTCTCTGTGACAATGTCCCCAACCCCTCTGTGACAATGTCCCCAACCCCTCCTGGGCACTGTCCCCAGCCCCTCCCTGGCAGTGTCCCCAACCCCTCCCGGCCACTGTCCCCACCCAGCCCCGTTCCGCTGTCCCGCCGCCCGTTTGGTGACACCGCTGTCCCCTCAGTGGGGTTCCTGGTGTGCCCGGGGGCTCTGTCCGCCACCCCCCCGTGCCAGGAGCTGTGGCGCCAGGCGCTGCAGGGGTCCCTCTTTGTCACCCTGGTGCGCGACGAGGCCATCGCGGTGCACAAGGTCACCGAGGAGCTGCTGGGGGGGCTCAAGGGGTGAGGACAGCGACACCGGGGGTGGCACTGCCCGGGCGGGGGGGACAGGGGGTGTCGGGGCTGGGGGCTTCACGGGGGGCTGGGATGGGGGTCTGGGGGGTGTCTGGGGGTGTCAAAGGGGTGGGGCTGGGGGGCGGGGTGTCTGGGGGTCTCCTGGGGTCCTTGGGGTGTCTCTCGGGGGTCGCCTGGGGGGTCTGGGGGTGCCAGGGGTGTCAGCGACTGGGCTAGGGTCTGGGGGTGCTAGGTGGTCTGGGGGTGTCTGGGAGTGGCAGGGTGTGTAGGGGTGGCAGGGGGTCTGGGTGCCAGGGGGTGCCAAAGGGGCTGGCTGGGGGGCTGGGGGTGTCTGGGGTCCTGGGGGTGTCTGGGAGGTCTGGGGGTGCCAAAGGGGTTGGGCTGGGGGGTCAGGGGGTGTCTGGGGTGTCTGGGGGTGTCTGGGTTTGGGGTGCCAGGGGCGTCTGGGGGTGTCGGGCTGGGCTGGGGTTGGCGGTGCCAGGGGTTGGGGGTTTGGGGGTCTGGCGGCTCTGGGGGCATCAAAGGGGCTGGGCTAGGGGTCTGGGGGTGGCAGGGGGACTGCGCTGGGGGCCTGGGGGGTCTGGGGGTGTCTTGGGGTGCCAAGGGGGTCCAGGGACTGGAGGGCGACTCTGGGGGTGCCCGGGGGTCTCTCGAGGGTCTCCCGGGGGTCCCTTGGGGTGTCGCTCGGGGGTCTCCCGGGGGTCTCTCGGGGGTCCCTTGGGGGTCTCTTTAAGTGTCTCTCGGGGGTCTCCTGGGGTGTCTCTCGGGGGTCTCCCGGGGGTCTCTCGGGTGTCCCCAGCGCTGTCCCTCGGCAGGTACGGGAAGCGAGTGGCAGATGTCAAGGAGTGCCGAGAGCACGCGGTGACACACAGGTCTGGGGACAGAGGGGACAGTGGGGACAGGGAGGGGACAGGGAGGGGACAGAGGGGACAGTGGAGACAGAGAGGGACAGAGGGGACAGGGTGGACAGAGAGGACGGGGGGCGACAGGGGGGACAGAGAGGGGACAGAGGGACAGAGGGGACGGGGGGGACAGGGGGGGACAACGGGGACAGAGGGGACAGAGAGGTGACAGTGGGGACAGTGGGCTGGGGTGTCCCTGACGCTCTGGGGGGTCCCAGGACACCCCAAAAAGCGGCGACTTCTGGCAATCCCAGAGGTGACTTTGGGGGTCTCAAAGCCCACGGGGACCCAAATGTCGTCCCCGTGTCGCACGGGTTGTCCCCAGGGGGTGGCGGGGGGCTCGGCTGGGTGGTCGTGACCCCCATGGTGACCCCAAAATACCCCAAAATACCCCCCAAATCCACCCAAAATCCCCACGAAACCCCCCAAGATCTCCCCAAAACCCCCCAAAATCCCCCCAAAACCCCACAAACCCCCAAAACCCCAAAATACCCCAGAATGCTCAAAACCCCAAAAGCCCCCAAATCCCCTCAAACCCCAAAATCCACAAACCCCCAAATCCCCCCAAATTCCACCAAAACCCCCCAAACCCCCATAACCCCAAAATCCCCACAAAAACCCCCAAAGCCCCCCGAATCTCCCAAAATCCCCCCCCCCAAAATCTCACAAAATGCTCCCCAAAATCCCCCAAAACCCCAAACCCCCCAAAACCTCAAACTCCCCCAACCCCCAAAGACCCCAAAACCCAAAAACCCCCAGATCCCCAAAACCCCCAAAACCCCAAAACCCCAAAATCCCCAAATTTCCAACCCCCAAAGCCCCCAAAAATCTCTCCAAAATCCCCAAATCTCCCCAAAATCCCCAGACAAAATGCCCCAAAATCCCCTAAACCCCTCTACCAAAACCCCTCAAAACCCAAACCCCCCAGATCCCCCCCAAAACCCCAGTTCCCAAAACCCCTAAAACTCCCAGATCCACTAAAACAAATTTCTCTATTTCAAACCCCAAAACCTCCTTACATAAACTCCTAACCCCTGTGAACCTTGAAATCCCCCAAACCCCCAGATCCCCCCAAAACCCCCCAAAAAACCCCAAAAAACCCCAAAATCCCCCCAGCCCGGCGCTGCACCGCGGCCGGCGCTCGTTCCTGCGCGGAGCTCTGCGGGAGCTGGTGGCGCTGCTGGAGGATCAGCCCGGGCTGCTGGGACCCAAGGTGCGATTTTGGGATTTTTTTTGGGATTTGGGGGATTTTGGGGTGATTTTGTGTGGGTTTTGTGTGGATTTGGGGGATTTTGGGGGATTTTGGAAGATTTTGGGGAGATTTGGGGTGATTTTGGGGTGATTTTGGGGGATTTTGGGTACCGGGGATGCTGGATTTGGGGTGTAGGGGGTGGATTCACGATTTGGGGTTTGGGGTTTGGAGTGTAGTGGGTGGGTTCACCATTTGGGATTTGGGGTATGGTGAATTTGGGGTTTGGGATTTGGGGTTTGGGGTATAATGGATTTGGGGTTTGGGATTTGGAATTTGGGGTTTGGGATTTGGAATTTGGGGGATGGTGAATTTGGGGTTTGGGATTTGGGGTTTGGGATTTGGGGGATGATGGATTTGGGGTATGATGGATTTGGGGTTTGGGATTTGGGGTCCCGAGCCCCCCCAACCCCCAGCCCGCCCCCTTCAGGCCCTGCTGGTGTTCGTGGCACTGTCGCTGTGTCGCGACGAGCTGAGCTGGCTGTCGCGACACGCCGAGCACGTGACCAAGACAAGAACCCCGAGGACTTGCCGACAGGTAGGGGACAAGGGGGACAAGGGGGACAAGGGGGGACAAGGGGGGACAAGGGGGACAAGGAGGGGACAGCCGGGGGGGCTGGGGGGTCTGGGACAATCCTGGGGACTGAGGGACATTGGGGTGACCCAGGGTGGCTCAGGGGACACTGGGGTGACTCAGGGTGATTCGGGGGACACTGGGGGGGCTCAGTGTGGTTCAGGGGACACTGGGGTGACTCAGGGTGACTCAGGGTGACTCGGGGTGACTCGGGGGACACTGGGGGGGCTCAGGAGACACTGGGGTGGCTCAGGGTGGTTCGAGGGACATTGGGGTGACTCAGGGTGGCTCAGGGGACACTGTGGGGTTCAGTGTGGTTCAGGGGACATTGGGGGGCACTGGGGTGACTCAGGGGACACTGAGGTGACTCAGGGTGACACTGGGGGGCTCAGGGTGGCTCAGGGTGACACAGGGTGGTTTGAGGGACACTGGGGGGCTCAGGGGACACTGGGGTGACACCAGGATGACTCAGGACGATCCCAAAACTTTTCACGGAGCTCTGCCAAAGTCCATCACCTTCGGTCGGGTTTGGGGGACAGCGGCCGGGCTGAGGAACTTTGGGGTCACTCGGGGGTCACTGGGGGGCTCAGGGTGGCTCAGGGGACACTGAGGTGACTCAGTGTGGCTCGGGGGACACTGGGTGACTCAGGACCATCCCAAAACGTTTCGTGGATCTCTGCGAAAATTCGTCACCTTCGCTTGGGTTTGGGGGACAGCGGCCGGGCTGAGGAACTTTGGGGTCGCTCGGGGGTCACTGGGGTGACTCAGGGTGGCTCAGGGGACACTGAGGTGACTCAGGGTAGTTCAAGGTGACACTGAGGGGCTCAGGGTGGCTCGGGGGACACCAGGATGATTCAGGACGATCCCAAAACTTTTCGCGGATCTCTGCGAAACCTTCGATCGGGTTCTGGGGACACCAGTGAGGCTCAGGAATTTTGGGGTCACTTGGGGGGACACTGGTCAGTCTCAAGAATTTTGGGGTCACTCGGGGGGGTCACTGGGGGGCTCAGGGTGGCTCAGGGTGACACCAGGATGACTCAGGACGATCCCAAAACTTTTCGCGGATCTCTGCCAAAGTCCATCACCTTCGATTGGGTTCGGGGGACACTAGTCAGGCTCAGGAATTTTGGGGTCACTCGGGGGGACACCGGTCGGGCTCAGGAGTTTTGGGGTCACACAGGGGGGTCACTCGGGGGCTCAGGGGTCACCAGGATGACTCAGGACGATCCCAAAACTTTTCGCGGATCTCTGCGAAACCTTCGATCGGGTTCGGGGGACACCGGCCGGGCTCAGGAATTTTGGGGTCACTCGGGGGGACACCAGTCGGGCTCAGGAACTTTGGGGTCACTCGGGGGGACACCGGTGTCACCCGGGGGGGGCTCCCGGGGGGGTCTCTGCTCTCCTCAGCCGCGTCGCGGAGCTGCTGTTCTGGCTGGAGCGGCTGCGCGCTCTGCTGCGGCGACACCGCGCCGTGCTGCGCCGCTACCACCGCCTGTACCTGGCGCGCTTCGACGCGCTCCTGCTCAGCGACGTCATCCAGGTGAGCCTGTCCCCTGTCCCCTGTCCCCTGTCCCCTGTCCCTTGTCACCTCCCCTGGAGTGTCCCCAGGATCGTGACCCCACCCGCGGTGTCCCCGCAGAACCTGTCGGTGTGTCCCGAGGAGGAGTCGGTGATCCTCTCATCCTTCGTCAGCTCGCTGTCGGCGCTCGCCGCCAAGGAAGGTGTGGGGTGTGCCTGTCCCCTGGGATGTCACCTGCTCTGGAGTGTCCCTGTGCCCTGGATGTCCCCTTCTCCGGAGTGTCCCTGTCCCCTGAATGTTCCTTTTCCTGGAATGTCCCCCTGGAATGTCCCCCTTGAATGTCCCCTTCCTCTAGAATGTCCCTTTTCCCTGGGATGTCACCTTATCTTGAGTGTCCCTGTCCCCTGGATGTCCCCTTCTCTTGAATGTCCCCTTCCCCTGGAGTGTCACGTTCTCCTGAATGTCTCTTCCCCTTGAATGTCCCCTTTCCCTGGAATGTCCCCTTTCCCTGGAATGTCCCCTTCCCTGGAATGTCCCCCTTGAATGTCCCTTTCCTCTAGAATGTCCCCTTCCCTGGAATGTCGCCTTTCCCTGGATTGTCCCTTCCCCTGGAATGTCCCCTCACCGTGTCCCCAGCACTGCCCCGGGACAGTGTCCCCTCTGTCCTGGGGACAATCCCGGACCGTGCTCTGGGGAGTCCCCTGTGGTGGCAGTGCCACCCTCAGCGCTGTCCCCATGTCCCTCTGTCCCCGCAGTTGATGACAAAGAAGAGTTCGACTTCACCGCGCTGCGCCTGGACTGGTTCCGGCTCCAGGTGGTGGCCCTGGCCCTGTGTCCCCTGTCCCTGTCCCTAACCCTGTGTCCCCTGTCCCTGTCCCCATCCCATTTCTGTGTCCTTGTCCCCATCCCTGTCACTGTCCCCAGGCCCACAGGAGCATGGTGAAGGCAGCCCTGCTGCTGTGCTCCAACCTCATTTCTGTGTCCCCTGTCCCTTTCCCCATCCCTGTCCCTGTCCCCTGTCCCCATCCCCATCCCTGTCCCCATCCCTGTCCCCATCCCTGTCCCCTGTCCCTGTCCCTGTCCCCTGTCCCTTGTCCCTGTCCCCAGGCCTACACGAGCATGGAGAAGGCAGCCCTGCCACTGGGCTCTAATCTGTGTCCCCTGTCCCCATCCGTGTCCCCATCCCTGTCCCCATTCCTGTCCCCATTGCTGTCCTCATCACTGTCCCATCGCTGTCCCCAGGCCTACATGAACATGGCGAAGGCAGCACTGCCACTGTGCTCCAACCCCATTTCTGTGTCCCCTGTCCCTGTCCCCTGTCCCCTGTCCCCATCCCTATCCCTTGTCCCCAGACCTCCACGAGCATGGTGAAGTCAGCCCTGCTGCTGTGCTCCAATCCTGTTTCTGTGTCCCCTGTCCCCTGTCCCCATTGCTGTCCCCAAGCCTACACGAGAACTGCCACTGGGCTCCAATCCTGTTTCTGTGTCCCCTGACCCCATCCCTGTCCCCATCCCTGTCCCTGTCCCATCCCTGTCCCCATCCCTGTCCCCATCCCTGTCCCCATCTCTGTCCCCATCCCTGTCCCTGTCCCCGTCCCCATCCCTGTCCCTGTCCTGTCCCCATCCCTGACCCCCTGTCCCTGCCCTGTCCCTGTCCCCAGGCGTACACGAGCGTGGCCAAGGCTGCCCTGCTGCTGGGCTCCAATCCCATTTCTGTGTCCCCTGTCCCATCCCTGTCCCCATCACTGTCCCTGTCCCCATCACTGTCCCTGTCCCCATCACTGTCCCTGTCCCCATCCCTGTCCCCAGGCGTACACGAGCGTGGCCAAGGCCGCGCTGCCGCTGTGCTCCAACGGTGACATTGGCCGCGCCATGAACCTGGTGGTGTTCCACACGCGCCTGCTGGACCAGCCTGAGGAGCTGCTGGAGGAAACCTCCGACCTGTCCCACCTCTGGTGAGACCCTGGCCCCTTTTCCTGTCCTTGTCCCCCCTTTTCCTGCCCCTGTCACCTTCTCCTGCCCCTGTCCCACCTCTGGTGAGACCCTGGCCCCTTCTCCTGCCCCTGTCCCCTTTTCCTTTCCCTGTCCCACCTCTGGTGAGACCCTGTCCCCTTTTCCTGTCCTTGTCCCCCTTTTCCTGCCCCTGTCCCCTTTTCCTTTCCCTGTCCCACCTCTGGTGAGACCCTGCACCCCTTTTCCTGCCCCTGGCCCCTTCTCCTGCCCCTTATATCCTCTTTTCCTATCCCTGTCCCCCCTTCTCCTGTCCCTGTCCCCCTTTTCCTGCCCCTGTCCCCCTTCTCCGGGCCCTGTCCCCCTTTTCCTGCTCCTGTCGCCCTTCTCCTGTCCCTGTCCCACCTCTGGTGAGACCCTGGCCCCTTTTCCTGTCCTTGTCCCCCTTCTCCTGTCCCTGTCCCCCTTCTCCTGCCCCTGTCCCACCTCTGGTGAGACCCTGTCCCCCTTTCCTGTCCCTTGTCCCACCTCTGGTGAAACCCTGTCCCTTTTCCTGCCCCTGTCCCCCCCTGTCCCTATTCCCCATTTTCCTGCCCCTGTCCCCCTTTTCCTGTCCCTGTCCCCCTTTTTCCCTGTCCCTGTCCCCCTTTTTCCTGCCCCTGTCCCCCTTTTCCTGCCCCTCTTCATTTTCCTGCCCTGTCCCCCTTCTCCTGCCCCTTATATACTCTTTTCCCACTCTAGACCCTTTCTTTCCCCTGCACCTCCTTTTCCCACCCCATACCCCCTTCTCCTGCCCCATATTCCCTTTTCCTGCCCCTATACCCTCTTTTCCCACCCTATAGCCTCTTTTCCCACCTTTCTCCCACCCTCCACTCCCCTTTCTCTGCCCGTCTCGCACCGTGTCCCCTTCCCCATCCCTTTTTCCCCTCTGTACCCCTGTCCCATCCTTGTCCCATCCCTGTCCCATCCCTGTCCCATCCTTGTCCCATCCCTGTCCCATCCCATCCCGTCCCATCCCCATCCCATCCCTATCCCCATCTCCATCCCATCCCTGTACCCGTCCCCGTCCCCAACCCCATCCCTGTCCCTATCCCCATCCCTGTCCCTGTCCCCATCCTGTTCCTGTCCCCCCACTCCCTGTCCCAATCCCTGTCCCGTCCCTGTCCCTGTCCCCATCCCTGTCCCTGTCCCCAGGCCTACACAAGTGTGGTGAAGGCAACCCTGCCGCTGTGCTCTAATCCTGTTTCTGTGTCCCCTGTCCCATCCTGTCCCCTCCCTGTCCCCATCCCCATCCTGTCCCTTCCCTGTCCCATCCTGTCCCCTCGCTGTCCCACCCTGCAGTTTCTCCCCGAAGTCCCTGGAGAAGATGTTCTCGGTGACACTGGAGGAACCATCGCAGCTCCGCTTCGCCATCGCCTTCCCCCTGCTCTGCTCCCACTTCTCCCGCTGCCCGCACCCCATGTGCCCCGAGGAGGTGGGTGACACCCCGGGGGGGGGTCCTGAGGGTGTCCTCTCGCCCTGTCCCCGGCTCTGAGTGTCACAGTGTCCCCCCAGTACCCCCAGCTGGAGGCGGTGGCGCTGGGGCTGTGTCACAAGTTCCTGGAGGAGCTGGCGCGGATGGCCAGCGGCTGTGTCCTGGACGCTTGTGCTGAGCAGCACAACCTCAGCCAGCAGGTCAGCGGGGTGGTCTGGGGGTTCTGGGGGGTCAGCGGGGTCAGCAGGGTCTGGGGCGGTCTGGGGTGGTCAACGGGGTCCGGGGGTCTGGGGTGGTCTGGGGTCGTCTGGGGGTCAGTGGGGTCTGGGGTCCTGGGGTGGTGGTCCGGCTGGTCTGGGGGTCTGGGGGTCAGCGGGTCTAGGGGGTATGGGGTCTGGGGGTCTGGGGGGTCTGGGGGTCAGTGGGGTCTGGGTGGTCGGAGTCTGGGGTCAGTGGGTCAGCGGGGTCTAGGGGGTCTGGGGTGGTCTGGGGTGGTCTGGGGTGTTCTGGGGGTCAGGGGGTCTGGGGGCTCTGGGGGGTCAGCGGGGGTCTGGGGTGGTCTGGGGGACCCGAGGGGTCTGGGGTCCCGGGGTCTGGGGTGGTCTGGGGTGGTCTGGGGGATCTGGGGTGTCTGGGGTCTGGGGTGGTCTGGGGGTCTGGGACCTTCAGGGGATTTTGGGGACTTCAGGACCTTCAGGGGGATTGGTGACTTTTGGGGTTTTCAGGACTTTTGGGGGCTTCAGGACCACTGGGGGCTTGGTGGCTTTTGGGGGTTTCAGGACCTTGGGGGTTTGGTGGCTTTTGGGGTTTTCAGGATTTTTGGGGGCTTGGTGGCTTTTGGGGTTTTCAGGACTTTTGGGGGCTTGGTGGCTTTTGGGGGCTTTTGGGGACTTCAGGACCTTGAGGGGCTCAGTGGCTTTTGGGGGCTTCAGGACCTCTGGGTTTTCTGTGTCCTTTGGGGTCTTCAGGATCTCTGGGGGCTTGGTGGCTTTTGCTGGCTTTTGGGGGCTTCAGGATCTTTGAGGGCTTGGTGGCTTTTGGTGGCCTTTGGGGGCTCCAGAACCTTTGGGGGGGATCGGTGGCTTTTGGGGGTTTCAGGACCATTGGGGGTTCAGTGACTTTTGGGGTCTTCAGGATCTCTGTGGGCTTGGTGGCTTTTGGGCACTTCAGGACCTTTGGGGGTTTGGTGGCTTTTGGGACATCCAGGGCTTTGGGGCTCCAGAAGCTCTCTGGGTTTTCTGTGACCTCTGGGGGCTTCAGAGGTCTCTGTGGCTTTTGGGGTCTTGGTGGCCTTTGGGGTCTCCACGGCCTCTCTGTCCCCTTGGCTCTCTGTCCCCTTGGCTCTCTGTCCCCACAAACCTTCAGCACAAGGAAGGTTCTCCATGGGTGACAAAACCTGTGGGGTTCCTCCCAACCCAGCCCTGGGCAACGGTGGCCTGTGGGGTGTCCCCATGTCCCTATGACCTTTTTGGGGTGTCCTCATGTCCCCATGACCCCATCTGGGGTGTCCCCATGTCCCCATGACCCTGTTTGGATGTCTCCATGACCCTGTTTGGAGTGTCCCCATGTCCCCATAATCCCATTTGGTTGTCCCCATGTCCCCATGACCCCATTTTAGGTGTCCCCATATCCCCATGACCCCGTTTGGGGTGTCCCCGTGTCCCTATGACCCTGTTTGGGTGTCCCTATGACCCCATTTGGGGTGTCCCCATGTCCCCATGACCCTGTTTTTGGTGTCCCCATGTCCCCATGTCCCCATGTCGCTGTCCCCACCCCGCAGCTGCTGCCCAAGCACTGCGCTGCCACCATCAGCAGAGCCAGGGTCAAGAAAGTCCCCAAGCAGCCACCAAGGAAAGGTGACACCGAGAGGGACAAGCCGGGGACAGAGAGCCAGCGGCGGGACAGGACCCTGACCACCAAGTGAGTGTCACCCGGCCAGGATTGTCCCCATGGGGTCACACCAGGATTGTCCCCATGGGGTGGGACATGGATTGTCCCCATGGGGTGGGACATGGATTGTCCCCGTGGGGTCACACCAGGATTGTCCCCGTGGGACACGAATTGTCCCCATGGGGTCACACCACGATTGTCCCCATGGGGTCACACCAGGATTGTCCCCATGGGACACGGATTGTCCCCATGGGTTCACACCACGATTGTCCTCATGGGGTGGGACACAGATTGTCCCCATGGGGTCACACCAGCATTGTCCCCCAGCATGGACAAGCTGCACGTGACGCTGGCCGAGCTGTCCCTGAGCCTCAACCATGTCCCCAACTTCACCGTTTTTGGCCACACGGTGACACCAGCCGAGTACCTGAGCAGCCACCTGGAGACACGCCTGACCAAGTGGGGACACGCGGGGGACACATTGGGGACATGCTGGGGACGCTCTGGGGACACGCTGGGGACACATTGGGGACACACTGGGGACGCAGTGGGGACACACTGCGGACACTCTGGGGACACGCTGGGGACATGCTGGGGACATATTGGGGACATGCTGGGGTCACGCTGGGGACATGCTGGGGACACGTTGGGGACACATTGGGGACACGCTGGGGACATGCTGGGGACATGCTGGGGACACACTGGGGAGACACTGTGGACACGTTGGGGACACATTGAGGACACATTGGGGACACACTGGGGACACCACATTGGGGACACCACATTGGGGACACTCTGGGGACACACTGGGGACACACTGGGGACACATTGTGTACACACTGGGGACACGTTGGGGACACTCTGGGGACACACCACGCCCAGACGCCACCCCCACATGTCCCTCACCCTGCGGTGTCCCCGCAGGGCCATCGTGGCCATGGCCGGGTACTGCCAGGCCACCCAGGAGGTGACACGTCCCTCGGAGGTGCTGGCAGGGCTGGTGGCCTACATGGGGCTGGTGGCGCAGTTGGGACACTTGGTGACACTGGACACCGGGCGGCTGCTGCGGGCAGTGCTGCTGCAGCAGAGCCACCCCCGCGACGCCAGCGGGCAGCCCACGCTGACCGCCATCTACACCGACTGGTCAGTGCCACTGTCACCCGCGGGGTTGGGGACAAGGGGACGGGGCGCTGGGGACAGGAGGCTGTGGGTAGAGCGGTGTGGTGCCGATCGCGGTGTCCTGGTGCTGTCCCCGGTGTTCTGGTCATGTCCCCAGTGTCCTGATCCTGTCCCTGGTGTCCTGGTCCTTGTCCCAATTCCCTAATCCTGTCCCCAGTGTCCTGGTCCTGTCCCCGGTGTCCTGGTGCTGTCCCCAGTGTCCTGATCATGTCCCCCATCCCTTGATCCTGTCCCCGGTGTCCTGGTACTGTCCCCAGTGTCCTGGTCCTGTCCCCAGTCCCTTGATCCTGTCCCCAGTCCCTGGTCCTTGTCCCAGTGTCCTGGCCCTTGTCCCAGTCCCTCAATCCTGTCCCTAGTGTCCTGGTCCTGCCCCTGGTGTCCTGGTCCTGTCCCTAGTGTCCTGGTCCTGTCCCCAGTGTCCTGGTGCTGTCCCCAGTGTCCTGATCCTGTCCCCAGTCCCTGATCCTGTCCCCAGTCCCTTGATCCTGTCCCCAGTGTCCTGGTACTGTCCCCAGTGTCCTGGTCCTGTCCCCAGTGTCCTGGTGCTGTCCCCAGTCTCTGAATCCTGTCCCTGGTGTCCTGATCCTGTCCCCAGTGTCCTGGTCCTGTCCCTGGTGTCCTGATCCTGTCCCCAGTCCCTGGTCCTTGTCCCCAGTGTCCTGGTCCTTGTCCCAATTCCCTGTTCCTGTCCCCAGTCCCTGATCCTGTCCCCAGTCCCTGGTCCTGTCCCCAGTCCCTGAATCCTGTCCCCAGTCCCTGGTCCTTGTCCCAGTGCCCTGTCCCTGTCCCCAGTGCATTAATCCTGTCCCCAGTCCCTCAATCCTGTCCCCAAACCCCCAATCCCTATCCCAGCCCCCAATCCTGGTTCCTCTGCTGTGGCTCCTGGTGCCGTGGGTGGCACTGCCATGGGTCACAGTGTCACCTGTCCCCAGGTACCTGGAGTCCCTGCTGCGCCAGGCCAGCACCGGGGCTGTGGGTGACATTCCCATGGGTGTCAGTGTCACAGTGTCACAGTGTCACGGTGTCCCAGTGTCCCAGTGTCACCTGTCCCCAGGTACCTGGAGGCCCTGCTGCTCCAGGCCAGTCTGGGACTGTGGATGGCAGTGTCGCAGTGTCACAGTGTCCCAGTGTCCCAGTGTCCCAGTGTCACCTGTCCCCAGGTACCTGGAGTCCCTGCTGCGCCAGGCCAGCACCGGGGCCGTGCTGCTGTCCCCAGCGCTGCAGGCGTTCACCACGCTGCCCCGCGAGGAGCAGCCGCCCTTCAGCGCCGCCGAGTTCTCCGACGTCTCAGGTGGGGTCTGGGGACTTTGGGGGACATTTGTCACCTCCCTGTCCCCGCGGGGGTCCCCACACTGTCCCCTCCCGCAGAGATGAGGGCGCTGGCCGAGCTCATCGGGCCCTACGGGATGAAGTTCCTGAGCGAGAACCTGATGTGGCACGTGGGGTCACAGGTGACCGAGCTGAAGGTGAGGGGACAGGGCTGGGGACAGGGCTGGGGACAGGGGACAGGGCTGGGGACAGGGCAGGGGACAAGGGACAGGGCAGGGGACAGTGACTGGGGACAAGGGACAGAGCTGGGGACAAAGGACAGGGGCTGGGACAAAGATCACAGGGCTGGGGACAGCAGCGGGGGACAAGGGACAGGGCTGAGAACAGGGCTGGGGACAAGGGACAGGACTGGGGACAAAGGACAGGGCTGGGGACAAGGGACAGGGCTGGGGACAAGAGACAGGGCTGGGGACAGGGCTGGGGACAAGGTGGTGCTGCTGAGACCGTGACAAGGCAGGCAAGGCCACCCTGGTGCCACCCGACCCTGTCCCTGCCTGTCCCTCTGTGGGAGGTGCCAGGCCTCGCTGTGTCCCCGTGTCCCCAGCACCCCCAGTGTCCCTGTGTCCCCATGGCCCTGTGCCATGTCCCAGTGTCCCCAGTGTCCCTGTGTCCCCATGGCCCTGTGCAGTGTCCCAGTGTTCCCAGTGGCCCAGTGTCCCCGCACCCCCAGTGTCCCCGTGTCCCCACACCCCTGTGCCGTGTCCCCGCACCCCCAGTGTCCCCGTGTCCCCACACCCCTGTGCCGTGTCCCTGTACCCCCAGTGCCCCCAGCGCCCTCAGTGTCCCTGTGTCCCTGTGCCTCCAGTGTCCCTGTGTCTCCGTGCCATGTCCCTATGTCCCCAGCACCCCCAAGTGTCCCTGTGTCCCCACATCCCTGTGCTGTGTCCCAGTGGCCCCAGTGGCCCCATGTCTGTGCAGTGTCCCAGTACCCCCAGTGTCCCAGTGTCCCCATGTCCCCACACCCCAGTGTCCTAGTGTCCCCAGTGTGCCCGTGTCCCCACACCCCCGTGCAGTGTCCCCACCCCCCCGTGAGTGTCCCCACGCTGTCCCCGTGTCCCCGCAGAAGCTGGTGGCAGAGAACATGGACACGCTGGTGCAGCTGCGCTGCTGCCGAGCCGAGCAGAGAGCGGCGCTGCTGCCGCGCCTGACCTGTGAGTGTCACCGCGGGGTCACCCGTGTCACCGCGGGGTCACCCGTGTCACCTGTGTCATACCCGTGTGTCACCCGTGTCACACCGTGCGTCCCCTGTGTCACACCACCCGTGTCACACCACGCGTGTCACCCATGTCACACCGCGCCTGTCACCCATGCCACGCCACGCGTGTCCCCGGTGTCACACCATGCGTGTCACCCATGTCACACCACCCGTATCCCCCATGTCACACCGCGCATGTCACCCGTGTCACACACACATGTCACCCATGTCACACCGCGCGTGTCACCCGTGTCACACCACCCGTGTCACCTGTGTCACACCGTGTGTGTCACCCGTGTCACATGTGTCACCTGTGTCACACCGCGCGTGTCACCCATGTCACGCCGTGCATGTCCTCTGTGTCACACCACGCGTGTCACTCATGTCACACCACGCGTGTCAGCCGTGTCACACGTGCCACCCGTGTCACACCGTGCGTGTCCTCTGTGTCACACCATGCGTCACCCATGTCACACCATGTGTGTCACTCGTGTCACACCACACCTGTCACCTGTGTCACACCGTGCATGTCACCTGTGTCACACCGCGCGTGTCCCACCACACGTGTCCCCTGTGTCACACCTGCCTGTCACCCGTCTCACACCATGCATGTCACCCGTGTCACACCACACGTGTCACCCATGTCACACATGTCACCCGTGTCACACACACATGTCACCCGTGTCACCACTCGTGTCCCCTGTGTCACACCACACGTGTCACCCATGTCACACATGTCACCCGTGTCACACACACATGTCACCCGTGTCACCACTCGTGTCCCCTGTGTCACACCATGCGTGTCACCCGTGTCACCACTCGTGTCCCGTCTGTCACACCATGCGTGTCACCCGTGTCACCACTCGTGTCCCCACAGCGGCAGAGAATGTCCTGAAGAGAATGACAATCATCGGGGAGATCCTGAGCTTCAGAGCCATGGCGCAGCAGGGCCTGCGGGAGGTGGGACAGCGGGGACAGCGGGGACAGCGGGGGACATCCTGAGGGACACCCTGAGGGACACTGGGGGGCACTGGGGGACACTGAGGGACACTGAGGGACAGCGAGGGACACACTGAGGGACACTGGGGGACAGCCGGGAGACACTGAGGGACACTGGGGGACAGCAAGGGACAGCGAGGGACACTGGGGGACACTGAGGGACACCCTGAGGGACACCCAGGGACAGCCGGGAGACACTGAGGGACACTGGGGGACACTGGGGGACACTGGGGGACACCTGAGAGACACCTTTGGGACACCTGAGTGACATCCTGGGACACCCTGAGGGACAGCCGGGAGACACTGAGGGACACCCCAAGAGACACCTGAGGGACAGCTGAGGGACATCCTGAGGGACACTGAGGGACACTGAGGGACAGCCGGGAGACACTGAGGGACATCCTGAGGGACACTGGGAGACACCCTGAAGGACACCCTGAGACCCCCCAGCCCCCCATTTGGGGACACCAGACCCAAATTTGGGGACACAGGACCCCCCGGGACCCTCATTTGGGGACACCGGACCCCAATTTGGGGACACAGGACCCCCCGGGACCCTCATTTGGGGACACCGGACCCCAATTTGGGGACACCTGCCCCTTTGTCCCCCGCAGGTGTTCTCGCAGCACTGTCCCTTCCTGCTGGGTCCCATCGAGAGCCTGGCGGACGTGGTGACCCCCGACATGGACATCAAGGTGGGGACAGCGACACGGGGCGCCACCTCGGGGCGACACCGCGTGCGACACCGCGCGTGACGTCACACGGTGTCCCCAGGTCACCCTGAGCATCTTCGAGCTGGCCTCGGCCGCGGGGATCCCGTGCGACGTGGACCCGGCGCTTGTCACCGCGCTGGCCACCAGCAGGACAGGTCTGGGCTGCTCTGGGGACACCGCGGGGTGTCGCTGTCACCCGGGTCGCCGTGTCACCGGGCTGTCGCCTGTCCCCGCAGAGGGCTCGTCGCCCGAGGAGGACTACAAGGTGTCCTGTCTGCTGCTGGTGTTCGTGGCAGTGTCGCTGCCCCTGCTGGCCGCTGACCCTTTGTCACTCTACAGCCCTGAGCTGGACGGTGAGGAATGGCGCTGTGGCACCGTGTGGCCGTGTCACCGTGTCACTGTGTCACCCTGGCCGTGTGGCCGTGTGTCACCGTGTCACCGTGTCGCTGTGTCCCTCTGTCACCATGTCACCGTGTCACCCTGTCCGTGTGTCCCTGTGTGTCACCGTGTGTCCATGTGTCCCCGTGTCCGTGTGTCCCCGTGTCCCCGTGTCCCCCTGTCCCTGTGTCCCTATGTCTCCCTGTCCCCTGTCCCCATGTCCCCCCGTCCCTGTGTCCCTCTGTCCCCGTGTCCCCGTCCCTGTGTCATCCTGTCCCTGTGTCCCCAAGTCCTTGTGTCCCCCTGTCCCCGTGTCCCTGTGTCCATGTGTCCCCCATGTCCCCGTGTCCCCAAGTCTTTGTGTCCCTGTGTCCCCATGTCCCCCTGCCCCTGTGTCCCCCTGTCCCTGTGTCGCCACGTCCCCCTGTCCCCCTGTCCCCCTGTCCCCCTGTCCCTCTCTCCCCATGTCACACCACGTGCACGCTGAGGTTGTCACTGTCCCATTGTCACAGCAGAGGCTTTGGGGGGGACAGGGGAACTCTGGAAGTGCCACCAAGGAGCACAGTGCAGACCCTGGGTTGTCCCCAACCCTCCTGTGTCCCCAACCCTTCTGTGTCCCTGCCATTTCTGTGTCCCCAACCCTTCCTGTGTCCCCAAACTCCCTGAATCCTTTACCTTCTGGTGTCCCCAACCGGTGTCCCCAACCGTTCTCCATCCCCAGCCAGTGTCCCCAACCCTCGGTGTCCCCAAGCTCTCTGAATCCTTTACCTTCCGGTACTGTCCCCAACCTTTCTCCATCCCTAACCTGTGTCCCCAACCCTTTCCTGTGTCCCCAACCCTCCTGTATCCCCATCATTTCTGTGTCCCAAACCCACGATGTCCCGAACCCGCAGTGTCCCCAAGCTCCCTGAATCCTTTACCTTCTGGTGTCCCCAACCTTTCTCCATCCCCAACCGATGTCCCCAACCCATGGTGTCCCCCGCTGTCCCCAATCATTGTCCCCACTGTCCCCAACCCGCGGTGTCCCCAACTGTCCCCAACCGCTGTCCCTAACCACTGTCCCCAACCGCTGTCCCTAACCACTGTCCCCAACTGCTGTTCCCCGCTGTCCCCAACCGTTGTCCCCAACTTCTGTCCTCAACCGCTGCCCCCAACCGCTGTCCCCTGCTGTCCCCAGCCGGTGTTCCCAACCGCTGTCCCCAGCCAATGTCCCCCGCTGTCCCCAACCACTGTCCCCAACTGGTGTCCCCCGCTGTCCCCAACCCGCCATGTCCCCCCACTGTCCCCAACCGCTGTCCCCAACCGCTGTCCCCAACCACTGTCCCCCGGTATCCCCCGCTGTCCCCAACCACTGTCCCCCGGTATCCCCCGGTGTCCCCAACCACTGTCCCCAACCAGTGTCCCCCACTGTCCCCAACCGGTGTCCCCTGCTGTCCCCAGGCTACCCCAACAACGTGCACTGCCTGGCCAAGGCCATCGTGCAGCTCTCGGCTGCTCTCTTCACTGCCCACGGCAAGAACATCGAGACTCACCTCAAGGAGTTCCTCATGGTCAGCCTGGCTCTGTCCCCAGGGGGTGGCACTGTCCGCATGGGGGTGGTCCTGTCCCCTCCCTGGGTGGCCCCGTCCCCAGGGGGGTGGCTGTGTCCCCAGGGGGGTGGCACTGTCCCCTCCCCGGGTGGCCCTGTCCCCTCCCTGGGGTGGCACTGTCCCCTCCCCCAGGTGGCCCTGTCCCCTCCCTGGATGGCCCTGTCCCCTCCCCGGCATGGCCCTGTCCCCTCCCGGCTGTCCCCAAGGGGTGACCCTATCCCCTCGCCGGGTGGCCCTGTCTCCTCCCTGGGATGGACCTGTCCCCAGGAGGGTGGCCTTGTCCCCTCCACAGGGGGTGGCTCTGTCCCCAGGGGGAAGGCGCTGTCCCCATGGCAGTGGCCTTGTCCCCTCCCCGGCTGGCCCTGTCCACAGGGGGGTGTCCCTGTCCCCTCCCCGGGGTATCCCTGTCCCTACCGCTGACTGTTCCTGTCCCCTCCCCGGCTGTCCCCATGGCCCTGTCCCTGTCCCCACGGCTGACTGTCGCTGTCCCCAGCTGGCCTCGGCCAGCCTCCTGCAGCTGGGCCAGGAGCAGGACAAGGTGCGGGTGAGGAACAGAGACTCCATCGTGCTGCTGCTGCACCTGGTGAGGGACCTGGGGACACCTGGGGGGACCGGGGGACACCTGGGGGGACCTGGGGACACCTGGAATATCCTAAATAATATCCCAAATATTCCAAATATCCAATATATACCCAAAAATCCCAAATATCCCGACTATTCCAAATAGTCCAAATATCCCAAATATTCCAACTATCCCAACTATCCCAACTATTCCAACTATCCCGAATATTCCAAACATCCTGAATATTCCAAATATCTCAAATATCCACAATATTCCAAATATTCCAAATATCCCAAATATTCCAAACATCCCAAATATTATCCCAAATATTATCCGAAATAATATTCCAAATATCCCAAACATCCCAAATCTCCCAAATATTCCTGGACAGAGTGGGGGTCAGAATAGTGGGGGCACTGATGGGTGAATCCCCCCCCAAACCCTCAAAAACCCCAAACCCCCAAAACCCCCCAAAACCCAAAACGCCCAAAAACGCCCAAAACTCCCCAAAACGCCCAACCCCCTAAAACCCCCAAAACCCCTAAAACCCCCACCCCCAAACCCCAAAACCCCAAACCCAAAAACCCCAAAAACCCCCAAAACCCAAAAACCCCAAAAACCAAAAAACCCCAAACCCCCTAAACCCCAAAACCCCAAATCCCAAAAACCCCAAAACCCTCAAAACCTCAAAAACCCAAACCACAAAAACCCCAAACCCCAAAAACCACAAAAACCCAAACCACAAAATCCCCAAACCACAAAATCCCTAAAAACCCCAAACCCCAAAAAAACCCCCAAAAACCCCAAAAATAACCCCAAACCTGTCCCCAGATGGTGGCCGAGTCGTCCTTCCTCACGCTGGACATGCTGGAGAGTTGTTTCCCCTACGTGCTGCTGAGGAACGCCTTCCGAGCCGTGTGCAGAGAGACCCCCAGAGCTCCCAGTAATGAGGGCCCTGAGGGCCAGATCTGAGAGACCCCAGAGACCCCAGTGAGAGAGACCCCCGAGCCCCCAGTAATGAGAGACCCCTGAGACCCTGAGCTGAGAGAGGGCCCCTGAGAGACCCCAGAGCTGAGAGGACCCCTGAGACCCCCAGAGCTGAGACCCCTGAGACCCCCAGAGCTGAGACCCTGAGACCCCAGAGCTGGAGAGACCCCAGGGACTTAGAGCCCCCAGAGCTGAGAGACCCCTGAGCTGAGAGACCCCAGGGACACCCAGAGCTGAGAGACCCCTGAGAGACCCAGAGCTGAGAGAGAGACCCCCAGAGCTGAGACCCCTTGAGAGACCCAGAGACCCCAGAGCTGAGAGAGGGACCCCAGAGACCCTCCAGAGCTGAGAGACCCCCAGAGCTGAGAGAGAGACCCCTGAGAGACCCCCGGGCCCCCAGAGCTGAGAGACCCCCAGAGCTGAGGCCCCAGAGGACCCCCTAAGCTGAGAGGGGAGCCCCAGGCTGGGGGACCCCTTGGGGGCCCAGGGCCCCAGTGCTGAGAGACCCAGAGCTGAGAGAGAGACCCAGAGACACCCAGGGACCCCCAGGGACCCCCAGCAGTGAGAGACCCCCAAGGACACCCAGAGACCCCCAGAGCTGAGAGACCCCCTGAGAGATCCCCAGAGCTGAGAGACCCCCAGGGACACCCAGAGCTGCCCAGGGACCCTCAGTAATGAGAGA
>NC_139509.1:1138492-1189767 GCF_008360975.1 Lichenostomus cassidix
ATATTGATTTTTAAAGGGATTTTTGCCGAGATTTTGGTCCCCCTGGGGGGGTCTCGATCACGCGGGGGTCGCGGCGGGGTCGTGCCGGGGGTTTGGGGGGTTTTGGATTTTATTTTTGCCGAGATTTTGCTCCCCCCGAATCCCCGGGGGGGTCCGAGGGGTCGTGCCCGGGATTTGGGGGGTTTTATATTGATTTTTAAAGCGATTTTTGCCGAGATTTTAAAGGGATTTTACCGAGATTTTGGGTTTTGGTGGTGGGGGGTGGGGGTGTTTGGGGTTTGGGGGGTTTGGGGTTGTTTTTTGTTTTTGTTTTGGTCCTCTCGAATTCCCCGGGGGGGTCTCGGTCACGCGGGGGTCGCGTGCTTGTGGGGGTTTGGGTGGTGTTGTTTTTGGTTTTTGGGTTTTGTTGGGGGGTGGTGGGGGGTCGTGGCGGTTGGGGTTTGGGGGGGTTTGGGGGTTTTTGTTTTTGGTTTTTGGGTTTTGGATTTTGGATTTTTGCCGAGATTTTGGTCCTCGAATTGTGGGGTGGTCCGGGGTGTGGTCGTGCCGGGGATTTGGGGTTTGGGTTTATTTGGGTTTGTTGGGGGTGGTTTGGGTTTATTGATTTTTAAAGCGATTTTTGCCTCGAATTTGCCGAGATTTTGCCGCGATTTTGCCAAGATTTTGCCGAGATTTTGGTCCTCTCGAATTCCTCGGGGGGGTCTCGATCACGCGGGGGTCGCGGCGGGGTCGTGCCTGGGGTTTGGGGGGTTTGGGATTGATTTTTAAGGGGATTTTTGCCTCGATTTTGGTCCCTCCGGGACCCTGGGGGGGTCTCGGTCACGGGGGGGGTCCGAGGGTGGTCGCGCCGGTTTTTGGGGTTTTATTTTTAGCTCCATTTTTGCCGCGATTTTGGTTCCCCCTGGGACTTGGGGGGGTCTTGGTCACTGGGGTGTCGCACGGGGGTCGTTCCCGGGGTTTGGGATTGATTTTTAACTCCATTTTTGCCGAGATTTTGCCGCGATTTTGCTCCCCCCGGGATCCTAGGGGGGGGTCTTGATCACGGTGGGGTCCCAGGGGGGTCGCGCCTGGATTTGGGGGGTTTGGGGGTGATTTTTAAGGGGATTTTTGCCCCGATTTTGCCGCGATTTCTCTCCTCTCGAATTCCCCGGAGGGGTCTCGGTCCCGGGGGGATCCCAGGGTGGTCGCGGCGGGGTCGTGCCCGGGATTTGGGGGGTTTGGGGTTTTATTTTTGCCGAGATTTTGCCGCGATTTTGGTCCCCCCGAGATCCTGGGGGGGTCTCGGTCCCGGGGGGGTCTCAGGGTGGTCGCACCGGGGTCGTTCCTGGGGTTTGGGGGGTTTGGGATTGATTTTTTACCCGATTTTTGCCCCGATTTTTGCTCCCCCGAATCCCGGGAGGGGTCTCGGTCCAGGGGGGGGTCTGGGGGTCGCGCCGGTTTTTGGGGTTTTATTTTTAACTCGATTTTTTGATTTTTTGCTCCCCCTGGGATTTGAGGGGTCTGGTCCCGGGGGGCTCCGAGGGTCGTTCAGGGATTTGGGGTTTTATTTTTCTCGATTTTTGCCTTGATTTTTCTCCCCAGTCCCGGGGGGGTCTCGGTCCTGGGGGGCTCCGAGGGGGTCTTTCCCGGGATGGGGGGATTTGATTATTTTTGATTTTTGCCTCGATTTCTCTCCCCCCAAATCCCCGGGGGGTGTCCGAGGGATCTTTCCAGGGATTTGGGGTTTTTGGGGTTTTATTTTGAACCCGATTTTGGCCCCGGGGGGGTCTCGGTCGGGGGGTCCGGGGGGGCTCGGCTGGCTCTGTCGCCGCTGCCGGTGACTCATCCGGAGCTGTCGCCGTGCGAGGAATGGCAACGAAAATGTTCCCCAAAAATGAGGCTCGGGAGGGAAATAAAAACTGCCGGAAATGGGGAAAAATATGGGGGGAAAATGGGGAAAATGGAAAAAGGGGGAAAATGGGGAAAAATTGGGGAAAAATGGGAAAATGGGGAAATGGGGAAAATGGGGGAAAAATAATGGGAAAAAAATGGTGAAAAATGGGGAAAAATATTGGGGGAAAATGGGGCAAAAGTGGAGGAAAAATGGGGGAAAAGGGGGTGAAAATGGGGGAAAAATGGGGGGAAAATGGGGGAAAATGGGGAAAAATGGGGGAAAAAATGGGGAAAAATTGGGGGAAATGGGGGGAAAATGGGGAAAATTGGGGATAAATGGGGGAAAATGGGGGAAAATGAGGAAAAATAGGGAAAAAATGGGGAAAAATGGGGGAAAAATGGGGGAAAATGGGTCTGGGGGGAGCGGGAGAAGGGAAACTGAGGCACGGGGGAAGTCCCGGACACCCTCCGGACACCCCCAGACCGCCCTGGACACCCCCAGACCCCTCCGGACACCCCCAAAACCCCTCCAGACACCCCAAAACCCCCTCCGGACACCTCCCGGACCCCCCCAGACCACCCCGAGGGTCCCAAAAAATTCCCGGGAAGAGTCCCAAAGTTTGGGGAAAAAGCAAATTTTTATTGACGGCGGCGGCGGGGGGACACTTGGGGACACTTGGGGACACTTGGGGACAATGTGGTGGCACTCAGCGGGGAGGGGGCGGAGAGGGAGGGTTGGGGTCCGGGGTTGGTGGGGGATTTGGGGAGGGACACGGGGGTCTTGAGGGGGATTTAGGGTCGGGGGACATTGGGGTCTTGGAGTCGTGAATTGGGGAATTAGGTCGGGGATATGGGGTTGATTGGGGGATTTGGGGTCGGGGGATATGGGGGTCCTGGGGGGTCTTGAGGGGGATTTAGGGTCGGAGGGACACGGGGTCCTGGGGGTGAATTGGGGAATTTAGGGTCGGAGGGACACGGGGCTGATTGGGGATTTGGGGTCGGGGGATACAGAGCTCCTGTAGGGACAGGGAGGGAATTAGGGAGGGACATGGGGGTCTTGGAGGACACGGCTGGGGATTTGGGGGTGGGGGGACATTGGGGTCCTGGGGGACAGAGAGAATTTGGGGAGGGACGTGGGGTCGCTCTGGGGGGTGGGGGTGGCTCCTCTCAGTGCTGGGGCTCTGGGGGCTCTGGGGTCTCTCAGTGCTCGGGGGTCTCAGCACTGGCGGGCCTCTGGGGGTCTCTCAGTGCTGGGGGGGCTCTGGGGGGTGGGGGTCCTCTGGGGTCTTGGGTCTCTCAGCACTGGGGTCCCTGGGGGTCCTCTCAGTGCTGGGGCTCGGGGGTCTCTCTCATTACTGGGGGTCCCTGGGGTTTCTGGGGGTCCCTGGGTCTCTCAGCTCTGGGGGTCTCTGGGGGCTCTGTCTCAGCTCTGGGGGTCTCTGGGTGTCTCTGGGGGTCTCTCAGCTCTGGGAGTCTCTGGGTCTCTCTCAGTGCTGAGAGTCCCGGGGGGTCTCTTGGGGTCCCTGAGGGTCTCTCAGCGCTGGGGGGGCCTGGGGGTCTCTGGATGTCTCTGGGGGTCTCGGGGTGTCTCCTCAGATCTGGGGTCTCGGGGTCTGGGGTCTCTGGGGCATCTCTCTCAGCTCTGGGGGCTCTTGGGGGTCTCTCAGATCTGGGGATCCTTGGGGGTCTCTGGGGTCTCTGGGGGTCTCTGGGTCTCTCAGAGTTGGGGGGCTTGAGGGTCTCTGAGCTCTGGGGGCTAGGGGGTCCTGGGGGTGTCTGGGGTCCCTGGGGGTCTTTCTCAGCACTGGGGGTCCCTGGAGGTCTCAGGGGTCTCTGAGCTCTGGGGGCCCTGGGGGTCTCTCTCAGCTCGGGGGTCCCTCAGCACTGGGGGCCTGGGGTCTCTGGGGGCTTGGAGGGTCTCTCAGCTCTGGGTGTCTCTGGGGGTCTCTCAGGGGGTCTCTCAGCTCTGGGGGTCTCTCATTACTGGGGGTCTCTCTCTCAGCTCTGGGTGTCCCTGGGGGTCTCTCAGCTCTGGGGATCTCTCAGGGGGTCTCTCAGCTCTGGGGGTCTCTGGGTGTCCTTGGGGGTCTCTCAATGCTGGGGGTCCCTGGGGGTCCCTGGGTGTCTCTGGGTCTCTCTCTCAGCTCTGGGTCTCTCAGCACTGGGTCTCTGTCTCTCAGGGGGTCTCAGCCTGTGGGTCCTCCAGCCAGGTCCCCAGGTCCCCAGCCTGGTCCCCGCCTGGGGGGTCTTGTGTCTCTCAGGGGTCTTCTCTCAGCTCTGGGGGTCTCTCAGCCCTGGAGGGTCTCTCTGGGGTCTCTCTCTCAGCCTCTGGGGTCTCTGCCCTCAAGGGGTCTCAGCTCTGGGGGTCTCTCTCCTCAGCTCTGGGTCTCCTCAGGGGGTCTCCTCAGCCTGGGCAAGTGTCCCTGGGGTCTCTCAGCTCGGGGGGGTCTCTCAGCTCTGGGGGGCCTGGGAAGTCCCTGGGGTCTCTCAGCTCTGGTCCTGTGGGGTCTCAGCTCTGGGGGTCTCAGGGGGTCCAGCTCTGGCCCCAGGGGTCTCAGCTCTGGGGCCCTCAGGGTCTCTCTCTCAGCTCTGGGGGTCTCAGGGCCCTCATTACTGGGGCTCGGGGTCTCTGCACTGTGGGGGCCCTGGGGGTCTCTCAGATCTGGTCTCTCTAGGGCCCTCATTACTGGGGGTCTGGGGGGTCTCTCTGCACACGGCTCGGAAGGCGTTCCTCAGCAGCACGTAGGGGAAACAACTCTCCAGCATGTCCAGCGTGAGGAAGGACGACTCGGCCACCATCTGGGGACAGGTTTGGGGTTATTTTTGGGGTTTTTGGGGGTTTTTTTGGGGTTTGGGGTTTTGAGGGATTTGGGTTTTTTGGGGGTTTGGGGTTTTCAGTTTTTGGTTTGGGAGTTTCTTTAAAGTGCTGGGGCCTGGGGCTCCTGGGGGGCCTAGGTCTTTTCTGGGATCTTGGGGCCTTTGGGAGGCCTTTGGGGGCCTTGGGGGGCTGGGGGGCCTTGGGGCTTTTGGGGTCTTTGGGGGGGCTCTTTGTATCTTTTTGGGGTGGGGCTCTAGGGCCTTGGGGCCTTGGGGGCCACGTTTGGGGGTTTTGGGCGTTTTTTGGGCGTTTTTTGCTTTGGGGTTTTGGGGGGGTTGGGTTTGGGTTTGGGGTGGATTCACCCATCAGTGCCCCCCACTCTTCTGACCCCCCACTCTGTCCAGGAATATTTGGGAGATTTGGGATGTTTGGGATATTTGGAATATTATTTCGGATAATATTTGGGATAATATTTGGGATGTTTGGAATATTTGGGATATTTGGAATATTTGGAATATTGTGGATATTTGAGATATTTGGAATATTCAGGATGTTTGGAATATTCGGGATAGTTGGAATAGTTGGGATAGTTGGGATAGTTGGAATATTTGGGATATTTGGACTATTTGGAATAGTCGGGATATTTGGGATTTTTGGGTATATATTGGATATTTGGAATATTTGGGATATTATTTAGGATATTCCAGGTGTCCCCAGGTCCCCCCAGGTGTCCCCCGGTCCCCCCAGGTGTCCCCAGGTCCCTCACCAGGTGCAGCAGCAGCACGATGGAGTCTCTGTTCCTCACCCGCACCTTGTCCTGCTCCTGGCCCAGCTGCAGGAGGCTGGCCGAGGCCAGCTGGGGACAGCGACAGTCAGCCGTGGGGACAGGGACAGGGCCATGGGGACAGCCGGGGAGGGGACAGGAACAGTCAGCGGTAGGGACAGGGATACCCCGGGGAGGGGACAGGGACACCCCCCTGTGGACAGGGCCAGCCGGGGAGGGGACAAGGCCACTGCCATGGGGACAGCGCCTTCCCCCTGGGGACAGAGCCACCCCCTGTGGAGGGGACAAGGCCACCCTCCTGGGGACAGGTCCATCCCAGGGAGGAGACAGGGCCACCCGGCGAGGGGATAGGGTCACCCCTTGGGGACAGCCGGGAGGGGACAGGGCCATGCCGGGGAGGGGACAGGGCCATCCAGGGAGGGGACAGGGCCACCTGGGGGAGGGGACAGTGCCACCCCAGGGAGGGGACAGGGCCACCCGGGGAGGGGACAGTGCCACCCCCCTGGGGACACAGCCACCCCCCTGGGGACGGGGCCACCCAGGGAGGGGACAGGACCACCCCCATGCGGACAGTGCCACCCCCTGGGGACAGAGCCAGGCTGACCATGAGGAACTCCTTGAGGTGAGTCTCGATGTTCTTGCCGTGGGCAGTGAAGAGAGCAGCCGAGAGCTGCACGATGGCCTTGGCCAGGCAGTGCACGTTGTTGGGGTAGCCTGGGGACAGCAGGGGACACCGGTTGGGGACAGTGGGGGACACTGGTTGGGGACAGTGGTTGGGGACACCGGGGGATACCGGGGGACAGTGGTTGGGGACAGCGGGGGATACCGGGGGACAGTGGTTGGGGACAGCGGTTGGGGACAGCGGTTGGGGACAGTGGGGGGACATGGCGGGTTGGGGACAGCGGGGGACACCAGTTGGGGACAGTGGTTGGGGACAGCGGGGGACATTGGCTGGGGACAGCGGTTGGGAACACCGGCTGGGGACAGCAGGGGACAGCGGTTGGGGGCAGCGGTTGAGGACAGAAGTTGGGGACAACGGTTGGGGACAGCGGGGAACAGCAGTTGGGGACAGTGGTTAGGGACAGCGGTTGGGGACAGTGGTTAGGGACAGCGGTTGGGGACAGTTGGGGACACCGCGGGTTGGGGACAGTGGGGACAATGATTGGGGACAGCGGGGGACACCATGGGTTGGGGACATCGGTTGGGGATGGAGAAAGGTTGGGGACACCAGAAGGTAAAGGATTCAGGGAGCTTGGGGACACTGCGGGTTCGGGACATCGTGGGTTTGGGACACAGAAATGATGGGGATACAGGAGGGTTGGGGACACAGGAAAGGGTTGGGGACACAGGTTAGGGATGGAGAAAGGTTGGGGACAGTACCGGAAGGTAAAGGATTCAGAGAGCTTGGGGACACCGAGGGTTGGGGACACTGGCTGGGGATGGAGAACGGTTGGGGACACCGGTTGGGGACACCAGAAGGTAAAGGATTCAGGGAGTTTGGGGACACAGGAAGGGTTGGGGACACAGAAATGGCAGGGACACAGAAGGGTTGGGGACACAGGAGGGTTGGGGACAACCCAGGGTCTGCACTGTGCTCCTTGGTGGCACTTCCAGAGTTCCCCTGTCCCCCCCAAAGCCTCTGCTGTGACAATGGGACAGTGACAACCTCAGCGTGCACGTGGTGTGACATGGGGAGAGAGGGACAGGGGGACAGGGGGACAGGGGGACAGGGGGACGTGGCGACACAGGGACAGGGGGACACAGGGGCAGGGGGACATGGGGACACAGGGACACAAAGACTTGGGGACACGGGGACATGGGGGACACATGGACACAGGGACACGGGGACAGGGGGACACAAGGACTTGGGGACACAGGGACAGGATGACACAGGGACGGGGACACGGGGACAGAGGGACACAGGGACGGGGGGACATGGGGACAGGGGACAGGGAGACATAGGGACACAGGGACAGGGGGACACGGGGACACGGGGACACACGGACACGGGGACACATGGACACACGGTGACACACAGGGACACACGGACAGGGTGACACGGTGACATGGTGACAGAGGGACACAGCGACACGGTGACACGGTGACACACGGCCACACGGCCAGGGTGACACAGTGACACGGTGACACGGCCACACGGTGCCACAGCGCCATTCCTCACCGTCCAGCTCAGGGCTGTAGAGTGACAAAGGGTCAGCGGCCAGCAGGGGCAGCGACACTGCCACGAACACCAGCAGCAGACAGGACACCTTGTAGTCCTCCTCGGGCGACGAGCCCTCTGCGGGGACAGGCGACAGCCCGGTGACACGGCGACCCGGGTGACAGCGACACCCCGCGGTGTCCCCAGAGCAGCCCAGACCTGTCCTGCTGGTGGCCAGCGCGGTGACAAGCGCCGGGTCCACGTCGCACGGGATCCCCGCGGCCGAGGCCAGCTCGAAGATGCTCAGGGTGACCTGGGGACACCGTGTGACGTCACGCGCGGTGTCGCACGCGGTGTCGCCCCGAGGTGGCGCCCCGTGTCGCTGTCCCCACCTTGATGTCCATGTCGGGGGTCACCACGTCCGCCAGGCTCTCGATGGGACCCAGCAGGAAGGGACAGTGCTGCGAGAACACCTGCGGGGGACAAAGGGGCAGGTGTCCCCAAATTGGGGTCCGGTGTCCCCAAATGAGGGTCCCGGGGGGTCCTGTGTCCCCAAATTGGGGTCCGGTGTCCCCAAATGAGGGTCCCGGGGGGTCCTGTGTCCCCAAATTTGGGTCTGGTGTCCCCAAATGGGGGGCTGGGGGGTCTCAGGGTGTCCTTCAGGGTGTCTCCCAGTGTCCCTCAGGATGTCCCTCAGTGTCTCCCGGCTGTCCCTCAGTGTCCCTCAGTGTCCCTCAGGTGTCCCTCAGTGTCCTCAGGTGTCTCTTGGGGTGTCCCTCAGTGTCTCCCGGCTGTCCCTCAGGGTGTCCCAGGTGTCACTCAGGTGTCCCAAAGGTGTCTCTCAGGTGTCCCCCAGTGTCCCCCAGTGTCCCCCAGTGTCCCTCAGTGTCTCCCGGCTGTCCCTGGGTGTCCCTCAGGGTGTCCCTCAGTGTCCCCCAGTGTCCCTCGCTGTCCCTTGCTGTCCCCCAGTGTCCCTCAGTGTCTCCCGGCTGTCCCCCAGTGTCCCTCAGTGTGTCCCTCGCTGTCCCTCAGTGTCCCTCAGTGTCCCCCAGTGCCCCCCAGTGTCCCTCAGGGTGTCCCTCAGGATGTCCCCCGCTGTCCCCGCTGTCCCCGCTGTCCCACCTCCCGCAGGCCCTGCTGCGCCATGGCTCTGAAGCTCAGGATCTCCCCGATGATTGTCATTCTCTTCAGGACATTCTCTGCCGCTGTGGGGACACGAGTGGTGACACGGGTGACACGCATGGTGTGACAGACGGGACACGAGTGGTGACACGGGTGACACGCATGGTGTGACACAGGGGACACGAGTGGTGACACGGGTGACATGTGTGTGTGACACGGGTGACATGTGTGACATGGGTGACACGTGTGGTGTGTGTGTGTGACACGGGTGACATGTGTGACATGGGTGACACGTGTGGTGTGACACGGGTGACATGCATGGTGTGAGTTGGGTGACATGTGTGTGACACAGGGGACACGTGTGGTGTGACACGGGCGGTGTGACACGGGTGACATGCGCGGTGTGACACAGGTGACAGGTGTGGTGTGACACGAGTGACACACACGGTGTGACATGGGTGACCATGTGTGACACAGAGGACACGCACGGTGTGACACGGGTGACACGTGTGACACGGCTGACACGCGTGGTGTGACACGGGTGACACACGTGGTGTGACACGGAGGACATGTGCGGTGTGACATGGGTGGCATGCGTGGTGTGACACGGGTGACGTGTGTGACATGGGTGACACGCGCGGTGTGACACGGGTGACACGGGTGGTGTGACATGGGTGACACGCGTGGTGTGACATGGGTGACATGTGTGTGTGACATGGGTGACATGCGCGGTGTGACATGGGGGTCGGGTGGTGTGACATGGGTGACGCATGGTGTGACACAGGGGACACGCGTGGCGTGGCATGGGTGACAGGCGCGGTGTGACATGGGTGACACGCGTGGTGTGACACGGGTGGTGTGACACAGGGGGCACGGTGTGACACAGGTGACACACACGGTGTGACACGGGTGACACGGGTGACCCCGCGGTGACAGGGGGTGGCCGCGGTGACACTCACAGGTCAGGCGCGGCAGCAGCGCCGCTCTCTGCTCGGCTCGGCAGCAGCGCAGCTGCACCAGCGTGTCCATGTTCTCTGCCACCAGCTTCTGCGGGGACACGGGGACAGCGTGGGGACACTCACGGGGGGGTGGGGACACTGCACAGGGGTGTGGGGACACGGGGACACTGGGGACACTAGGACACTGGGGTGTGGGGACACGGGGACACTGGCAGCGCTGGGGGCACTGGAGGCACAGGGACATGGGGACACGGGGACACTGGGGGTGCTGGGGATACTGCACAGGGGTGTGGGGACACTGGGGACGCTGGGGACACCGGGAGCGCTGGGGACACTGCACAGGGGTGTGGGGACACGGGGACACAGGGGCACTGGGATACAGGGATACAGGGACACTGGGACACTGGGACACGGCACGGGGGTGTGGGGTCACTGCACGGGGTGTGGGGACATGGGGACACTGGGGGTGCTGGGGACACTGCACAGGGGTGTGGGGACATGGGGACACTGGGGGTACAGGGACACAGGGACACTGGGGACACTGGGACACAGCACAGGGCCATGGGGACACTGGGACACAGCACAGGGCCATGGGGACACAGGGACACTGGGGGTGCTGGGGACACGGGGACACAGCAAAGCCCGGCACCTCCCACAGAGGGACAGGCAGGGACAGGGTCGGGTGGCACCAGGGTGGCATTGCCTGCCTTGTCATTGTCCCAGCAGCACCACCCTGTCCCCAGCCCTGTCCCTTGTCCCCAGCCCCGTCCCTTGTCCCCAGCCCTGTCCCTTGTCCCCAGCCCTGTCCCTTGCCCCCAGCCGCTGTCCCCAGCCCTGTCCCTTGTCCCCAGCTGCTGTCCCCTGCCTTGTTCCCAGTCCCGTCCCTTGTCCCCAGCCCTGTCCTTTGTCCCCTGCCCTGTCCCTTGTCCCCTGCCCTGTCCCCAGCCCTGTCCCCTGTCCCCAGCCCTGTCCCCAGCCCTGTCCCCTCACCTTCAGCTCGGTCACCTGTGACCCCACGTGCCACATCAGGTTCTCGCTCAGGAACTTCATCCCGTAGGGCCCGATGAGCTCGGCCAGCGCCCTCATCTCTGCGGGAGGGGACAGCGTGGGGACACCAGCGGGGACAGGGAGGTGACAAATGTCCCCCAAAGTCCCCAGACCCCACCTGAGACGTCGGAGAACTCGGCGGCGCTGAAGGGCGGCTGCTCCTCGCGGGGCAGCGTGGTGAACGCCTGCAGGGCTGGGGACAGCAGCACGGCCCCGGTGCTGGCCTGGCGCAGCAGGGACTCCAGGTACCTGGGGACAGGTGACACTGGGACACTGGGACACTGGGACACTGTGACACTGCAACACTGCCACCCACAGTCCCAGACTGGCCTGGAGCAGCAGGGCCTCCAGGTACCTGGGGACAGGTGACACTGGGACACTGGGACACCGTGACACTGTGACACTGTGACACTGACACCCATGGGAATGTCACCCACAGCCCCGGTGCTGGCCTGGCGCAGCAGGGACTCCAGGTACCTGGGGACAGGTGACACTGTGACCCATGGCAGTGCCACCCACGGCACCAGGAGCCACAGCAGAGGAGCCAGGATTGGGGGCTGGGATAGGGATTGGGGGTTTGGGGACAGGATTAATGCACTGGGGACAGGGACAGGGCACTGGGACAAGGACCAGGGACTGGGGACAGGATTCAGGGACTGGGGACAGGACCAGGGACTGGGGACAGGATCAGGGACTGGGGACAGGAACAGGGAATTGGGACAAGGACCAGGGACTGGGGACAGGATCAGGGCACCAGGAACAGGATCAAGGGACTGGGGACAGGGACAGGACACCAGGGACAGGACCAGGACACTGGGGACAGGATTGAGGGACTGGGACAAGGGCCAGGACACTGGGAGAAGACCAGGGACTGGGGACAGGAACAGGGAATTGGGACAAGGACCAGGGACTGGGGACAGGATCAAGGGACTGGGGACAGGATCAGGACACTGGGACAAGGACCAGGACACCAGGGACAGGATCAAGGGACTGGGGACAGCACCAGGACACCGGGGACAGCACCACACCGCTCTACCCACACCCTGCCATCCCCAGCCCCCTGTCCCCTTGTCCCTAACCCCGCGGGTGACAGTGGCACTGACCAGTCGGTGTAGATGGCGGTCAGCGTGGGCTGCCCGCTGGCGTCGCGGGGGTGGCTCTGCTGCAGCAGCACTGCCCGCAGCAGCCGCCCGGTGTCCAGTGTCACCAAGTGTCCCAACTGCGCCACCAGCCCCATGTAGGCCACCAGCCCTGCCAGCACCTCCGAGGGACGTGTCACCTCCTGGGTGGCCTGGCAGTACCCGGCCATGGCCACGATGGCCCTGCGGGGACACCAGCGGGGTGAGGGACATGTGGGGGTGGCGTCTGGGTGCGGTGTGTCCCCAGAGTGTCCCCAATGTGTCCCCAGTGTGTACACAATGTGTCCCCAGTGTGTCCCCAGTGTGTCCCCAGAGTGTCCCGAGTGTGTCCCCAATGTGGTGTCCCCAGTGTGTCCCCAGTGTGTCCCCAATGTGCCCCCAGAGTGTCCCTAGTGTGTCCCCAGAGTGTCCCCAACGTGTCCCTAGTGTGTCCCCAGCGTGTCCCCAATGTGTCCCAAACGTGTCCCCAGCGTGTCCCCAGTGTGCCCCCAGCATGTCCCCAATGTGTCCCCAGCGTGTCCCCAGAGTGTCCCCGGCGTGTCCCCAATGTGTCCCCAGCCTGTCCCCAGAGTGTCCCCAGAGTGTCCCCAATGTGTCCCCAGCGTGTCCCCAGCATGTCCCCAATGTGTCCCCAGCGTGTCCCCACTTGGTCAGGCGTGTCTCCAGGTGGCTGCTCAGGTACTCGGCCGGTGTCACCGTGTGGCCAAAAACGGTGAAGTTGGGGACATGGTTGAGGCTCAGGGACAGCTCGGCCAGCGTCACGTGCAGCTTGTCCATGCTGGGGGACAATGCTGGTGTGACCCCATGGGGACAATGCGTGTCCCACCCCATGGGGACAATACTGGTGTGACCCCATGGGGACAATCCGTGTCCCCACCCCATGGGGACAATCCTGGTGTGACCCCATGGGGACAATCCTGGTGTGACCCCATGGGGACAATTCGTGTCCCACAGGGACAATCCTGGTGTGACCCCATGGGGACAATCCATGTCCCACCCCATGGGGACAATCCTTGTCCCACCCCATGGGGACAATCCTGGTGTGACCCCATGGGGACAATCCCCACCGGGTGACACTCACTTGGTGGTCAGGGTCCTGTCCCGCCGCTGGCTCTCTGTCCCCGGCTTGTCCCTCTCAGTGTCACCTTTCCTTGGTGGCTGCTTGGGGACTTTCTTGACCCTGGCTCTGCTGATGGTGGCAGCGCAGTGCTTGGGCAGCAGCTGCGGGGTGGGGACAGTGACATGGGGACATGGGGACACCAAAAACAGGGTCATGGGGACATGGGGACACCCCAAATGGGGTCATAGGGACACCCAAACAGGGTCATGGGGACACGGGGACACCCCAAACGGGGTCATGGGGATATGGGGACACCCAAAATGGGGTCATGGGGACATGGGGACAACCAAATGGGATTATGGGGACATGGGGACACTCCAAACAGGGTCATGGAGACATCCAAACAGGGTCATGGGGACATGGGGACACCCCAGATGGGGTCATGGGGACATGAGGACACCCCAAAAAGGTCATAGGGACATGGGGACACCCCACAGGCCACCGTTGCCCAGGGCTGGGTTGGGAGGAACCCCACAGGTTTTGTCACCCATGGAGAACCTTCCTTGTGCTGAAGGTTTGTGGGGACAGAGAGCCAAGGGGACAGAGAGGCCGTGGAGACCCCAAAGGCCACCAAGACCCCAAAAGCCACAGAGACCTCTGAAGCCCCCAGAGGTCACAGAAAACCCAGAGAGCTTCTGGAGCCCCAAAGCCCTGGATGTCCCAAAAGCCACCAAACCCCCAAAGGTCCTGAAGTGCCCAAAAGCCACCAAGCCCACAGAGATCCTGAAGACCCCAAAAGTCACTGAACCCCCAATGGTCCTGAAACCCCCAAAAGCCACCGATCCCCCCCAAAGGTTCTGGAGCCCCCAAAGGCCACCAAAAGCCACCAAGCCCTCAAAGATCCTGAAGCCCCCAAAAGCCAGCAAAAGCCACCAAGCCCCCAGAGATCCTGAAGACCCCAAAGGACACAGAAAACCCAGAGGTCCTGAAGCCCCCAAAAGCCACTGAGCCCCTCAAGGTCCTGAAGTCCCCAAAAGCCCCCAAAAGCCACCAAGCCCCCAAAAGTCCTGAAAACCCCAAAAGCCACCAAGCCCCCAAAAGTCCTGAAAACCCCAAAAGCCACCAATCCCCCTGAAGGTCCTGAAGTCCCCAAATCCCCCAAAGGTCCCAGACCACCCCAGACCACCCCAGACCCCCTGGACCTCCCAGACCACCCCAGACCCTGCTGACCCCCCAGACCCTGCTGACCCCCCAGACCCCTCAGACCACCCCAGACTCCCCAGACCCCCCTGACCCCCCAGACCACCCCGGACCCTGCTGACCCCGCTGACCACCCCAGACCCCCCAGACCACCCCAGACACCCCGGACCCCCCAGACCCCCGGGACCCCCAGACCCCTGGACCCCCCAGACCACCCCGCTGACCTGCTGGCTGAGGTTGTGCTGCTCAGCACAAGCGTCCAGGACACAGCCGCTGGCCATCCGCGCCAACTCCTCCAGGAACTTGTGACACAGCCCCAGCGCCACCGCCTCCAGCTGGGGGTACTGAGGGGACACTGTGACACTCAGAGCCGGGGACAGGGGGAGAGGACACCCCTCAGGACCCCCCCGGGGTGTCACCCACCTCCTCGGGGCACATGGGGTGCGGGCAGCGGGAGAAGTGGGAGCAGAGCAGGGGGAAGGCGATGGCGAAGCGGAGCTGCGATGGTTCCTCCAGGGTCACCGAGAACATCTTCTCCAGGGACTTCGGGGAGAAACTGCGGGGTGGGACAGCGAGGGGACAGGATGGGACCGGGAGGGGACAGGGAAGGGACAGGGATGGGGACAGGGATGGGGACAGGGATGGGGACAGGGATGGGGATGGGGATGGGGATGGGGATAGGGACAGGGACAGGGATAGGGATAAGGACAGGACAGGGACAGGGATGGGGACAGGGACAGGGACACGGCGGGGAAAAATGATGGGAAAGGGGACAGGGTGGGAAAAGGGATGGGGAAGGGAACAGGGATAGGGAGAGGGACAGGGAAAGGGGTTATAGGGTGGGAGAAAGGTGGGAAAAGAGGGTATAAGGTCGGAGAAGGGGGTATGGGGTGGGCAAAGGAGGTGGAGGGGAAGGAAAAGGGGGTATGGGGTGGGAAAAGAGGATATAAGGGGCAGGAAAAGGGGAATTTAGGGTGGGAGAAGGGGTTATAGAGTGGCAAAACAGGGTGCAGCAGAAGGGGTCTCACCAGAGGTGGGACAGGGGAGGAGAAGGGGGCCAGGGTCTCACCAGAGGTGGGACAGGGACAGGAGAAGGTGACAGGGGCAGGAAAAGGGGGACAGGGGCAGGAAAAGGGGCCAGGGTCTCACCAGAGGTGGGACAGGGGAGGAGAAGGGGGCCAGGGTCTCACCAGAGGTGGGACAGGGGCAGGAGAAGGTGACAGGGGCAGGAAAAGGGGGGACAGGGGCAGGAGAAGGGGCCAGGGTCTCACCAGAGGTGGGACAGGTCGGAGGTTTCCTCCAGCAGCTCCTCAGGCTGGTCCAGCAGGCGCGTGTGGAACACCACCAGGTTCATGGCGCGGCCAATGTCACCATTGGAGCACAGCGGCAGCGCGGCCTTGGCCACGCTCGTGTACGCCTGGGGACAGGGACAGGGGACAGGGATGGGGTCAGGGGACACAGAAACAGGATTGGAGCCCAGTGGCAGTGCTCGTGTAGGCCTGGGGACAGGGATGGGGACGGGGACAGGGATGGGACAGGGGACAGGGATGGGGACAGGGACAGGGACAGGGGACAGGGACAGGGGACACAGATTAGAGCACAGCAGCAGTGCTGCCTTGGCCACACTCGTGTAGCCCTGGGGACAGGGACAGGGACAGGGACTGGGACAGGGACAGGGGACACAGAAATGGGGTTGGAGCACAGTGGCAGTGCTGCCTTCGCCATGTTCATGTAGGCCTGGGGACAGCGATGGGACAGTGATGAGGACAGCAATGGGGACAGGGATGGGGACAGGGGACACAGATTAGAGCCCAGCGGCAGGGCTGACTTCGCCATGCTCGTGTAGGCCTGGGGACAGGGACAGGGGACAGGGGACAGCGATGGGGACAGCGATGGGGACAGGGACAGGGGACGGGGACAGGGGACGGGGACAGGGATGGGGAAAGGGACAGGGGACACAGAAATGAGGTTGGAGCACAGCAGCAGGGCTGCCTTCACCATGCTCCTGTGGGCCTGGGGACAGTGACAGGGATGGGGACAAGGACACAGAAATGGGATGGGGACAGGGACAGGGGACACAGGGCCAGGGCCACCACCTGGAGCCGGAACCAGTCCAGGCGCAGCGCGGTGAAGTCGAACTCTTCCTTGTCATCAACTGCGGGGACAGAGGGACATGGGGACAGTGCTGAGGGTGGCACTGCCACCACAGGGGACTCCCCAGAGCCGCCACCCCTCAGGTGCCCAGCACAGTCCAGGATTGTCCCAGGGCCCCCAGGACAGAGGGGACACTGTCCCGGGGCAGTGCCAGGGACATGGCGAGGGGACATTCCAGGGGAAGGGGACATTTCAGGGAAAGGGACAATCCAGGGAAAGGCAACTTTCCAAGGAAGGGGACATTCTAGAGGAAAGGGACATTCAGGAGAAGGGGACATTCTAGAGGAAAGGGACATTCAAGGGGGACATTCCAGGGGAAAGGGACATTCAGGGGAAGGGGACATTCAAGAGAAGGTGACATTCCAGGGGAAAGGGACATTCAAGGGGGACATTCAAGGGACAGGGACACTCCAGAGCAGGTGACATCCCAGGGGACAGGCACACCCCACACCTTCCTTGGCGGCGAGCGCCGACAGCGAGCTGACGAAGGACGAGAGGATCACCGACTCCTCCTCGGGACACACCGAGAGGTTCTGCGGGGACACCGCGGGTGGGGTCACGATCCTGGGGACACTCCAGGGGAGGTGACAGGCGACAGGGGACAGGGGACAGGGGACAGGGGACAGGCTCACCTGGATGACGTCGCTGAGCAGGAGCGCGTCGAAGCGCGCCAGGTACAGGCGGTGGTAGCGGCGCAGCACGGCGCGGTGTCGCCGCAGCAGAGCGCGCAGCCGCTCCAGCCAGAACAGCAGCTCCGCGACGCGGCTGAGGAGAGCAGAGACCCCCCGGGAAACCCCCCGGGTGACACCGGTGTCCTCCAGAGTGACCCCAAAGTTCCTGAACCTGACCGGTGTCCCCCAGAGTGACCCCAAAGTTCTTGAGACTGACTGGTGTCCCCCGAACCCGATCGAAGGTTTTGCAGAGCTCCGCGAAAAGTTTTGGGATCATTCTGAGTCATCCTGGTGTCCCCCGAGCCACCCTGAGTCACCTCAGTGTCACCTTGAAGCACCCTGAGTCACCTCAGTGTCCCCTGAACCACTCTGAGTCACCCCAGTGACCCCCGAGTGACCCCAAAGTTCCTCAGCCCGGCCGCTGTCCCCCAAACCCAAGCGAAGGTGACGAATTTTCGCAGAGCTCCGCAAAAAGTTTTGGGATCGTCCTGAGTCATCCTGGTGTCCCCCGAGCCACCCTGAGCCCCTCAGTGTCACCTTGAACCACCCTGAGTCACCTCAGTGTCACCTTGAGCCACCCTGAGTCACCCCAGTGACCCCCGAGTGACCCCAAAGTTCCTCAGCCCGGCCGCTGTCCCCCAAACCCAATCGAAGGTGATAGACTTTCGCAGAGCTCCGCAAAAAGTTTTGGGATCGTCCTGAGTCATCCTGGTGACCCCTGAGCCCCCCAGTGTCACCCTGAGCTACCCTG
This sequence comes from Lichenostomus cassidix, assembly GCF_008360975.1. Taxonomy (NCBI): domain Eukaryota; kingdom Metazoa; phylum Chordata; class Aves; order Passeriformes; family Meliphagidae; genus Lichenostomus; species Lichenostomus cassidix. The sequence goes on from NC_139509.1 coordinate 1,156,228, forward strand.
AGCCCCCGAGTGACCCCCGAGTGACCCCAAAGTTCCTGAGCCCGACCGGTGTCCCCCCGAGTGACCCCAAAGTTCCTGAGCCCGGCCGGTGTCCCCCGAACCCAATCGAAGGTTTCGCAGAGATCTGCGAAAAGTTTTGGGGTCATCCTGAGTCATCCCGGTGTCCCCCGAGCCACCCTGAGTCACCTCAGTGTCACCTTGAACCACCCTGAGTCACCTCAGTGTCCCCTGAGCCACCCTGAGTCACCCCAGTGACCCCCGAGTGACCCCAAAGTTCCTGAGCCTGACTAGTGTCCCCCAAACCCGACCGAAGGTGATGGACTTTGGCAGAGCTCCGCGAAAAGTTTTGGGATCGTCCTGAGTCATCCTGGTGTCTCCCGAGCCACCCTGAGCCCCTCAGTGTCACCTTGAAGCACCCTGAGTCACCTCAGTGTCCCCTGAGCCACCCTGAGTCACTCCAGTGACCCCCGAGTGACCCCAAAGTTCCTCAGCCCGGCCGCTGTCCCCCAAACCCAATCGAAGGTGATGGACTTCGGCAGAGATCCGCGAAAAGTTTTGGGATCGTCCTGAGTCATCCTGGTGTCACCCCAGTGTCCCCTGAGCCCCCTAGTGTCCCTCAAACCACCCTGTGTCACCCTGAGCCACCCTGAGCCCCCCAGTGTCACCCTGAGTCACCCCAGTGTCCCCTGAGCCCACCAATGTCCCCCGAGCCACCCTGAGCCACCCTGAGCCCCCCAGTGTCACCCTGAGTCACCCCAGTGTCCCCTGAGCCACCCCAGTGCCCCCCAATGTCCCCTGAACCACACTGAACCCCACAGTGTCCCCTGAGCCACCCTGGGTCACCCCAATGTCCCTCGAACCACCCTGAGCCACCCCAGTGTCCCCTGAACCACACTGAGCCCCCCCAGTGTCCCCCGAATCACCCTGAGTCACCCCAGTGTCCCCTGAGCCACCCTGGGTCACCCCAATGTCCCTCGAACCACACTGAGCCCCCCCAGTGTCCCCCGAATCACCCTGAGTCACCCCAGTGTCCCCTGAACCACACTGAGCCACCCCAGTGTCCCTCGAGTCACCCTGAGCCCCCCAATGTCCCCTGAGCCACCCTGAGTCACCCCAGTGTCCCTCAGTCCCCCCAGGATTGTCCCAGACCCCCCCCGGCCCCCCTTTGTCCCCCTGTCCCCCTTGTCCCCCGGCTGTCCCCCCGGCCCCCCTTGTCCCCCTTGTCCCCCCTTGTCCCCTGTCCCCCGGCTGTCCCCCGGCTGTCCCCCTTGTCCCCCTTGTCCCCCCTTGTCCCCCTCGCCCCCCGGCTGTCCCCTCTTTGTCCCCCTGGCTGTCCCCCCCTTGTCCCCTACCTGTCGGCGAAGTCCTCGGGGTTCTTGGTCTTGGTCACGTGCTCGGCGTGTCGCGACAGCCAGCTCAGCTCGTCGCGACACAGCGACAGTGCCACGAACACCAGCAGGGCCTGAAGGGGCGGGGCTGGGGGTTGGGGGGGCTCGGGACCCCAAATCCCAAACCCCAAATCCCAAACCCCAAATTCACCATACCCCAAATCCCGAACCCCAAATCCATCATCCCCCAAATCCCAAACCCCAAATTCACCATACCCCAAATCCCAAAACCCAAATCCATTATACCCCAAACCCCAAATTCATCATCCCCCAAATCCCAAACCCCAAATCCATCATACCCCAAATCCCGAACCCCAAATCCATCATACCCCAAATCCCAAATCCCAAACCCCAAATCCACCATACCCCAAACCCCAAACCACAAATCCATCATCCCCCAAATCCCAAATCCATCATCCCCCAAATCCCAAACCCCAAATTCACCATACCCCAAGTCCCAAATCCATTATACCCCAAACCCCAAATCCCAAACCCCAAATCCATTATACCCCAAACCCCAAATCCCAAACCCCAAATCCATCATCCCCCAAATCCCAAACCCCAAATTCACCATACCCCAAATCCCAAACCCCAAATCCATCATACCCCAAATCCACCATACCCCAAATCCCAAATCCCGAACCCCAAATCCATCATACCCCAAATCCCAAACCCCAAAGGGTGAATCTACATCCTGCACCCCAAATCCAGCATCCCCCGGTACCCCAAATCCCAAACCCCAAATCCATCATACCCCAAATCCCAAATCCCAAATGGTGAATCCACATCAGGCACCCCAAATCCATCATCCCCGGTACCCCAAACCCCAAATTCATCATCCCCCAAATCCCAAACCCCAAATCCATCATACCCCAAATCCCAAATCCATCATACCCCAAATCCCAAACCCCAAATCCATCATACCCCAAATCCCAAACCCCAAATCCATTATAAGCCAAACCCCAAATCCCAAACCCCAAATCCATCATCCCCCAAACCCCAAATTCACTATACCCCAAATCCCAAATGGTGAACCCACCCCCTACACTCCAAACCCCAAATCGTGAATCCACCCCCTGCACCCCAAATCCAGCATCCCCGGTACCCAAAATCCCCCAAATCCCCCAAATTCACCCCAAATCTCCCCAAAATCTTCAAAATCCCCCAAAATCCCCCAAATCCACACAAAACCCACAAAATCACCCCAAAATCCCCCAAAATCACCCCAAATCTCCCCAAAATCTTCCAAAATCCCCCAAAATCCCCAAATCCACCAAAATCCACACAAAATCTTCCAAAATCCCCAAAATCCCAAAAATCCCAAAATCGCACCTTGGGTCCCAGCAGCCCGGGCTGATCCTCCAGCAGCGCCACCAGCTCGCAGAGCTCCGCGCAGAGCGAGCGCCGGCCGCGGTGCAGCGCCGGGCTGGGGGGATTTTGGGGGTTTGGAGGTTTGGGGTTTTTAGGGGTTTGGGGGGTTTTGGGGATCTGGGGTTTTGGGGAGTTTGGGGTTTTGGGGGTTTTATGGGGATTTTGGGGGGTTTTAAGGGGTTTTGGGGGTTTTGCTGGGGTTTGAGAGATTTTGGGGGGTTGGGGGGGGCAGGATTTTGGGAGTTTTGGGGCATTTTGGGGGGATTTTGGGAGATTTTGGGGAGCTTTGGGGTTTTTGTGAGGATTTTTGGGGGGTTTTGGGGGGTTTGGGGATTTGGGGATTTTGAGGGGTTTGGGGAGTTTTGGGGCATTTTGTGGGGATTTTGGGGAGATTTGGGGGGATTTTGGGAGATTTTTGGGGGGCTTTGGGGGTTTTGTGGGGATTTTGGGGGGTTATGGGGTTTTTTGGTGGAATTTGGGGGATTTGGGGGGTTTTGGGGGGATTTTGGGGGGTTTCGTGGGGATTTTGGGTGGATTTGGGGGGTATTTTGGGGTATTTTGGGGTCACCATGGGGGTCACGACCACCCAGCCGAGCCCCCCGCCACCCCCTGGGGACAACCCGTGCGACACGGGGACGACATTTGGGTCCCCGTGGGTTTTGAGACCTCCAAAGTCACCTCTGGGATTGTCAGAAGTCGCCGCTTTTTGGGGTGTCCTGGGACCCCCAGAGCGTCAGGGACACCCCAGCCCGCTGTCCCCACTGTCACCTCTCTGTCCCCTCTGTCCCCACTGTCCCCTCTCTGTCCCCTCTGTCCCCTCTCTGTCCCCTCTCTGTCCCCACTGTCCCCTCCCTGTCCCCCCTGTCCCTCGGTCCCCTCTGTCCCCTCTCTGTCCCCTCTGTCCCCTTTGTCCCCCCCGTCCCCTCTGTCCCTCTGTCCCCTCTCTGTCCCCCCTGTCGCCCCCCGTCCTCTCTGTCCGCCCTGTCCCCTCTGTCCCTCTCTGTCTCCTCTGTCCCCTCTGTCCTCCTGTCCCTCGCTGTCCTCCCTGTCCCCCCTGTGTCCCCTCTGTCCCCTCTCTGTCCCCAGACCTGTGTGTCACCGCGTGCTCTCGGCACTCCTTGACATCTGCCACTCGCTTCCCGTACCTGCCGAGGGACAGCGCTGGGGACACCCGAGAGACCCCCGGGAGACCCCCGAGAGACACCCCAGGAGACCCCCGAGAGACACTTAAAGAGACCCCCAAGGGACCCCCGAGAGACCCCCGGGAGACCCCCGAGAGACCCCCGGGAGACCCCCGAGAGACCCCCGGGCACCCCCAGAGTCGCCCTCCAGTCCCTGGACCCCCTTGGCACCCCAAGACACCCCCAGACCCCCCAGGCCCCCAGCCCAGTCCCCCTGCCACCCCAGACCCCCAGACCCCCAGCCCAGTCCCCTGCCACCCCCAGACCCCAGCCCAGCCCCTTTGATGCCCCCAGACCCCCCAGACCCCCAAACCCCCAGACCCCTGGCACCGCCAGACCCCAGCCCAGCGCGACACCCCCAGACGCCCCTGGCACCCCAAACCCCAGACACCCCCAGACCCCCCAGACACCCCCTGACCCCAGCCCAGCCCCTTTGGCACCCCCAGACCTCCCAGACACCCCAGGACCCCCAGACACCCCCAGACCCCCAGACCAACCCTTTGACACCCCAGACCCCCCAGACCCCTCAGCCCATCCCTTGCTTCCCCCAGACCCCCAGAACGCCCCAGACCACCCCAGACCACCCTGGCACCCCAGACCCCCTAGCCCAGTCCCTTTGACACCCCCTGGCACCCCCAGACCCCCCAGGCGACCCCCGAGAGACACCCCAAGTGACCCCCGGGAGACCCCAGACGCCCCCAGCCCCCAGCCCAACCCTTTGACACCCCCAGACCCCCATCCCAGCCCCCGTGAAGCCCCAAGCCCCGACACCCCTGTCCCCCCCCCCCGGGCAGTGCCACCCCCGGTGTCGCTGTCCTCACCCCTTGAGCCCCCCCAGCAGCTCCTCGGTGACCTTGTGCACCGCGATGGCCTCGTCGCGCACCAGGGTGACAAAGAGGGACCCCTGCAGCGCCTGGCGCCACAGCTCCTGGCACGGGGGGGTGGCGGACAGAGCCCCCGGGCACACCAGGAACCCCACTGAGGGGACAGCGGTGTCACCAAACGGGCGGCGGGACACCGGAACGGGGCTGGGTGGGGACAGTGCCCGGGAGGGGCTGGGGACAGTGCCTAGAATGGGTTGGGGACAGTGCCCGGGAGGGGTTGGGGACATTGCTCAGGAGGGGCTGGGGACACTGCCAGGGAGGGGTTGGGGACACCGGAACGGGGGCTGGGGTGGGGACAGTGCCCAGGAGGGGTTGGGGACACTGTCCGGGAAGGGTTGGGGACACTACCTGGAGGAGTTGGGGACAGTGTTCGGGAGGGGCTGGGGACACTGCTCAAGAGGGGTTGGGGACACTGTCCAAGAGGGGTTGGGGACAGTGCCAGGGAGGAGTTGGGGACACTGTCCAAGAAGGGTTGGGGACATTGTCACGGAGGGGTTGGGGACATTGTCACGGAGGGGTTGGGGACAGTGCCCGGGAAGGACTGGGGACACTGCTCAAGAGGGGTTGGGGACAGTGCCCGGGAGGGGCTGGGGACACTGTCCAAGAGGCGTTGGGGACATTGTCACGGAGGGGTTGGGGACATTGTCATGGAGGCATTGGGGACATTGTCACAGAGGGCTTGGGGATACTGCCCAAGAGGGGCTGGGGACATTGTCACGGAGGGGCTGGTGACACTGCCCAAGAGGGCTTGGGGACACTGTCACGGAGGGCTTGGGGACACTCGGCAGTGCCAGCACTCACGGATGATCCAGCGCTCCATCACCTCCAGGGACAGGTACTCACAGGCCATCTGGGGACACCAGTGTCACCACGCCGCTGTCCCCTGACCCCCCACGTGTCACCATCCCCAGCCTGCTGGGATCCCCTCAGTGCCCATGGCACGGTGTGCCTGTGACACTGTCCCTGTGTCACCGTGTCCCCGTGTCCCCATGTGTCCGATGTCCCTGTGTCTCTGTCCCTGTGTCACCGTGTCCCTGTGTTCCTACATCCATGTCCCCATGTCCCCATGTCCCCAATGTCCCTGTATCACCATCCTCCTGTCCTCGATGTCCCGGTGTCTCTGTCTCTGTGTCACCATGTCCCTGTGTCCCCATGTCTCCGATGTCTCCGATGACCCGCGTGTCCCCGTGTCCTTGGCCCCATGTCACGGTGTCCCCATCCCCGTGTCCCCGTGTCCCTGCCTCCATGTCCCCATGTCCCTGCCCCCATGTCGCCATGTCCCCATCCCTGTGTTCCCCATGTCCCCATGTCCCCATCCCCGTGTCCCTGATGTCCTCAATGTCCCCATGTCCTGGATGTCCCCGTGTCTCTACCCCCATATCTCCATCCCTGCGTCCCCGATGTCCCCGTGTCCCTACCCTCATGTCCCTATGTTCCCATCCCGGTGTCCTCATGCCCCCATGTCCTTATTCCCATGTCCCCATGTCCCCATCCCCGTGTCCCCGATGTCCCCCTGTCCCCCATGTCCCCATCCCCGTGTCCCCACGTCCCCATCCCCGTGTCCCCACGTCCCCATCCCCGTGTCCCCACGTCCCCATCCCCGTGTCCCCGCTGTCCTGTGTCCCCATCCCCATGTCCCTACCCCCATGTCCCCATGTCCTCATGTCCCTACCCTCATGTCCCCATCCTCATGTCCCCCATGTCCCCATATACCCAACCCCATGTCCCTACCCCCGTGTCCCCGTGTCCCCATGTCCCTGTGTCCCCATCCCCACGTCCCTACCCCCGTGTCCCCACGTCCCCATGTCCCCATCCCCATGTCCTCTATGTCCCCGTTTCTCTACTCCCATATCTCCATCCCTGTGTCTCCGATGTCCCCATGTCCCCATCCCCATGTCCCCATGTCCCCATCTCCATGTCCCCCGTGTCCCCATGTCCCCATCCCCGTGTCCCCATCCCCACGTCCCCATCCCCGTGTCCCCACCCCCGTGTCCCCACTCACGCTGTCGCACGTCGCCGGGCTCAGCATGTCCCCAGCGGGTCCCAGCAGGCTCAGCAGCTGCTCCTGTCGCCACTGCTCCGCGTCCCTGCAGCGCCGCGCCACCAGCGAGCGCAGCGACAGCAGCGCGCTGCTCACCGCCTGCCGGGGACATCGCGACACGCCGGGGGACATCAGGGCACGGCGACACCGCGGGGGTGGTGGCCCTGCAGGGGACACGGGGACCGCAGACCCACCTTGGTGTGAGGTCCGAACTCCTCGGGCAGCTTCTTGAGGGGATGTTCGTACTCCAGCACCATCTGCGCCAGGCGCGGGAAGCCGGGCTCGCTGCGGGGACACGTGGGGACACGTTGGGGACACGCTGGGGACAACCCCGGGATGGTCCCGGTGGGGGCGCGACGGTGGGGACACGCTGGGGACAGCTCCAGTGGGATCACTGCGGTGGGGACATGTTGGGGACATCCCCAGGATGGCCCCGGGGGGGGCGCGACGGAGGCGACACGTTGGGGACACGGCGTTGGGAACAGCCCCGTCGGGGACACGGCGGTGGGGACACGCTGGGGACAACCCCGGGACAGCCCCGGCGGGGGTGCCACAGTGGGGACACGTTGGGGACAACCCCGGGACGGCTCCGGCAGGGCGCAGCGTGGGGACAACCCCGGGGACACAGCGGTGAGAACAGTCCCGGTGGGGACACTGCGGTGGGGACACGCTGGGGACAGCCTCGGGATGGTCCGGGTGGGGACACGGCGGTGGGGACACTTTGGGGACAGCTCCGGCGGGGACACGGCAGTGGCGACATGCTGGGGACAACCCCGGGACGGTCCCGGCAGGGGCGCGACGGTGGGGACAACCCCGGGGACACAGCGCTGGGAACAACCCCAGTGGGGACAGGATGGTGTGGACAGTGCGGGGCCACTCAGGCGCGGGGACAGCTCGGGGACAGCCCGGAGACACCCTGGGGACACCCTGGGAACACCCTGGCGACACCCCAGGGACAGCCCGGGAACACCCCGGGGACACCCCGGGGACACCCTGGGGACACCCTGGGGACACCCTGGGGACCCGCGGTGTCACCTGGCGCCGTGGCACATCTCGTGCGCGCACTGGTAAAGCCCCAGCAGCAGCCGCCGCTCCTCGGTGCGCGCCACCAGCAGCACCAGCGACACGTAGGTGACAACCAGGTCCAGGTAGCCCTTGGTGAAGTCGTAGTTGATGTGCTGGCGGGGAGGGGACAGCCGTGAGGGCGCGGGGACAGCGGTGACACCCGCGGGTGACACTCGCCGGGGTGGCACTCACGATGTCGAAGAAGCACTGGCTGGCGTCGATGGTGTTGAGCAGTTCGTACACGTGGTCCTGGCGGCGAGGGGACAGCGCCGAGTGTCACCGCAGTGTCGCCGGCTGTGTCACCGCAGTGTCGCCGGCTGTGTCACCCCGCGCTGTCCCCTCTGTCCCCACCCCTGCTCACCCGGAACTCCAGCACGTCCAGGAAGGTGTGGTAGAAAGGTGCCAGCAGGCGCACGATGTCCCCTTTGTCCTTGTGCACCGGGCCCAGGTGCTGCTGCAGGGGGACATGGGGACATGGGGACATGGGGGACATGGGGACATCAGGGACATCGGGGACACAGGGATGGGGACATGGGGACATGGGGACATGGGGACATGGGGATATGGGGATGGGGACATGGGGACATCGGGGACACAGGGATGGGGACATGGGGACATGGGAGTAGGGACACAGGGACATGGGGACATGGGGACAGGGGGACAGGGGGACAGGGGGACATGGGGGACATGGGGACATCGGGGATGGGGACATGGGGACATGGGGACATCGGGATGGGGACATGGGGACAGGGGACATAGGGGACACAGGGGACATGAGGACATGGGGACATGGGAGTAGGGACATGGGGGACATGGGACACGGGGACATGGGGACATGGGGGAGACATCGGGGACGTGGGGACATGGGGACACTGGGATGGGGACATGGGGACACGAGGGTAGGGACACGGGGACAGGTGTGGGTGGCATGGGGGGACACGGGCAGGGACACGGCTGTGGGGGGACAGGGGGGTTGGGGACATGGGGACAGCAGGGACACAGGGGGCTGCAGACACAGAGGAGGGGACAGAGTCAGGGACACGGGGAATGGGGGGACAGGGGGGTTGGGGACACAGGGAGGGGACAGGGGCAGGGACACGGTGGTGAGGTGACAGTGGGGTTGTGGACACGGGGACACGGGGACACCGCGGTGGCTCACGGTGCTGCTCCGCACGTCCAGGTTTGGGAATTTCTTCAGGATGAACTTGGCCGAGCTCTCCATGGCTTTGTCCCCGAGGAAGGGTGGCCGCGTGCGGGGGTCCGAGCAGGTCTGGGGACACCGCGGTGACACCCCCGAGAGGACCCCAAAAACCCTCAAACACCCCAAAATCCCTCCCGGGCTGGATTCCCCCAGGTGTCCCCAAATGTCCCCCAGTGTCCCCAAGTGTCCCCCAGGTGTCCCCCAAGTGTCCCCAAATGTCCCCCAAGTGTCCCCCAAGTGTCCCCAAATGTCCCCAAGTGTCCCCAAGACCCTCGCCCACCTTTTTGATGTGGTGGATCCTCACCAGGACCCCCAGGTGTCCCTCCAAGTGTCCCCAAGTGTCCCCCAAGTGTCCCCAAGTGTCCCCCAGGTGTCCCCAAGTGTCCCCCAAGGGCCCCCAAGTGTCCCCCAGGTGTCCCCCAAGGGCCCCCAGGTGTCCCCCAGGTGTCCCACAAGTGTCCCCCAAGGGCCCCCAAGTGTCCCCTAGGTGTCCCCCAAGTGCCCCCCGGTGTCCCCAAATGTCCCCAAGTGTCCCCAAGGACCCTCACCCACCTTTTTGATGTGGTGGATCCTCACCAGGACCCCCCAGGCGCCTCCCAGGTGTCCCCTAGGTGTCCCCAGGTGTCCTCAAATGTCCCCTAGGTGTCCCCAAGTGTCCCCAAATGTCCCCAAATGTCCCCAAGTGTCCCCCCTCGCCCACCTTTTTGATGTGGTGGATTCTCACCAGGACCCCCCAGGTGTCCCCCAGATGTCCCCAAATGTCCCCCAGGTGTCCCCAAATGTCCCCCAAGGGCCCCCAAGTGTCCCCCTGGTGTCCCCAAGTGTTCCCAAGTGTCCCCCAGCTGTCCCCACGGTGTCCCCAAGTGTCCCCAAGTGTCCCCCCTCGCCCACCTTTTTGATGTGGTGGATCCTCACCAGGACCCCCCTGCCCCTCTCGTTGAGCAGCGTCAGCTTCTCGGCCAGTTTGTCCCCGTACACCGAGGGCAGGGACATGGTGGCACCCCGGTGACACCGCCCGTGTCACCCCAGGGCCCCCGAAAGGCCCCAAGCCTCAACTTCCCCTTCCTGGGCTGGGCCTGAGCGCGCTGGGACACCGGGGACACGTGACAGCGCTGCCACCACCCCGTGACACCGCGGGGGACGAGGGCGGGGGACAGTGAAGGTTGGGGACAGCAAGGGTGGGGACAGCATGGATTGGGGACAGCATGGATTGGGGACATCATGGATCAAGGACAGCATGGACTGGGGACATCAGTGATGGGGGACAGCATGGATCGAGGACACCATGGATGGGGGACACCATGGATTGGGGACAGCAAGGACTGGGGACATCAATGATGGGGGACACCACGGATTGGGGACACCAGCAATGGGGGACACTGGTGACAGGAGACAACATGGATGGGGGACACCATTGATCAAGGACACCATGGATAGGGGACACCATGGACTGGGGACAGCATGGATGGGGGACACCATGGACTGGGGACACCAAGGGTGGGGGACAATATGGATAGAGGACACCATGGATCAAGGACAACATAGACTGGGGACACCGAGGGTTGGGGACACCATGGATTGAGGATAGCATGGATCACGGACAACATGGATTGGGGACAGTATGGACTGGGGACATCAATGATGGGGACACCATGGATTGGGGACATCACGGATTGGGGACACCATGGATAGAGGACACTATGGATCGAGGACAGCATGGACTGGGGACACCATGGATTGGGGACACCAGTGACAGGAGACAACACGGATGGGGGACATCAATAACGGGGGACACCATGGATCGGGAAGACCACGGATTGGGGACACCAAGGGTGGGGAACACCATGGATCAGGGACATCAATGATGGGGGACACCACAGATTGGGGACACCACAGACTGGGGACACCATGGATTGAGGACACCAGTGATGGGGGACACCATGAATCGATGACAACATGGATTGAAGACACCACAGACTGGGGACACCATGGATTGAGGACACCATAAATCAATGACACCACTGATCGCGGACACCACGGATTGGGGACACCATGGATTTGGGACATCACAGATTGGGGACACCACGGGTTGGGGACACCATGGATTGGGGACACCACGGATGGCCGATGCCAGCACTGCCTGACGCCGTGGCTGACAGGTGACACCATGCCAGGTGACACCATGCCAGGTGACACCACTGATGCCTGATGCCACCATTAGCCCCATCCGGGACTCTGCTGGTCCCACCGCAGACCCCATATCAGTGTCCAGACCCTATATGAATGTCCAGACCCTATATTAATGTCTAATCCCCTATATTCATGTCTAATCCCCTATATTAATGTCTAGAACCCTATATTGATGTCTAATCCCCTATATTAACGTCTAGGTCCCTATATCAACATCTAATCCCCTATATTCATGTCTAATCCCTATATTAATGTCTTATCCTCCATATTAATGTCTATTCCCCTATATTAATGTCTAAACGCTATATTAATGTCTAATCTCCTATATTCATGTCTAATCCCCTATATTAATGTCCAGACCCTATATTAATGTCTAAGCCCCTATATTAATGTCTAGACCCTATATTAATGTCTAATCCCCCATATTAATGTCTAATCCCCTATATTAATGTCCAGACCCTATATTAATGTCTAATCCCCTATATTAATGTCTAATCCCCTATACTAATGTCCAGACCCCATATTAATGTCTAATCCCCCATATTAATGTCTAATCCCCTATATTCATGTCCAGACCCTATATTAATGTCGAGACCCTATATTAATGTCTAATCCCCTATATTAATGTTGAGACCCTATATTAATGTCTAATCCCCTATATTCATGTCTAATCACCTATATTAATGTCTAATCCTCCATATTAATGTCTAATCCCCTATGTTAATGTCCAGACCCCTATATTAATGTCTAATCCCCTATATTCATGTCTAATCCCCCATATTCATGTCCAGACCCTATATTAATGTCTGATCCCCTATATCAAAATCAGGTCCATATATCGATGTCAGGACCCCGTTAGCCCTGCCTGAGCTCATCCAGAACAATCCTTGTCCATATTAGCCAATTTTGGCCCCATTAATCCCCATTCTGACCCCATTAATCCCCATTCTGACCCCAGTAATCCCCATTCTGACCCCACTTATCCCCATTTTGATCCCATTTATCCCCATTCTGACCCCATTAAACCCCAGTCAGATCCCATTTATCCCCATTTTGGTCCCATTCTGACCCCACTTATCCCCATTTTGACCCCATTTTGACCCCATTTATCCCCATTCTGGTCCCATTTATCCCCATTTTGACCCAATTTCTCCCCATTCTGGTCCCATTGATCCCCATTCTGACCCCTTTTTCCCGACTTTTATCCCATTTATCCCCATTCTGACCCCATTTATCCCCATTCTAATCCCATTTAACCCCAATCAGATCCCATTTATCCCCATTTTGGTCCCATTCTGACCCCATTTATCCCCATTCTGATCCCATTTAACCCAAATCCGATCCCATTTATCCCCATTTTGACCCCATTTGTCCCCATTTTTAATCCCATTTATCCCCATTCTGACCCAATTTCTCCCCATTTTGATCCCATTGATCCCCATTTTTTAACCCATTTATCCCCAATCTGGTCCCATTTATCCCCATTTTGACCCAATTTCTCCCCATTTTGACCGCATTTTTCCCCATTTTTCATCCCGTTTATCCCCACTTTGATCCCATTTATCCCCGTTTGGATGCCATTTATCCCCATTTGTTATCCCATTTATTTTGGTCCCATTTATCCCCATTTTTACCCCATTTATCCCCATTTTTACCCCATTTATCCCCATTTTTTATTCCATTTATCCCCATTTTAGTCCCATTTAACCCAAATCCGACCCCATTTATCCCCACTCTGCTCCCTCACCGCCCAGCCAGCTCCCTCCAATCCCAATCAGCTCCCGCCTGACCCCAATCAAGCCCTAATTAGCCCAAATTTCCCGCCCCACGTTGCCATGCTGACCGCGCGGTGGCGCCCCCCAGCGGCTCGGAGGACCCGGAAGCGGCGCCCGTTGCCGCGGTAACGGCGACGCTCTCGAGGGACCGAACCGGGACCGGTGGGACCGAACCGGGACAGAACCGGCACCGCTGGGACCGAACCGGGACCGAACCGGGACCGAACCGGGACAGAACCGGCAGCGCTGGGACCGAACCGGGACCGAACCGGCACCGCTGGGACCGAACCGGGACAGAACCGGGACAGAACCGGCAGCGCTGGGACCGAACCGGGACCGAACCGGCACCGCTGGGACCGAACCGGGACCGAACCGGAACCGAACCGGCAGCACTGGGACCGAACCGGGACCGAACCGGGACCGAACCGGCAGCTCTGGGACCGAACCGGGACCGAACCGGGACAGAATCGCGACCGCTGAGATCGGACCGGGACAGAACCGGGACAGAACCGGGACCGGTGAGGCCGGACGGCGACCGGTGGGACCGGAGCGGTCACGCTCGGTGGGACCGAAACGGGACCGGTGGGACCGAGCCGGGACCGAGCCGTGACCGGCGGAACCGAGTCGGGACCGGACCGGAACCACCAGGATCGGTGGGACCGAACCGTGCCCGGCGGAACTGAGCCGGGACCGGACCGGGACCGCTAGGACCGGTGGAAACGAACCGACACCGGCGGAACCGAACCGTGCCCGGCGGAACCGAGCCGGGAACGGACCAGGACTGCCAGGACCGGTGGGACCGAACCGTGGCTGAACCGTGACAGGCGGAGCCGAGCCGGGACTGGACCGGGACCACCAGGACCGGTGGGAACGAACCGGGACCGGTGATACCGAACCGTGACACGTGGAACCGAGCCGGGACCGGACGGGGACCACCAGGACCGGTGGGAACGAACCGGGACCGGTGATACCGAACCGTGACAGGTGGAACCGAGCCGGGACCGGACCAGGACCGGTGAGACGAAACCGGGACAGGCCGGTGGCCGGTGGGACAGAACCGCCACCGGACCGGGACTGACCCGGTTCCGGTGGGACAGAACCGGGACTGACCCGGTTCCGGTGGGACAGAACCGCCACCGGACCGTGTCCGGTACCGGCCGGGCGGCGCTCGGTGTCGCCATGGAGCCTGACGCGCTCGTGCAGTGTCCGTACGACCGGAACCACCAGGTGCGAGTGTCCCGCCTGCCATATCACCTGGTGCGCTGCCAGCAGGTAAAGCGGGGACAGGGGACAGGGGACAGGGGGACACGGGGACACGGGGACAGGGGGACAGGGGGATACGGGGACAGGGAATGGGGACAGGACACGGGGACAAGGGGACAGGGACAGGACATGGGGACACGGGGACAGGGAAGGGACACGGGGACAGGACATGGGACACAGGGAGAGGGGACAGGGGAGACATGGGACACGGGGACACGGGGGGACAGGGACAGGACACGGGGACAGGGAAGACAGGGGGACAGGGACAGGGGGACAGCGGGGACAGGGGGACAGCGGGGACAGGGGGGCAGGGGGACATGGGGACAGGGGGACAGGAGGACACGGGGACAGTTGGGACAGGGGGACTGGGGGAACACGGGGACAGGGGGACACTGGGACTGGGGGACAGGGGGGACATCGAGAACAGGGGGGACACGGGGACAGGGGCACAGGGGCACAGGGGCACAGGGGGGACAAGGGGACAAGGGGGACACGGGGACCGGTGGGACATGTCCCCTCCCCGCTGTCCCCTCCCGCCGCAGAACAACCCGCAGGTGTCGCGCACCTTGGCCACGTGTCCCTTCAACGCGCGTCACCGTGTCCCCCGCGGCCACCTGCGCGGCCACCTCACCGCCTGTCCCGACAGACTGCTGCTCGAGGTGCCCCCAGGTAGGCGGGCTGTCCCCAGGTGTCCCCAGGTGTCCCCAGGTGTCCCCAGGTGTGTCCCCAGGTGTGTCCCCAGGTGTCCACGGGTGTCCACAAATGTGTCCCCAGGTGTCCCCAGGTGTGTACCCTGGGGTGTCCCCAGGTGTCCCCAGGTCTGTCCCCAAGTGTCCCCAGATGTGTCCCCAGGTGTGTCCCCAGGAGTATCCCCAGATATCCCCAGGTGTTCCCTCAGGTGTGTCCCCAGGTGTCCTCTGGTGTCCCCAGGTGTGTCCCCAGGTGTGTTCACAGGTGTGTCCCCAGGTGTCCCCAAGTGTCCCCAGATGTCCCCAGGTGTGTCCCCAGGTGTCCCCAGGTGCCTCCAGGTGTCCCCAGGTGTCCCTAGGTATGAGGGGTGCTCCCCAGGTGTCCCCAGGTGTGTCCCCAGGTGTCCACGGGTGTCCACAAGTGTGTCCCCAGATGTCCCCAGCTGTGTCCCCAGGTGTGTTCACAGGTGTCCCCAGGTACACAGGCTCCTCCCCATGTGTCCCCAGGTGTGTCCCCAGATGCCCCCAGGTGTGTCCCCAGGTGTCCCCAGATGCCCCCAGGTATGTCCCCAGGTGTCCCCAGATGTCCCCAGGTGTGTCCCCAGATGTCCCCAGCTGTCCCCAGCCGTGTCCCACCCCCCCGTCCCCGCTGTCCCCTCTGTCCCCGCAGACTCTGGGGACACCGCTGGGGACAGGAGGACCTGGGACCCTCCCCGCGCCTGGCAGCCCCCCCCGTGCCGCGAGGACTGGGACGCAGGTGAGTGTCCCCAGGTGTCCCCAGGTGTCCCCAGGTGTCCCCAGGTGTCCCCGCCCCCCCGCGGTGTCACCTCCCCCCGGGTGGCATGTCGCTGTGGTGTCACCTGGTGTCACCTGAGCAGAGCTGCGCGAGCTGGAGCTGGAGGAGCCACCGCCCTTCATCCTCAATGTCACCAAGGGGGACCTGCCTGTCCCCTGCCACAGGTAGGAGCTCTGGGGACAGCGGTGGCACTGCCAGGTGTCACATCGGGTGGGTGGGAGTGTCCCCAGGTGTCACATCAGGTGTGTCTGAGTGTCCCCAGGTGTGACAGTGAGGTGTGTGAGTGTCCCCAAGTGTCACACTGAGGTGTGTGAATGTCCCCAGGTGCCACACTGAGGTGTGTCTGTGTCCCCAAGTGTCACACTGGCTGTGTCTGAGTGTCCCCAGATGCCACACCTGGTGTCTCTGAATGTCCCCAGGTGTCACTTGTGTGTCTGAATGTCCCCAAGTGCCACACTGAGGTGTGTGAATGTCACCAGGTGTCACACTCAGGTGTGTGGGAGTGTCCCCAGGTGTGACAGTGAGGTGTGTGAGTGTCCCCAGGTGTCACTTGTGTGTTTCTGAGTGTCCCCAGGTGTCACACCCACTGTGTCTGAATGTCCCCAAGTGCCACACTCATGTCTGTGAGTGTCCCCAGGTGTCACTCAGGTGTGTCTGGGTGTCCCCAGGTCCTACACCTGCTGTGTCTGATGTCCCCAAGTGTCACTCAGGTGTGTCTGAGTGTCCCCAGGTGTCATACTGAGGTGTGTCTGATTGTCCCCAAGTCCCACACTGAGGTGTCTGAGTGTCCCCAAGTCCCACACCGGCTATGTCTGAGTGTCCCCAGGTGTCGCTCAGGTGTGTGTCCCCAGGTGTCACTCAGGTGTGTCTGAGTGTCCCCAGGTGTCACACTGAGGTGTCTGAGTGTCCCCAAGTGTTACTTGTGTGTCTGAGTGTCCCCAAGTGCCACACCGGGTGTGTCTGAGTGTCCCCAGGTGTCGCTCAGGTGTGTGGGAGTGTCCCCAGGTGTGACAGTGAGGTGTGTGAGTGTCCCCAGGTGTCACTTGTGTGTTTCTGAGTGTCCCCAGGTGTCACACCCGCAGTGTCTGAATGTCCCCAAGTGCCACACTGGATGTGTCTGAGTGTCCCCAAGTGCCACACTCAGGTGTCTGAGTGTCCCCAGGTGTCACGCTGAGGTCTGTGAGTGTCCCCAAGTGTCACACCCGGTGTCTCTGAATGTCTCCAAGTGTCATAGTGAGGTGTCTGAATGTCCCCAAGTGTCACACCCGGTGTCTCTGAGTGTCCCCAAGTGTCACACCCGGAGTCTCTGAATGTCTCCAAGTGTCATAGTGAGGTGTCTGAATGTCCCCAAGCCCCACACCGACTGTGTCTGAGTGTCCCCAGGTGTCACACTCAGGTGTGTGAGTGTCCCCAGGTGTCACATTCAGGTGTGTCTGAGTGTCCCCAGCTGCCACACTGAGGTGTGTGAATGTCCCCAGGTGTCACAGTCAGGTGTGTGAATGTCCCCAGGTGCCACACTCATGTCTGTGAGTGTCCCCAGGTGTCACACCCGGTGTGTGGGAGTGTCCCCAGGTGTCACTTAGGTGTGTGAATGTCCCCAAGTGTCACTCAGGTGTGTCTGAGTGTCCCCATGTCCCACACTTAGTTGTCTGAGTGTCCCCAAGTCCCACACCGGGTGTGTCTGATGTCCCCAACTGCCACACCCCGCTGTCCCCAAGCCCACCCTCCCTGTCCCCTGTCCCCCCAGCTCGGACCCCTCAGTCCCCCCGGAGGGAATGTCACCGCGGCGACCCCGACCGGCCACCGCCGCGCCCCGGATGGTGACAGCGGGAGCCAAGGCGGTGACAGCCACACCCAGGGCGGTGACAGCCACACCCAGGGCGGTGACAGCGCCACCCAGGGCGGTGACAGCGCGGCCCAGGACGGTGGCCGCGGGGACAGTGTCGTCCCGGGCTCGGGGGGTGGCGGGGGTGGGGAGGGGGCTGGGGGCGCTGGGGAACCCCCCCGCCCCCAAATACTGCCGCAAATAAACACCTCTGTCATTCCGAGCCGTGTCACCTCGGCAGGCGACATCGGGGTGGGGACAGGCGACAGCGGGGGGGGGGACAGTGCCACCGCAGTGTGGGGGGACGGTGGGGACATCCAGCCGGCTCTGTCCCCTCCCGGGTTGCTCCTGTCCCCTCCCGGGCTGTCCTGTCACCTCCCGGGCTGTCCCTGTCCCCTCCCGGGCTGCTCTGTCACCTCCCGGCTTGTCCGGTCCCCTCCCGGTGTCACCTCCCGGGCTGCTCCTGTCACCTCCCGGGCTGCTCTGTCACCTCCCGGGCTGCTCCTGTCCCTTCCCGGTGTCACCTCTCGGGTTGCTCCTGTCCCCTCCCGGTGTCACCTCCCGGGCTCCCCTGTCCCCTCCCGGGCTGTTCCTGTCCCCTCCCGGTGTCCTCTCCCAGGTTGCTCCTGTCACCTCCCAGGGTGCCCTGTCCCCTCCCGGGCTGCTCCTGTCCCCTCCTGGTGTCACCTCCCGGGTTGCTCCTGTCACCTCCCGGGCTGTCCTGTCCCCTCCCGATGTCACCTCCCGAGCTGCCCTGTCCCCTCCCGAGCTGCTCTGTCCCCTCCCGGGCTGCTCCTGTCCCCTCCCGGTGTCACCTCCCAGGTTGCTCCTGTCCCCTCCCAGGCTGCTCCTGTCCCCTCCCATGTCCAGCGTGTCCCCTCCCCGCCGTGATGTCCTCCCGCCACCCCCCGCACGTGTCCCTTGTCCCCTCCCCGCGCTGTCCCCTCCCCGCGCTGTCCCCTCCCCCCGCCGTTCCCTTTCCCACCCATCCGCCCATCCCGGCAGGAATTTTGGGATCGAGGAGTTTATTTTGGGGAGTCTTGCGCAAAAATTGTCCTCAGGGGGGTGACAAGGGGGGACAAGGGGGGGACAAGGGGGGGACAATGGGGGGACAAAGGGGGGACAAGGAGGGACAGTGGGGGGGACAATGTGGGGACAAGGGAAATGAGGGGGAACAACGGGGACAAGGGGGGACAAGGAGGGGGGAGGACAAGGGGACAGTGGGGAGGACAATGGGGAGACAAGAACAGTGGGGGACAAGGAGGGGACAATGGGGGGACGGGGGGACAATGGGGCGACAAAGGGGGGACAAGGGGAGGACAACAGGGGGGGACAATGGGGGACAATGTGAGGACAAGGGGGAACAAGGGAGGAAAACAGGAGGGGACAATGGGGGGACAATGGGGGGACAGTGGGGGGGGACAGTGGGGGGGGACAATGGGGGACAACAGGAGGGTCCCCACCCTCGGGAAGGGGCGTGGCGGAGTTGGGGTCACTCCCTGACCCTTCCTCACCGTGGGAATCCTTCCCAAAAATTGTCACACGGTGTCCCCAACCCCCACCTGGGACACCCCCGGGACACCCTGGGACCTTCTCGGGACCCCCCGAGACCCCCCAGGACTCCCTGGGACACCCCAGAGATCCCCCAGGACCCCCTGAGACCCTCCTGGGACCCCCTGGGACCCCCCGGAGACCCCCCAGGACCCCCTGGCACACCCCCGGGACCCCCTGGGACACCCCCGAGACCCCCCGGAGACCCCCAAGGACCCCCCTGGGACCCCCTGGGACATTCCCGGGACCCTCCGGGACCCCCGAGGACCCCCCAGAGACCCCCAGAACCCAGGACCCCAGAGAGACCCTCCAGTGACCCCCAGCACCCCCGGACCCTGGACCCCAGTGACCCCCAGGACCCCTGGGACCCAGGACCCTCCAGGACCCCCAGCCCCCAGAGAACCCCAGTGACCCCGGAGGACCCAATGACCCCCAGGACCCCCAGGCAGAGGGAAGACCCCCAACCCTCTCCCCAAATTCCTCCTCCCTTCTCCCTCCCTCCTCCCCCCCCTCGCAGGGAGCTGAGCTCAGCTCGGAGCAACCGGATTTGGGGCGGAAAAAGTGGAAATGGGAATTTCTGTGTCATCACCGCCTCCTCCTCCCTCCACCCACCTCCTTCCCGCCTGGATTTTTGGGGGAAAAAACCTCCTTTTTAGGGTTTTTTTCCCCCTTTTTTTCGCGCGGGGGGAGCTGGAAGGTTCTGGAATGGTGGAGAATTCCGGGATCGCAGCTGCGGGGCGGGATTGGGATTGGGGATGGGATTGGGGATGGGGATTGGGATGGTCACCCTCCGCCCCCGAGCCCAACAGCTGGCCAGCTGCGCCGGCCGGGCCCTGCCCTGCTGCTTTTTCCCTTTTTCCCTGTTCCTTTTTTCCCCTTTTTTCCCTTTTTCCCTTTTTTCTCTTTTTCCCTTTTCTCTCTTTTTCCCTTTTTCCCTTTTTTTTTCCCTTTTCCCCTTTTTCCCTTTTTCCCTGCTCCCTGGTCCTTTTTTCCCTGTTCCCTTTTTTCCCCTTTTTCCCTGTTCCCTTTTCCCTCTTCCCTTTTCCCTTCTCCCTTCTCCCTTCTCCCTTTTCCCCTTTTTCCCTTTTTAACCTTTTTTCTCCTTTTCCCTTTCCCCTGTTTCCCTTTCCCCTGTTCCCTTTTTTCACTTTTTTCCCTTTTTCACTTTTTTCCCTTTTCCCCTTTTTCCCTTTTTCCCTTTTTCCCTTTTTCCTTTTTCCCTTTTTCCCCTGTTCCCTTTCCCCTTTTTCTCTTTTCCCCTTTCCCTCTTCCCTGTTGCCTTTTTTCACTTTTTTCCCTTTTTCACTTTTTTTCACATTTTCCCTTTTCCCCTTCCCCTTTTTCTTTTTCCCTTTTCCCTTTTCCCTGGTCCCTGGTCCCTTTTTCCCCTTTTTTCCCTTTTTCCTTCTCCGTTTTCCCCCTTTTCCCTGTTCCCTTTTTCCCCTTTTTTTCCTTTCCCCTTTTTCCCTTTTCCCTTTCCCCCTTTCCCCCTTTCCCCAGTTCCCTTTCCCTTTTTCCCTTTTTCCCTTTTTCCCTTTTTCCCTTTTTCCCTTTTTCCCTTTTTCCCCTTTCCCTGTTCCCTTTTCCCTTTTCCTTTTTCCCTTTCCCCCTTTTTCCCTTTTTAACCTTTTTTCCCCTTTTCCCTTTCCAATTTTTCCCTTTCCCCTGTTTCCCTTTCCCCTTTTCCCTTTTCCCTGTTCCCTTTTTTCCCCCCAAAAAAATCCCTTTAAAACCTTTTTATTGGAAATTTTTCTCCCCTCGCCGCATCCCAAATCCCACCCCAAACCTCCGCTGGGACCCCCAAACCCCTCAGAGGGATTTTCCCAATTTTTTCCAGCTTTTTCCAGCTTTTTCTCCCCAAAAAATCCCTTTAAAACCTTTTTATTGGGAATTTTCCTCCCCTCACCCCAAATCCCACCCCAAACCTCAGCTGAGACCCTCCAGCTGCGGGAGAGGGAATTTCCCAAATTTTTCCCCCCAAAAAAATCCATTTAAAACCTTTTTAATGAGAATTTTCCTCCCCTCATCCCAAATTCCACCCCAAACCTCTGCTGGGACCCCCAAACCCCTCAGAGGGATTTTCCCAAATTTTTCCCAAATTTTTCCAACTTTTTCCAGCTTTTTCTCCCCAGAAAAACTTCCTTTTAAACTTTTTTATTGGAAATTTTCCTCGCCTCATCCCAAATCCCACCCCAAACCTCCGCTGGGACCCTCCAGCTCCGGGAGTGGGATTTTCCCAGCTTTTTTCAGATTTTTTCAGCCTTTTCCCCCCCAAAAAAATCCCTTTAAAACCCTTTTATTGGGAATTTTCCTCCCCTCGCCTCACCCCAAATCCCACCCCAAACCTCCGCTGGGACCCCCAAACCCCTCAGAGGGATTTTCCCAAATTTTTTCAATTTTTTCCCAAATTTTCCCAGCTTTTTCTGACCTCTCCCCGCCGAATTTTCCTGCGCGGGTGGATCCGGGCGGGGAGTGGAAATCGGGCTGGGAAAAAACAGGCGTTTCCCGTTTTTCCACCAATTTTTTATTGGGATTTTTTTTTTCCTCTCCTCGCCAATTCCGGAGCCTCCCGGGAATTCCCTGCGCGGGAGGATCCGGAAGGTTCTGGTGGCATTTCTGTCACCGTCGTTGTCACCTCGGCTGGAGGTTTTGTTTTTCCCCAAATCCCCGAGGTTTTGTTTTCCCCAAAAGTGGTGGTTTTGGGGTGATTTTTCGGGGGTTTTGGGGTCATCGAGGGGGTTTTGAGGGGTTTTTCATCGCCCTGGTAATGGATTTTGGGGAATTCTGGAATCTCCCAAAATGGCCTTGGGGTTCCTCGAGGGAGGAATTTGGGGGGGAAATGAGGAATATCCCAAAATTCAACATTTTCACCCCAAAACAGTGGGATGGGGAGACCCCAAATCCCCAAGGAACACCCCAAAATTCAACATTTTCACTCCAAAAGAGTGGGACAGGCAAGTCCCCAAATCCCCAAGGAACACCCCAAAATCCAAGAATTTCACCCCAAAATTCAACAATTTCACCCCAAAACAGTGGGACGGACAGGACCCCAGATCCCCAGGGAACACCCCAAAATTCAACAATTTCACCCCAAAATTCAACAATTTCACCCCAAAATTCGACATTTTCACCCCAAAATTCAACAATTTCACCCCAAAATTCAACAATTTCACCCCAAAATTCGACATTTTCACCCCAAAATTCAACAATTTCACCCCAAAACCCAACAATTTCCCCCCAAACCCCAACAATTTCACCCCAAAACAGTGGGACGGGCAGACCCCAAATCCCTTCCCGCTGGTCCTGCAGGAAAATCCTGGATTTGACCCCAAAACCGCCCCTGTTGGACGGCGGGGTGTCACCCCAAAGGGGGGGTGGGAAAGGTCACTCGGGGGGTGACCCTAAATGAGGTGATGGGGACAGAGGGACAGGGGGACAGGGGTTTGGGGACATGGGGATAATGGGACACAGGGACACAAGGATGTGGGGATGTGAAGACATGGGGACACAAGGACACAGGGACATGGGGACACCTGGATATGGGGACACAGGGATATGGGGATGTGGGGGTGTGGGGACATGGGGCACCGGGATGTGGGGACATGGGGACACAGGGATTTGGGGACATGGAGATAATGGGACAGGGGACACAGGGATTGGGGGACATGAAGATATGGGGACATGGGGCACTGGGATATGGGGACAATGGGACAGGGGGACACAGGGACATGGAGACACAGGGATATGGGGACATGGGGATATGGGGACATGAAGATATGGGGACATGGGGCACCGGGATATGGGGACATGAAGATATGGGGACAGGGGGACACAGGGACATGGGGACACAGGGATTGGGGGACATGAAGATATGGGGACATGGGGCACTGGGATATGGGGACATGGGGGTGTGGGGACATGAGGACACAGGGATATGGGGACATGGGGGTGTGGGGACATGAGGACACAGGGATATGGGGACATGGAGATAAAGGGACATGGGGACACAGGGATTTGGGGACATGAAGATATGGGGACATGGGGACACAGGGATATGGGGACAATGGGACAGGGGGACACAGGGACATGGAGACACAGGGATATGGGGACATGAAGATATGGGGACATGGGGCACAGGGACATGGGGACATGAAGATATGGGGACATGAGGACACAGGGATATGGGGACATGGGGATATGGGGACATGGGGCACTGGGATATGGAGACAAGGGGACACAGGGATTTGGGGACATGGAGATAATGGGACAGGGGACACAGGGATTGGGGGACATGGAGATATGGGGACATGGGGCACAGGGACATGGGGACATGAAGATATGGGGACATGAGGACACAGGGGCATGGGGACACAGGGTTATGGGGACATGGAGATATGGGGACATGGGGACACCTGGATATGGGGACATGGGGACACAGGGATATGGGGACACCTGGATATGGGGACATGGAAATACAGGGATATCGGGATATGGGGACATGGGGACACAGGGATATGGGGACACAGGGATATGGGGACAGCCAGCGCATGAGTGTGGCAGATCCCTGTGTCCCTGTCCCCGCATGTGCCCGGAATGGTCACACTCACTCACTCACACTCACACTCGAGTGTGTCACCCGCTGCTGTGTCCCCCCCATGTCCCCCCGTGTCCCCCCCGTGTCTCCCCGTGTCCTCCTGTGTCCCCCCATGTCCCCCCCCATGTCCCCCCATGTCCCCCCGTGTCCCCTCGTGTTTCCCCACGTCTTCCCCATATCCCCCCCATATCCCCCCCATGCCCTCCCCATGTCCCACCATGTCCCCCCACGTCCCCCAAGTCCCCCATGTCCCCACCATGTCCCCCATGCCCTCCCCATGTCCCACTATGTCCCCCCATGTCCCCACCATGTCCCCCACGTCCCCCCGTGTCCCCCATGTCCCCCATATCCCCCATGCCCTCCCCATGTCCCACCATGTCCCCCATGTCCCCCACCATGTCCCCCCATGCCCTCCGTGTCCCCCGTGTCCCACCATGTCCTCCCGTGTCCCCCATGTCTCCCCCAGTGTTCCCCCATGCCCTCCGTGTCCCCTCGTGTCTCCCCACGTCTTCCCCATGTCCCCCCATGTCCCCCACGTCCCTCCGTGTCCCCCATGCCCCCATATCCCCCGTGTCTCTCCGTGTCCCACTATGTCCCCCATGTCCTCCCCATGTCCCCCATGTCTTCCCCATGTCCCCACATGTCCCCCGTGTCCCCTACGCCCTCTCCGTGTCCCCCGTGTCCCCCATCACTCCCCGTGTCCCCCCATGTCCCCCCTCGTGTCCCCCTCTCTGGCTCCCCTCCCGCTCCCCACGGCCTCCAGCGCCTTTTTTGGGAAGCGCCAGGCCGGTGTCCCCCCCGTGTCCCCCCCGTGTCCCCCCCGTGTCCCCCCCGTGTCCCCCCCGCGCCCTCCCGGGCTGCCCGCCAGCCTCACCCCCCCGCGCCCCCTCCCGGGGACACCACGGGGACACCGCGGGGACATTGGGGGGACATCGCGGGGACAACCCCCGCCCGCTCTGGGGTCACCCCCGGTGGTCGCCGCGCCCCCAGACCCTCGCGGGGTGACCGGGGGGGTGACCGGGGGGTTCCGGGGGTGACCGGGGAGTGACCGGGGGTGACCGGGGAGTGTCGGGGGGATGTCGGGGGTGACCGGGGGGATTCTTGGGGGGTGTCGGGGATGCCGGGGGGGTTCCGAGGGGGTGTCGGGGGGGTGCCCGGGGGGGTTCCGGGGGTGACCAGGGGGTGTCCGGGGGGTTCCCAGGGGGTTCCCGGGGGGTTCCGGGGCTGACCGGGGGGATGACCGGAGGGTTCCGGGGGGGTGCCCGGGGTGTCGGGGGGGTGCCGGGGGGTGACGTGTCCCCGCCGCCCGGCCGGGCTATATACGGGGCTGGCGGCGCCGTGAGTCAGGCTGACCCCCCCGCGCCCCCCCGGTGACTCAGGGACTCGGCGGGCGGCGACGGGGGGGTGGCCCGGCGGGGCGGGGGGGCGGCGGGACTCTGGGGGGGCTGGGGGACACTGGGGGGGCTGGGGGACCTTGGGGACATCCCCGGCCAGGAGGTGTCCCCCCCCAAAAATGGGGTTAGGCGACCCTGGGGGGGCTGGGGGACCTTGGGGACATCCCCGGCCACGAGGTGTCCCCCCAAAATGGGGCTGGGGGACCTTGGGGACATCCCTGGCCAGGAGGTGTCCCCCCCAAAATGGGGCTGGGGGACCCTGGGGGGGCTGGGGAACACTGGGGGGCTAAGGGACCCTGGGGACATCCCCGGCCATGAGGTGTCCCCCCCAAAATGGGGCTGGGGGACCCTGGGGGGGCTGAGGGACCTTGGGGACATCCGCGGCCATGAGGTGTCCCCCCTAAAATGGGGTTGGGGGACCCTGGGGTGTCACCGCTGGGGTGACCCCAGGATGAGGGACGGTGGGGAGACTGAGGGGGGGAAACTGAGGCAGGAGTGGGATTTGGGATTTTGGGGATTTGGAGATTTGGGGATTTGGGGATCTGGGGGTTTGGGGACTTGGGGGTTTGGGGATTTGGAGATTTGGGGGTTTGGGGATTTGGGGATTTGGAGATTTGGGGGTTTGGGAATTTGGGTGTTTGGGGATTTGGGAATTTGGGGATTTGGGGATTCAGGGATTTGGGGATGTGGGAATTTGGGGACTTGGGGACATAGGGATACAGGGACATGGCGCTATGAGGGTGTGTGGACAGGGAGATTTGGGGACATGGGGATGAGTGGGGTGACATGAACACGGGGGGACAGAGCCAGGACACGCGTGTGCTCCAGGAGACAGAGCCAGGCCACGGGCCTGCACGTGATCCCGGTGTCACCGCACACGATCCCAGTGTCACCACATGCGTGTGCACATGATCCCGGTGTCACCTCACACGATCCCAGTGTCACCGCACGCGTGTGCACATGATCCCAATGTCACCACATGCGTGTGCACACGGTCCCTGTGTCACCATACACGATCCCAGTGTCACCCCACGCGTGTGCTCACGATCCCGGTGTCACTGCACACGATCCCGGTGTCACCCCACACGTGTGCAAACGATCCTGGTGTCACCACACACGATCCCAGTGTCACCACACACAATCCCGGTGTCACCACACATGGTCCCGGTGTCACCACACACGATCCAGTGTCACCACACACGACCCCTGTGTCACCCCGCACGATCCCAGTGTCACCCCACGCGTGTGCACACGATCCCAGTGTCACTGTGCATGATCCCGGTGTCACTGTGCATGATCCTGGTGTCACCCCACGTGTGTGCTCACGATCCCCGTGTCACCGCACATGATGCCAGTATCACCACACACCATCCCGGTGTCACCACACACGATCCCAGTGTCACCGCACCCGATCCAGTGTCACCGCACACGTGTGCACACGATCCCGGTGTCACTGCACCCGATCCAGTGTCACCCCACGCGTGTGCACACAATCCCGGTGTCACCGCACGCGATCCAATGTCACCACACACGATCCCGGTGTCACCCCACGCGTGTGCACACGATCCCAGTGTCACCGCACGCCATCCCGGTGCCACCACCCGCGCGTGCCCGCGCCCGGCGCGAGGCAGGAAAGGCCGCGGCGCCAGCGCATTGTTTCCCCCTCCCCGCCGCCACTTCCCCCCCCGGCCGCGGAAACGTCCTCATTGTCCCCATTGTCCCCACGGGCACCGCGCCACCTCCCCGCGGCGGGCACGGGGGGCACGGCGGGCACGCGCACGGGGACGCGCACGGGGGACACACCACCCGCGTCCCCCACCAGGGCACGGCTGGCTCTGAGCGCTGAGTGTCCCCGGGGTTGTCCCCGCTGGTGTCCCTGCTGGGACTGAGGTGTCCCCCCTGTCACCTGGGGTTCCCCCCGAGCCCCCCGGGACCCCCGGGCCGCCCACCCCGGCCCAGCCGCGCGGCCGCCGTTGCATCAGCGGCGCAGGAATGCGGCGGCTCGGGCGAGACCCCCCTGCCCTGGCCCCCCAGCACGCCCCCCACCCCCTGTGCGCGCCCCCTGTGCGCGCCCCCGCCCCTTGCACGCGCCTCGCGTGTCCCTCCGTGTCCCCTCGTGTCCCCTCCGTGTCCCTCCGCGTCCCCCTCGTGTCCCTCTTGTGTCCCCCTCGTGTCCACCCCCACCTTTGCACGCCCCCTTTGCGCGCCCCCCGCCCCTTGCACGCGCCTCGCGTGTCCCTCCGTGTCCCTCTCGTGTCCCTCCGCGTCCCCCTCGTGTCCCTCCGTGTCCCCCCAGTGTCCCCTCGTGTCCACCCCTCCTTGCTCGCGCGGGGCGGATGGGGAGGACAATGTCCCCTCGACCCCCCTCGCCCTCCCGGCGGTGTCCCGCTGTGTCCCCCAAGGAGGTCACACGTCCCCGCCGTGTCCCCGCGGGGGTCTTGGCCCTTCCCGTGTGTCCCCACGGGTGTCCCGCGTGTCCCCACGGGTGTCCCGCGTCCCCTCCCGGGGGTCCCACCCCCTCCGTGGGAACGGCTCCAGCTCCAGCCCCGTTTCCGCTCTTTCCTTCCAGGAAGCGGCGCCGGGATCCGGCCACCCCCCCGTGTCCCCCGCGGTGTCCCCTTCCTCCCGCCGTGTCCCCTTCCTCCCGCCGTGTCGCCAGCCCTGCTGTGTCCCCCGGCCCGGCCAGCTCCTGTCCCCCGTGTCCTGTCCTCCCACGCCGTGTCCCCAAGTGTCCCACCGGTGTCCCCGAGGGTCCCGTGTGGCTCATGTCCCCTGTGCCTGTCCCACTCGGGTGGTGTCGCGGTGTCGCCCAAGTGTCCCTGTGCCCCGATGTCCTGTGTCCCCCCAGTGTCCGTGTCCCTGATGTCCTGGTGTGTCCCAAGGTGTCCCAGTGCCCCCAATGTCCCTGTACCCCAATGTCCCACGTCCCAGTGTCCCCCCAGTGTCCCTGTCCCTGATGTCCCGGTGTCCCAAAGTGTCCCAGTGTCCCTCGTGTCCCCGCTGTCCCATTGCCCTCAGGGTGTCTCTGAGGTGTCCCGGTCCCTGATGTCCCTTGGGTGTCCTTCAGGTGTCCCCGTCCCTGATGTCCCGCTGTCCCTGGGCTGTCCCATGGTGTCCCTGTGCCCTTGGAATGTCCCAGTGTCCCTCGAGTGTCCCATTCCCTGACGCCCCGGTGCTCCCGGAATGTCGCGGTCCCCTCGGGGTGTGCCGGTGTCCTGCTGTCCCCCTGTCCCCGAGCTGCCCCATTCCCCGCGGGATGTCCCATTCCCGTCGCTCCCTGACGTCCCCGGGGTGTCCCTGTCCCTGACCGGGGGTGTCCCCGGGGTGTCCCTGTCCTTGATGTCCCTGATGTCCCGCTGTCCCCGGGGTGCCCCGCGGTCCCCGAGATGTCCCTCTCTCCATGGGATGTCCCTGTCCCGCTGTGCCCGAGATGTCCCGCTGTCCCCGGGGTGCCCCGCTGTCCCCGAGATGTCCCTCTCCCCATGGGATGTCCCTGCCCCTGATGTCCGCTGTCCCCGGGGTGTCCCGCTGTCCCCGAGATGTCCCTGTCCCCCCCGGGGTGTCCCTGTCCCTGATGTCCCGCTGTCCCCGGGGTGTCCCGCTGTCCCCGAGATGTCCCGCTCCCCTCGGGGTGTCCCTGTCCCCCCGGGGTGTCCCTGCCCCTGACGTCGCGGTGTCCCCGGGGTGTCCCCGGGCTGTCCCCAGGCTGTCCGGGTCGCTGCCTCCCCTCTCCCCCCGGGCTCCCCCCGAGCTCCCCTCTCCCCCCGGGCTCCCCCCGGTCTCCCCGCTGCCGTGCCGGTGCCGGTGCCGGTACCCGGCGGGGCCGTGGCTCCTCCCCGGTGAGTCACGGCGGGGCGGGGCGGCCCCGGGCCCCCCCCGGGCACTTTCCGAGGGGACTCTGCAGCGGGAGCAGCGCCGAGCCCGGGCAGCCCCGACCGCCATGGCCCCGGCCCCGGCCGCCCCCCGCCGCCCCCGGCCCCGGCGGAGCTCCCGGAGCCCCACCGCCGCCCTCCCGGTGCTTCTCCCGCTGCTGCTGCCGCTGCTGCCGCCGCCGGTCGCCGCTTTCAACCTGGAGGCGTCGCGGCCCGTGGTCTTCCGCGGGGCCCCCGGCTCGTTCTTCGGCTTCGCGCTGGATTTTTACCTGCCCGAGCCCGGCAGGTACGGCCAACCGAGCCGGGAAACGGCACCGGCAGCGAGAACCGAGCCGGGAAACCGCACCGGGAGAGGGGAACAGCACCGGGACGGGACGGGGCGGGGGCGGCGGCGGCGGCGGGGCGGGAGAGGGGGACCGGGAGCGGCCCGGGGAAGCGGGGAGGGCGGCGGGCCGGGCCGGGAGGGAGGCAGAGCGGCGCCGGGAAGCGGGAGAGGGACGGGGAGCGGACACCGGGAGCGGGAGAGGCGGCCCGGAGCGGGAGCGGCCCGGTGGGACGGGGAGCGGCGGCGGAGCGGGGCGGGGCGGCACCGGGAGCGGCATAACGGGAATGGGGCAGAGGGAACGTGAGCGAGAGCGGGGAGCGGGAACGGGGCCGGGCGGGGGAAACGGGACCGGGAATGGGGCGGGGAGTGGGAACAGGGAGTGGGAACCGGGAGCGGGACACGGGAGCGGGACACGGGAGCGGGACACGGGAACGGGACACGGGAACGGGACACGGGACACGGGACACGGGAACGGGACACGGGAACGGGACACGGGAACGGGACACGGGACACGGGACACGGGACACGGGAACGGGACACGGGAACGGGGCGGTACCGGGAACTGGGCCGGGGCAGCGGAACCGGGAACGGAGCGCCGGGGCGGGGATGGGGAATCGGAACCGGGACAGAGCACCGGGAACGGGAAACAGGAAGCGGGAGCGGGTAACGGGAACCGGGAGGGTCCGGCGCGGGGGTCCCGAGCGGGGCAGAGCCCCCGTGTCCCCCCGTGGTGTCCCCCCCGGTGTCCCCCCCCGCTCCGGCCCCGCCGGGGGTCCCGGGGCCCCGCTGCCCCCCGGCCGGAGCGTTTCCTGTAACCGGAGCCGGGAGCTGCCCCGGGGGGCTCGGGGGGGCTCAGGGGGAGACCCAGGCACGGCCTTGCCCCCCCCAAGTCCCACGCGTGTCCCCAGCCGGGGGGGTCAGGAGTTTCGGGGCCAAGCGGGGGACACCCAGCGAGTGTCACCCCCTCAGGGACCCCCCGGGCCGGAAGGTCACACAGGGGCTGAGCCTGAGGGGACACCGCGGAGGGGTGGCGCGACACCCCTGCGACCCCCCCCGTGTCCCTCCCCTGGTGTCCCGCGGGTGACGAGCGCCGTGTCGCCGTGAAGTCACCACCGTGTCCCCCCAGCGTCAGCATCCTGGTCGGAGCCCCCAAGGCCAACACGAGCCAGCCCAATGTCACCCAGGGCGGGGCTGTGCTGCACTGCCCGTGGCCCCCCGGAGCCGCCTGCACCCCCATCGACTTCGATCACATCGGTACGGGGCGTGGGGACACCAGGGGACATCGCCGGGGGGCGTGGGGACAAGGGGGAGGCGTGGGGACATGGCAGGGAACAGGGATGTGGGGACACGTGGGGGTTCACGGGGACACGAGGGGGGACAGGGACACGGGGGCATGGGGACACGGGGGGGTCAGGGACACGAGAGGGGACAGGGACACGGGGGCTTGGGGACACGGGGGTGTCGGAGACACGCGTGGGATGGGGACACGTGTGGGGACAGGACCCTCCCAGGTGTGGGGAAAGAGTTGGGGACATGGAGGGGACAGGACAGCCGGGAATGGGGACAGGGACATGTCAGGGACAGGACACCCCAGGGCTGGGGACATGGAGGGCACAGGCCAGCCCGGTATGGGGACATGGAGGGGACAGAACAGCCGGGAATGGGGACAGGGACACGGGGGGGACGGGACACCCCAGGGCTGGGGACACCCCGGGTATGGGGACAGGGACATGGCGGGGACAGGACACCCCGGGTATGGGGACAGCGACACGGGGAGGGACAAATCCCCGGCAATGGGGACAGGATCAGGACAAGGGCTGGGCGGGAGGGGGACAGGAATGGGGACACAGGTGGGGACAGCCCCTCCCGGGGTGTGAGGTCACCCTCAGGGGACAGCGACACCCCCGTGTCACCCCCTGTCACCCCGTGTCACCCCCAGGGTCATCCCCTTCCCCTCCCCCCGCTGGCCTTGGCTCCGTTAATGATCAACCCGGGGGGGGTGAGGGGGGTGGCCGGGGGGTCCCCGAGGGGGTGACCTGGCCGCTGTCCCCTGTGTCCCCTCACCGCTGTCCCCTGTCGCCCCCCAGGGACAAGGACCCACGACTTTGGTGGCAACAGCAGCGACGCCGCCGAGCCCGTGGAGTTCAAGTCGCTGCAGTGGTTCGGAGCGACAGTGAGAGCGCACAACGGCTCCATCCTGGTGCGGCGACACGGCGACACCGCCGCCACAGCGGGGACAGCGCGGCTGGGGGGCTGGGGGGCTGGGGAACTGGGAGGGATGGGGGAACTGGGAGGAATGGGGGCTGGAGGGGCTGGGGGAACTGGGAGGACTGGGGGCATTGGGGACACTGGAGAGAACTGGGAGGACTGGGAGGAATGGGGGCATGGGGCATGGGGGACACAGGGGACATGGGGACAGCAGGGGACAGCGGGGCTGGGGGCACTGGAGGTGCTGGGAGGCACTGGGAGGAACTGGGACACTGGAGGGGCTGGGGGAACTGGGAGGAATGGGGCACTGGGAGGAATGGGGACAATGGGGACACTGGGAGTTTGGGGACACAGGGGACACCGCGGACACCGGGGGGACAGCGGGGCTGGGGGGGCACTGGGGACATTGGGGACACCGCGGCGACAGCGGGGACAGCAGGGCTGGAAGGACTGGGGGGAACTGGGAGGAATGGGGGGCAATGGGGGACACTGGGGCTTGGGGACACAGGGGACATGGGGACACTGGGGGGACAGCGGGGCTGGGAGGGCTGGGGACATTGGGGACACCGCGGGGACAGCGGGGCTGGGGGGCACTGGGGACATTGGGGACAGCGGGGCTGGGGGCGCTGGGAGGAACTGGGAGGAACTGGGAAAAACTGGGTGGACTGGAAGGGATGGGAGGAATGCACTGGCGGTTTGGGGACACAGGTGACACTGGGGACACCGGGGGGACAGCAGGGCTGGGGGGCACTGGGGACTTTGGGGACACCGGGGGGACAGCGGGGCTGAGGGGCGCTGGGAGGCTCTGGGAGGCACTGGGAAGAACTGGGAAGAACTGGGAAGAACTGGGAGGGGTGAGAGGAATGCACCGGAGGTTTGGGGACACAGGTGACACTGGGGACACCGGGGGGCCAGCAGAGCCCCCCAGCCGTGCCCGTGCCCATCCACCGTGTCCCCCCCCCCAGGCCTGCGCCCCCCTGTACAGCTGGAGCCCCCCGAAGGAGGAGGGGGGCGCTCGCGAGCCGGTGGGCTCCTGCTTCCTCTCCATCGGCAACTTCTCCAAGTTCGTCGAGTACGCGCCGTGCCGATCGGGTGAGACCCCCGGGACCCCCGGGGACCCCCCGAGACCCGCGAGACCACCCGGGGACACCCAAGGGACACCCAGGGACACTCCGAGACCCCCAGGGACACTCCCAGAGACCCCCGGCATCCCCCAGGGACCTCCAGGGACCCCCGAGACCACCCGGGACCCCCTCAGGACCCCCCGGGACCCCAGGGACACCTCAGAACCTCCCCGGGACCCCCTCAGGACCCCTCCAGAACCCCCCCAGGACCCCCCCGGGACCCCCAGACACCCCCCCAGAACCCCCAGTCACCCCCATGGGTGTCACCCCTGATCACATCCAGACCCCCAGAGTGATCCTCCTGATGCCCAGGGCCCCCGGGACCCCCTAAACCCCGAGACCCCCAGAACCCCCAGGACCCCAAAACCCCCAGAACACCCAGGACTCCCAAAACCCCCCCCGATCCCCAGAGAACCTCAGGACCCCAAAGACCCCGGGACCCCAAAACCCCCTAGGACCCCCAGTCCCCGGACCCTCAAAACCCCCCAGACGCCTAAAAACCCCAAAACCCCTCGTCACTCCCAAAACCCCTGGGACCCCCAAACCCTGAGACTCCCAGCCCCGGGACCCCCAAAAACCCCGCAAGACCCCCAAAAACCCCCCCATGTCCCCCCAGACCTGAACTCGGCGGCAGGACAGGGATATTGCCAGGGGGGCTTCAGCGCCGAGTTCACCCAGGTGGGAGTTTTGGGGGTCTTGGGGGGCTTTGGGGGAGCTTTGGGGGGCTTTGGGGGAGCTTTGGGGGGCTTTGGAAGGTTTGGGGGGGTTTGGAGGAGTTTGGGGGGGCTTTGGGAGGTTTCGGG
>NC_139509.1:1190267-1211102 GCF_008360975.1 Lichenostomus cassidix
CGATGTGTCACCCGTGTCACACTGCGTGTGTCACCTGTGTCACCCGTGTCATACCGCCCGTGTCCCCTGTGTCACACCGTGCGTCACCCGTGTCACACCACGCGTGTCACACCGCGCCTGTCACCCATGTCACGCCATGCGTGTCCCCGGTGTCACACCATGCGTGTCACCCATGTCACACCACCCGTGTCCCCCGTGTCACACCGCGCGTGTCACCCATGTCACACACACGTCACCCGTGTCACACCACGTATGCCACCCGTGTCACACCGCACGTGTCACCCCCGTGTCACACACCGTGTGTGTCACCCGTGTCACACACACATGTCACCCGTGTCACACCGCGTGTGTCACCCGTGTCACACCATGCGTGTGTCCCCTGTGTCACACATGTCACCCATGTCACACCGCGTGTGTCACCCGTTTCACACCGTGTGTGTCACTTGTGTCACACTGCGCGTGTCACCCGTGTCACACCGTGTGTCCCCTGTGTCACACCACATGTGTCCCCTGTGTCACACACATGTCACCCAAGTCACACCATGCGTGTCACCCGTGTCACACCGCGCGTGTCACCCATGTCACACATGTCACCCGTGTCACACACATGTCACCCGTGTCACCACTCGTGTCCCCACAGCGGCAGAGAATGTCCTGAAGAGAATGACAATCATCGGGGAGATCCTGAGCTTCAGAGCCATGGCGCAGCAGGGCCTGCGGGAGGTGGGACAGCGGGGACAGCGGGGGACACACTGAGGGACACCCTGAGGGACAGCGGGGGATAGCGGGGGACAGTGGGGGACACCCTGAGGGACAGCGGGGGACACACTGAGGGACACCCAGGGACAGCGGGGGACACTAGGGGACAGTGAGGGACACTGAAGGACACTAGGGGACAGTGAGGGACACTGAAGGACACTGGGGGACAGCAGGGGACAGCGAGGGACACTGGGGGACACTGAGGGACACCCTGAGGGACACCCAGGGACAGCCGGGAGACACTGAGGGACACCCCAAGGGACACCTGAGGGACAGCTGAGGGACATCCTGAGGGACACTGAGGGACACTGAGGGACAGCCGGGAGACACTGAGGGACACTGGGGGACAGCGAGGGACACTGAGGGACAGCTGGGAGACACTGAGGGACATCCTGAGGGACACTGGGGGACACCCCGAAGGACACCCTGAGACCCCCCCCAGCCCCCCATTTGGGGACACCAGACCCAAATTTGGGGACACAGGACCCCCCGGGACCCCCCAACCTCCCATTTGGGGACACAGGACCCTCATCTGGGGACACAGGACCCCCCAGCCCCCCATTTGGGGACACAGGACCCCAATTTGGGGACACCGGACCCCAATCTGGGGACACCGGACCCCAATTTGGGGACACAGGACCCCCCGGGACCCTCATTTGGGGACATAGGACCCCAATTTGGGGACACCTGCCCCTTTGTCCCCCGCAGGTGTTCTCGCAGCACTGTCCCTTCCTGCTGGGTCCCATCGAGAGCCTGGCGGACGTGGTGACCCCCGACATGGACATCAAGGTGGGGACAGCGACACGGGGCGCCACCTCGGGGCGACACCGCGTGCGACACCGCGTGTGACGTCACACGGTGTCCCCAGGTCACCCTGAGCATCTTCGAGCTGGCCTCGGCCGCGGGGATCCCGTGCGACGTGGACCCGGCGCTTGTCACCGCGCTGGCCACCAGCAGGACAGGTCTGGGCGGCTCTGGGGACACCGCGGGGTGTCGCTGTCACCCGGGTCGCCGTGTCACCCGGCTGTCGCCTGTCCCCGCAGAGGGCTCGTCGCCCGAGGAGGACTACAAGGTGTCCTGTCTGCTGCTGGTGTTCGTGGCAGTGTCGCTGCCCCTGCTGGCCGCTGACCCTTTGTCACTCTACAGCCCCGAGCTGGACGGTGAGGGATGGCGCTGTGGCACCGTGTCGCCGTGTCGCCGTGTCCCCGTGTCACCGTGTCACCGTGTGGCCGTGTCACCATGTCACTGTGTCACCCTGGCCGTGTGGCCGTGTGTCCCTGTGTCACCGTGTCGCCGTGTCACCGTGTTGCCGTGTCGCCGTGTCACTGTGTTCGTGTGTCCCTGTGTCACCGTGTCGCCGTGTTGCTGTGTCGCCGTGTCACCCTGGCCATGTCGCCGTGTGTCGCCGTGTCACCATGTCACCGTGTCACCATGTCACCGTGTCACCGTGTCACTGTGTTCGTGTGTCCCCGTGTCGCCGTGTCGCCGTGTCACCGTCGCCGTGTCGCCGTGTCACCGTGTCACCATGTCGCCGTGTCACCCTGTCTGTGTGTCCCCGTGTCTCCGTGTGTCCGTGTGTCCCCGTGTCACTGTGTCATCTTGCCCGTGTGTCCCTGTCTCCCTGTCCCTGTGTCCCCGCGTCCCCTTGTGTCCCCAAGTCCGTGTGTCCCCATGTCCCTGTGTCCCATGTCCCCCTGTCCCCTGTCCCCTGTCCATGTGTCCTTGTGTCCGTGTGTCCCCAAGTCCTTGTGTCCCCCTGTCCCAGTGTCCGTGTGTCCCCAAGTCCTTGTGTCCCTGTGTCTCCCTGTCCCTGTGTCCCCCTGTCCCTCTGTCCCCATGTCCCCCTATCCCAGTGTCCCTAACCGGTGTCCCCAACACTTCCTGTGTCCCCAACCCTCCTGTATCCCAACCATTTCTGTGTCCCCAACCCTTTCCTGTGTCCCCAAGCTCCCTGAATCCTTTCCCTTCCCATGTCCCCAGCCTGCAGTGTCCCCACCATTTCTGTGTCCCCAACATCCCTTAATCCTTTACCTTCCCGTGTCCCCACCCCGCGGTGTCCCCCGCTGTCCCCAGCCGGTGTCCCCAGCTGATGTCCCCAACTGGTGTCCCCAGCCAGTGTCCCCCACTGTCCCCAACCGCTGTCCCCAACCGCTGTCCCCAACCGCTGTCTCCTGCTGTCCCCAACTGGTGTCCCCCACTGTCCCCAACTGCTGTTCCCCGCTGTCCCCAACTGCTGTCCCCAACCGCTGTCCCCAACCGCTGTCCCCAACTTCTGTCCCCAACCGCTGTCCCCTGCTGTCCCCAGCCGGTGTTCCCAACCGCTGTCCCCAGCCAATGTCCCCCGCTGTCCCCAACTGCTGTTCCCCGCTGTCCCCAACTGCTGTCCCCAACTTCTGTCCCCAACTGCTGTCCCCAGCCACTGTCCCCAACCGGTGTCCCCAACTGGTGTCCCCCAGTGTCCCCAACTGCTGTCCCCAACCCGCAGTGTCAACCGCTGTCCCCAACTGCTGTGCCCCGCTGTCCCCAACCTGCGGTGTCCCCCGCTGTCACCAACCTGCTCTGTCCCCTGCTGTCCCCAGGCTACCCCAACAACGTGCACTGCCTGGCCAAGGCCATTGTCCAGCTCTCGGCTGCTCTCTTCACTGCCCACGGCAAGAACATCGAGACTCACCTCAAGGAGTTCCTCATGGTCAGCCGGGCTCTGTCCCCAGGGGGTGGCACTGTCCCCAGGGGGTGGCACTGTCCCCTCCCCCGATGGCTCTGTCCCCAAGGGGTGGCCCTGTCCCCATGGGGGTGGCCCTGTCCTCTCGGCGGTGGCACTGTCTCCTCCCTGGGGTGTCCTTGTCCCCTCCCCGGGATGGACCTGTCCCCTCCCCAGGAGGGTGGCCCTGTCCCCTCCCCGGGTGGCCCTGTCCCCTCCCTGGGTGGCCCTGTCCCCATGGGTGTGTCCCTGTCCCCACCGCTGACTGTCCCTATCCCCAGGGGGATGTCCCTGTCCCCATGGGGTGGCCCTGTCCCCATGAGGGTGGCCCTGTCCCCATGAGGGTGGCCCTGTCCCCATGAGGGTGGCCCTGTCCCCTCCCTGGGGTGTCCCCATCCCCAGGGGGTGTCCCCATCCCTTCCCTGGGTGTCCCTGTTCCCTCTCTGGGGTATCCCTGTCCCTACCGCTGACTGTCCCTGTCCCCATGGGGGTGGCCCTGTCCCCTCCCCGGGTGTTCCTGTCCCCTCCCCGGCTGTCCCCATGGGTGTGTCGCTGTCCCCCCGGCTGACTGTCGCTGTCCCCAGCTGGCCTCGGCCAGCCTCCTGCAGCTGGGCCAGGAGCAGGACAAGGTGCGGGTGAGGAACAGAGACTCCATCGTGCTGCTGCTGCACCTGGTGAGGGACCTGGGGACACCTGGAGACACCTGGGGGGACCTGGGGACACCTGGGGGGACCTGGGGACACCTGGAGACACCTGGTGAGGGACCTGGGGACACCTGGGGGGCTCTGGGGGCACCTGGGGACACCTGGAATATCCCAAATAATATCCCAACTATTCCAAATATCCAAAATATCCCAAACAGCCCCAAATATGCCAAATATTCAAAATATTCCAAATAGTACAAATATTTGAAATATCCCAAATATTCCAAATAGTCAAAATATGTAAAAAATATCCCAAATATGCCAACTATTCAAAATATTTGAAATATTCCAAATATCCAAAATATCCCAAATATGCTAAATATGCCAAATATCCCAACTATCCCAAATATTCAAAATATTCAAAATATTCCAAATATTCGAAACATCCCAAACATCCCAAAAATCCCAAATATCCTAAACATTCCAAATATTCCAAAAATCCCAAATATTCCAAATATCTGAAATATCCCAAATATGCCAAATATTCGAAAAATTCTAACTATTCCAAATATCCCAAATATCCCAAA
Source organism: Lichenostomus cassidix (assembly GCF_008360975.1). NCBI lineage: Eukaryota > Metazoa > Chordata > Aves > Passeriformes > Meliphagidae > Lichenostomus > Lichenostomus cassidix. The sequence continues at coordinate 1,194,959 of NC_139509.1, forward strand.
CATCCCGACTATGCCAAATATTCAAAATATCCCAAATATTTGAAATATCTCAATCATCCCAACTATCCCAATCATCCCAAGTATCCCAAATATTCAAAATATTCCAAATATCCCAATTATTCCAATTATTCCAAACATCCCAAATATTCAAAATATTTCAAATATCCCAAATATATCCCAAATATCCCAAATAAGATCGCAAACCTCCCAAACCTCCCAAATTTTCCTGGAGCCACTGGGGATTGGGAGGGTGGGGGGCTGATGGGTGTCTCCCCTACCCCAAACCCCTCAAAAGCCCCAAAAAAACCCAAAAAAACCCAAAAAACTCCCCAAAACCTCCCAGAACCCCAAAACTCCCCAAAAAGCCCCCAAAACCCCCAACCCCCCCAAAAAAACCCCAAACTCCCCCAAAAACCCAACCCCCAAAAAACCCCCCAAAACCCGCAAAAAACCCCAAAACTCCCCCCAAAAAAAACCCCAAAACCCCCAAAAAACCCAAAACCCCAAAATCCCCCCAACCCCCCCAAAAACCCCAAAACCCCCAAGAAACCCCCCAAAAAACCCCAAAACCCCAAACCCCGAAACCCCCAAACCCCCAAAACCCCCCAAACCCAAAACCCCCAAAACCCAAAACCCCCAAAACCCAAAAAACCCCCAAAGAACCCAAAAACCCCCAAAACCTCCCAAACCCCCCAAAATCCCCCAAAACCCCAAAACCCCCAACCCCCAAAACACCCAAACCCCGAAAAATCCAAAAACCCCAAAACCCCAAACCCCCAAACCCCAAATCCCCCATTCTAGATGGTGGCCGAGTCGTCCTTCCTCACGCTGGACATGCTGGAGAGTTGTTTCCCTACGTGCTGCTGAGGAACGCCTTCCGAGCCGTGTGCAGAGAGACCCCCAGAGCCCCCCAGTAATGAGAGACCCCCTGAGACCCCCAGTAATGAGAGACCCCCTGAGAGACCCAGAGACCCCCAGAGCTGAGAGAGAGACCCCCCGAGCTGAGAGACCCCCCGAGCCCCCCAGTAATGAGAGACCCCCCGAGCTGAGAGACCCCCAGAGCCCCCCAGAGCTGAGAGACCCTGTCAATGAGAGAGCCCGGGGACCCCAGAGCTGAGACCCTGAGACCCCCAGAGCTGAGAGAGAGACCCCCAGACACCCCCAGGGCCCCCAGAGCTGAGAGACCCCAGACCCAGAGACCCCCAGAGCTGAGAGACCCTCCGAGACACCCAGAGCTGAGAGACCCCCAGGGACACCCAGAGACCCCAGGAGCTGAGAGACCCCCTGAGAGACCCAGAGACCCCAGTGCTGAGAGACCCCTGAGATCCCCAGAGCTGAGACCCTCCAAGCCCCCAGAGACCCCCGAGCCCCCAGTGCTGAGAGAGACCCCCAGGGCCCCCCAGAGCTGAGAGACCCCTTGAGACCTCAGGGACCCCAGAGCTGAGAGAGAGACCCCAGAGACCCCAGTAATGAGAGAGACCCCAGAGACCCCAGAGCTGAGAGGGACCTCCAGAGACCCTCAGGGACCCCCAGAGACCTCCAGCACTGAGAGAGACCCCCAGAGACCCCCAGAGCTGAGAGACCCCCAGGGACCTCCAGAGACCCCCAGGGACCCCCAATGATGAGAGAGAAACCCCCAGAGACCCTCAGAGCTGAGAGACCTCCAGGGACCCCCAGTACTGAGAGACCCCCGGGACTCCCAGGGACCCCCAGAGCTGAGAGACCCCCAGGGACACCCAGAGACCCCCAGGGACCCTCAGTAATGAGAGAGAGACCCCCGGGAACCCCCAGAGACCCCCAGAGCCACCCAGTGCTGAGAGACCCCCAGTAATGAGAGACCCCCAGAGACCCCCAGTACTGGGAGAGAGCCCCCCCGACCCCCCAGCACTGAGGGAGAGACCCCCGACCCCCAGAGCCCCCCAGCACTGAGAGACCTCCCGAGACCCCCAGAGCCCCTCAATAGAGAGAGAGACACCCCCAGAGCCCCCCAACACTGAGAGAGACCCCCAGAGCCCGCCAGTGAGAGACCCCCGAGCACTGAGAGCCCCCAGAGCCCCCAGAGCCCCCAGCACTGAGAGAGAGACCCCCGACCCCCCAGAGCGACCCCGTGCCCCTCCCCAAATTCCCTCCCTGTCTCCTCCAGGACCCCCGTGTCCTCCCGACCCCAAATCCCCCAATTCACCCTCCAAGACCCCCACGTCCCACCCCAAATCCCTCCCTGTCCCCCCAGGACCCCAATGTCCCCTCAGGACCCCAATGTCCCCCGACCCCAAATCCCCCTCCCTGTCCCCCAGGACCCAAATCCTCTGTGTCCCTCCAGGACCCCGTGTCCCACCCCAAATCCCCACCAACCCCCCTGAGACCCCAACCTCTCCGCGCCCCCCTCCCCGCTGAGTGCCACCACATTGTCCCCAAGTGTCCCCAAGTGTCCCCAAGTGTCCCCAAGTGTCCCCAAGTGTCCCCCCGCCGCCGCCGCCAATAAAAATCCGCTTTTTCCCCAAAACTTTGGGACTCTTCCCGGAATTTTTTGGGACCCTCGGGGTGGTCTGGGGGTGTCCGGGAGGTGTCCGGAGGGGTCTGGGGGTGTCCGGAGGGGATTTTGGGGGTGTCCGGAGGGGTCTGGGGGTGTCCAGGGGGGTCTGCGGGTGTCTGGAGGGTGTCCGGGACTTCCCCCGTGCCTCAGTTTCCCTTCTCCCGCTCCCCCCAGACCCATTTTTCCCCCATTTTTCCCCATTTCCCCCCCATATTTTTCACACATTTCCCCCATTTTTCCCCCATTTTTTCCCTATTTTTCCTCATTTTCTCCATTTTTCTCCCATTTTCTCCTTTTTCCCATTTTCCCCCATTTTTCCCCATTTTTCTCCCATTCTCCCATTTCCCCAATTTTTCCCAATTTCCCAATTTCCCCAATTTTCCCATTTTTCTCCCATTATTTCCCCCATTTTTCCACATTATTTCCCCATTTTTTCACAGATTTTTCCCCCAATTTTTTCCCCAATTTTTTTCCCATTTCCCCCCATATTTTCCTCCATTTTTTCCCATTTTTTCTCATCATTTTCACCCATTTTTCCCCATTTTTCCACTTATTTTCCCCATTTTTTCACCGTTTTCCCCCAATTTTTTCCCCATTTTTTCCCCATTTTTTCCCCATTTTTCCCCATTTTTTCCCATTTTCCCCCATTTTTCCCCTCATTTTTTCCCCCCTTCCCCCTTTCCCCCATTTTCCCCCATATTTTTCCCCATTTCTCCCCCATTTTTCCCCCATTTCCCCATTTCCCCCATTTTTCCCCATTTCCGGCAGTTTTTATTTCCCTCCCGAGCCTCATTTTTGGGGAACATTTTCGTTGCCATTCCTCGCACGGCGACAGCTCCGGATGAGTCACCGGCAGCGGCGACAGAGCCAGCCGAGCCCCCCCGGACCCCCCCGACCGAGACCCCCCCGGGGCCAAAATCGGGTTCAAAATAAAACCCCAAAAACCCCAAATCCCTGGGAAGATCCCTCGGACCCCCCCGGGGATTTGGGGGGAGAGAAATCGAGGCAAAAATCAAAAATAATCAAATCCCCCCATCCCGGGAAAGACCCCCTCGGAGCCCCCCAGGACCGAGACCCCCCTCGGGGATTCGGGGGGAGAAAAATCGGGGGGAAAATAGGGTTAAAAATAAATCCCCAAATCCCTGGAAAGACCCCTCGGACACCCCCGGGGGTTTGGGGGGAGAAAAATCGGGGGGAAAATAGGGTTAAAAATAAATCCCCAAATCCCTGGAAAGACCCCTTGGAGGCCCCCGGGACCGAGACCCCCCCAAATCCCGGGGAGAGCAAAAATCGGGTTAAAAATAAATCCCAAACCCCCCAAATCCCTGGAAAGATCCCTCGGACCCCCCCGGGGATTTGGGGGGAGAAAAATCGCGGCGAAAATGGAGTTAAAAATAAAACCCCCAAACCGGCGCGACCCCCGTAGGACCTCCCCGGGACAGAGACCCCTCCGGGGATTTTGGGGAGCAAAAATCGGGGCAAAAATCCCCTTAAAAATCAATCCCAACCCCCCAAACCCCAGGAACGACCCCGGCGCGACCACCCTGAGACCCCCCCGTGACCGAGACCCCCCCGGGGAATTCGAGAGGACCAAAATCCCGGAAAAATCTCGGCAAAATCGCTTTAAAATCTCGGCAAAAATCGCTTTAAAAATCAACCCCAAACCCCCCAAATCCCGGGCACGACCCCTCGGACCCCCCCGGGGATTCGGGGGGACCAAAATCTCGGCAAAAATCGCTTTAAAAATCAATATAAAATCCCCCAAAACCCCAGGCACGACCCCGCCGCGACCACCCCCTGATCGAAACCCCCCCGGCGATCCGGGAGGGAAGAAAATCACGGCAAAATCGAGTTAAAAATCCCCTTAAAAATCAATATAAAACCCCCTAAACCCCCCAAAACCCCAGGCACGACCCCGCCGCGACCCCCCCGTGATCGAGACCCCCCCAGGGAATTCGAGAGGACCAAAATCTCGGCAAAATCTCGGTAAAATCCCTTTAAAATCTCGGCAAAAATCGCTTTAAAAATCAATATAAAACCCCCCAAACCCCCCAAATCCCGGGCACGACCCCTCGGACCCCCCCGGGGAATTCGGGGGGACCAAAATCTCGGCAAAATCTCGGTAAAATCCCTTTAAAATCTCGGCAAAATCGCTTTAAAAATCAATATAAAACCCCCAAACCCCCAAAACCCCCGGCACGACCCCGCCGCGACCCCCCCGGGGAATTCGAGAGGACCAAAATCTCGGCAAAATCGAGGCAAAAATCACTTTAAAAATCAATATAAAACCCCCCAAATCCCGGGAACGACCCCGGTGCAACCACCCTTGGACCCCCCATGACCGAGACCCCCCCAGGATCTCGGGGGGACCAAAATCGCTTTAAAATCGAGGCAAAAATCGCTTTAAAAATCGACCCCAAACCCCCCAAACCCCAGGAACGACCCCTGACCGAGACCCCCCCGGGGAATTCGAGAGGACCAAAATCTCGGCAAAATCTGGTAAAATCGCTTTAAAATCTCGGCAAAAATCGCTTTAAAAATCAATATAAAACCCCCCAAACCCCCCAAATCCCGGGCACGACCCCTCGGACCCCCCCGGGGATTCGGGGGGAGCAAAATCTCGGCAAAAATAAAATCAAAAACCCCCCAAACCTCCGGCACGACCCCGCCGCGACCCCCGCCCGCCCCAGCCCCGTTCCCGGGGCTCCGCCGCCCCCAAGCGGAGCTATTTCGGAGCTCATCAATCACGAGTCCCCAAAATCGTTCCTCCCCGCCAATTGCAATTTTCTCTCCCCCCAGTGAGAGCTTTTTGTCTCTCGCTCGCCCACCCAGCCCAGCCCCGGAGCCCCCCGACACGCGTGGGGCCCCGCGCCCCTCCCCCACCCCGGAGCTGGGCCACTCCCTCCCCCAAGTTTCGGCAGCCGAAAATTGAGGTTTTTTTGGAAAGTCGGGATGGTTTTGAGGGTTTTCTACCCTAAAAAATGGAGTTGAGAAGCTCAAATGAGAGCCCGAAATTGGAGGATCTCAATATTGAGGTTTTTTGGAAAGTCGGGATGGTTTTGAGGGTTTTTCTCCCAAAAAAATGGAGTTGAGAAGCCTAAAATGGGGTGGAGGAACCCAAAATTCGAGGATCCCAAAATTGAGGTTTTTTTGGGAAACTTGGGATGGTTTTGAGGATTTTCCCCCAAAAAAATGGACTTGAGGAACCCAAAATTCGAGGACCCCAAAAGCAGTTTGGGGACCCCGAAATTGCTTTGAGTGACCCCAAAATGAGTTCGTGGATCCCCCAAAAAATCGACTTGAGAACCCCAAAATGAGGCGGAACCCAAAATTCGAGGATCCCAAAATTGAGGTTTTTTTTGGGAAAGTCGGGATGGTTTTGAGGATTTTCTACCCAAAAAAATGGACTTGAGAAGCCCCAAAATGGGAACCCGAAATTGGAGGATCCCAAAATTGAGGTTTTTTGGGAAAGTCGGGATGGTTTTGAGGGTTTTCTACCCAAAAAATGGAGTTGAGAAGCCTAAAATGGGATGGAGGAGCTCAAAATTCGAGGATCCCAAAATTCGAGGATCCCAAAAGCAGTTTTGGGGACATTGAAATCAGTTTGAGTGACCCCAAAATGAGTTGGAGACCCCAAAAATCAGCTCGAGGATCCCCCAAAAAATCGACTTGAGAACCCCAAAATGGGAGCCCGAAATTCGAGGATCTCAAAATTTAGGGGTTTTGGGAAACTCGGGATGGTTTTGAGGGTTTTCCACCCTAAAAATGGACTTGAGAAACCCTAAATGAGATGGAACCCAAAATTCGAGGAGCCCAAAATTCGAGGACCCCAAAATTGAGGTTTTTTTTGGAAATTCCGGGATGCTTTTGAGGGTTTTCCCCCCAAAAAAATGGACTTGAGAACCCCAAAATTAGGTGGAGGAGCCCAAAATTGAGGATTTTTGAGAAACTCGGGATGGTTTTGAGGGTTTTCTACCCAAAAAATGGACTTGAGAACTCCCAAAATGAGGTGGAGGAACCCAAAATTGGAGGATCCCAAAATTCGAGGATCCCAAAAGCAGTTTGGGGACCCCGAAATTGGCTGGAGTGACCCCAAAATGAGTTTGAGATCCCAAAAATCAGTCCGAGGATCCCCCAGATCAGTTCGAGGACCCTCAAGTTTTGTTTGAGGACCCTGAAATGACCCGGAGGACCCCGAAATGAGTTGAAAAACCCCAAAATAAGGACTTGGAGACCCCAAAATAAGGACTTGGAGACCCCAAAATGAGTTGAAAGACCCCAAAATGACTTGAAAGACCCCGAAATGAGGACTTGGAGGCCCCAAAATGAGTTGAAGACCCCCAAATGAGGGTCGGAGACCCCAAAATGAGGACTGGAGACCTCAAAATGAGTTGAAAAACCCCAAATGAGGGTTGGAGGCCCCAGAATGAGTTGAAAGACCTCAAAATGAGTTGGAAGACCCCAAAATGAGGACTAGAGACCCCAAAATGACTTGAAAAAACCCAAAATGAGGACCTGGAGACCCCAAAATGAGGGCTGGAGACCCCAAAATTACTTGAAAGACCCCGAAATGAGTACTTGGAGACCCCAAAATGACTTGAAGGACCCCAAAACGAGGACTTGGAGACCCCAAAATAAGTTGAAGGGCCCCAAAATGAAGGTTGAAGCCCCCAAATGAAGGGTCAAAGACCCCCAAAGCATCCCCAGCGAGGTCTGTCACCCCCAGGCTGACCCCTGCAATGGCTGAAGGTGACAAGGACAGTTCCAGGGTGGCCCTGGGGGCGGTTGGGGGGCTCACCTGTCCCCCCCCCAGGCGGTGCAGGGTGGGCGTCGCTCCCACCCACGCCGTTACATAAAAGCTGATTAATATTCCTCGGGGGCGCGCGCGGCGCGTGCCCGGGAGGCTGAGGGGGGTGTCGCCCCCCTCCCCACCCTCGGGGGTCTCCCCCACCCCAAAAACCCCCCCAGGGTCAGCCCAGAGCCCCCCAGAGCCGCAGCGCCCCCCAGGGGTCCAGGGGGAGGTCACAAGGTGGGTCTGGGGTCTTCTCCAGCCCCCCCAGGGCAGGTGAGAGGCCTGGAGTTTGGGTAGGTCCTACAATAATAGGATGGGGGGGGCTGTTGATCCCACAGAGGGAGGGGACAGAAAGGGACAGAGGGGGATCGTGGAGGGGTCTGGGGGTCGCAGTGCCCACCCTGGCAGGGCACAGGGGGGTCACTGTCCCTCCCCGGGGGGGTCACCGGGGGTCGCCAAACCCGGTGACATCCCTCTCGGGGGTCTCGGGTGCCTAACCCCCCCCTCACCGAGGATCCTGAGGGGTCCTGGGGGGCCCTGGGGGGTCCTGGGGGGTCCTGGGGGTCCTGGGGGTCTTGGGGATCTTGACCCCCCCTGCAGCTCCGGGCTGTCCTGGGGTGTCCCTGGGGGTCGTGAAGCCCCCAAATTAGGGTCTGGGGGCACAACTGCCATCTCCCCAGAGGGGTCCTGGGGGTTCCGGGGGTCCCGGGGGTCCTGAGGGTCCCGGGGGGTCCTGGGGGTCCTGGGGGTCCTGGGGGTCCTGGGGGTCCTGACCCCCCCGGAGCTCGGCGCAATCCCGGGGTGTCCCCGGGGGTCGTGCAGCCCCAAATTCGGGTCTGGGGGCACAACCCGCGGGGATCCCGGGGGTCCCACACCCTTCCCTCCCCTCGGGGGGTCCCGGGGCAGCTCTCCCCCCTCCCCACGTTCCCCTGGGGGTCCCGGCGGCGCGCGGGGCTGGGCGGAACCCCCCCGTTAGCATCCCCCGCCCCCGGCTCCCCCCGCCCCGCCCCGCCCGCCGGTGCCGGTGCCGGCGCCGGCTCGGCCAAACTTGCGGCGAGCCCCGGCCGGCGGGAGGCACAACCGGTGGCGGACCGGGGCTCGGCGACACCGGGGAACGGCGACAGCGCGGCTCGGCGACACCGAGCATCCCCCGGTAAGAGCGCGCAGCATCGCCGGTTCCCCCCCCGGTTCTCCTCCCTGCCCATCCCGGCGCTGCCCATCGCCGCTCCTCCGCTCCTCGCCCCGGTTCTCCTTCCCGGTTCTCCCCCAGCCCGGTTTTCCCCCAGCCCGGTTCTCCTTCCCGGTTCTCCTTCCCGGTTCTCCTCTCCGGTTCTCCTCCCTGGTTCTCCTCGCCGGTTCTCCTCCCGGTTCTCCTCGCCGGTTCTCCTTCCCGGTTCTCCCCCCCGGTTCCCCCCCGCCGCCCGGTTCTCCCGCTCTCCCCGCTCCCGGTTCTCCCTCTCCTCCCTCCCCGGCCCTCCTCCCTTCCCGGCTCTCCCCTCCCGGTTCTCCCCTGCCGGTGCTCCCACCCCCGGTGCGCGGATCCATCTTGGCTCCGGTGCTGCCTGCGCAGCCGCCGGCTACCGGGAGGCGGGGGGAGCTACCGGGGTGGGGGGGAAACCGGTTACCGGGGAGCCGCCGCGGTTTGCGGGGGGAGCGGAGCGGCGGGAGGCACCGGTACCGCCGGTTACCGGGGAGAAGCCGCGGTTTGCGGGGCTCGGGAGCGGCGGGGGGTTTCGGGAGGCACCGGGGGGGTTTCGGGAGGCACCGGGGGGTTTCGGGAGGCACCGGGGGGCTACGGGAGGCCGCGGCGGAGGGCCCGGCCGGGGCTGAGCGGCGCTGCCGGTGCTCAGGGGCGATGGAGGCGCCGCGGAGCCTCCCGGGGCTGGAGCGGGAGCGCGGCGCGCTGGACGCGGCCGGAGGTTGCCAATCGCCGCTGGACACCAAGGCCGTGCCCGGCAGGAAGGTCTGGGTCAAGCTGCGGGCGCTGTGAGTGAAAATCCCCCCCGGAGCCCCCGAGAGAGACCCCCGAGAGAGACCCCAGAGAGAGACCCCCGAGAGGGACCCCAGAGAGAGACCCCCGAGAGGGACCCCCGAAAGGAGAGAGGGGAACCTCAAATTGGGAGCTTCAGACCCCAAATTGGGAGCTTTAAACCCCAAATCGGGACCCTTAAACCCCGAAAGGAGAGAGGGGAACCCCAAATCGGGACCTTCAGACCCCAAAGCGGGAGCTTTAAACCCCAAATCGGGACCCTCAGACCCCAAATCGGGAGCCTTAAATCCCAAAACGAGAGAGGCAGACCCCAAATTGGGAGCTTTAAACCCCAAATCGGGACCCTTAAACCCCGAAACGAGAGAGGCAAACCCCAAATCGGGACCCTCAGACCCCAACCTGTGACCCCCAAATCCCAATGTGGGATGAACAAACCAGGACCCCTTAAACCCCAAATTGGAGCCCTTAAACCCCAAATTGGGACCTTTAAACTCCAAACCAGGAGCCTCAAACCCCAAATCGGCAGCTTTAAACCCCAACCTGTGGCTCCCAAATCCCAGTGTGGGATGCACAAAGCAGGACCCCTCAAACCCCAAATCGGGACCCTCAGACCTCAAATCAAAAGGCTTAAATCCCAGCCTGGAACCCCCAAATCCCAGTCAGGGATGAACAAACCAGGACCCCTCAGACCCCAAATCGGGACCTTTAAACCCCAAATCGGAACCCCTAAACCCCAAATCGGGACCTTTAAACCCCAAACTGGGACCCTTAGACACCAAATTGGGACCCTTAAATCCCAACCTGCGGCTCCCAAATCCCAATCTGGGATGCACAAAGCAGGACTCCATAAACCCCAAACCGAGACCCTCAAACCCCAAATCGGGAGCTTTAAACCCCAACCTGTGGCTCCCAAATCCCAGTGTGGGATGAACAAATCAGGACCCCTTAAAACCAAAATCGGGACCCTCAAACCAGGACCCCTTAAACCCCAAATCGGGACCTTTAAACCCTAAATCGGGACCCCCAAACTAGGACCCCTTAAACCCCAAATCGGGACCTTTAAACCCTAAATCGGGACCCTCAAACCAGGACCCCTCAAACCCCAAACCGGGACCCCAAATCCCACCCTGGGACCCCCAAACCCCAAATCGGGACCCCCAAATCCCAACCTGAGACCCCAAATCCCAACCTGGGACCCCAAACCCCAAATCGGGACCCCCAACCCTGGGACCCCAACCCCACCCCTGAGACCCCAAATCCCACCCTGGGACCCCAAACCCCAAATCGGGACCCCAAATCCCAACCTGAGACCCCAAATCCCAACCTGGGACCCCAAACCCCAAATCGGGACCCCCAAACCCCAAATCGGGACCCCAAACCCCACCCTGAGACCCCAAATCCCACCCTGGGACCCCCAAACCCCAAATCGGGACCCCCAAATCCCAACCTGAGACCCCAAATCCCAACCTGGGACCCCAAACCCCAAATCGGGACCCCCAAATCCCAACCTGAGACCCCAAATCCCACCCTAGGACCCCCAAACCCGCACCCTGAGCCCACCCGAGGACCCCAACCCCACAAACCCTGACACCCCACTTTGGGGACATCCATCCTCCCCTAAGCCCCCCGCACTGTCCCCACCGCAGGCAGGGACCTTCTGCTGTCCCCAAGGAGCCCCGAGATGTCCCCAAGGACCCCCGAGATGTCCCCAAGGACCCCCGAGATGTCCCCAACCCCTTGGGTCCCCCCCGACTCCGTTGTACCCCCTGGGTTGGGGACACTCCCCGGAATTGGGGACACCCCCAGAATTGGGGACACCCCCAGAACTGGGGACACCTCCTGGGTTGGGGACATCCCCAGAATTGGGGTCCCCCTTCCCCCAGCATGGCTCTGAGGGGACAACTCCCGGAGTGTCACCCTGAGTGTCCCCGCGGGGTGACAAAGGCCCCGCGGTGTCCCCAACCCTGTGGCAGCAGCGCAGGTGCCGCAGGTGCCACCTCCTTGTCCCCAACCCCCTCGGGGGGGGCTGGCGGGGGGTGCCACCCCCTCACCTGTGTCGCAGGGAGCTCACGTGTCCCCGCGCCCACCTGCGGCACGTGTCGCGCGTGGGGGGGGTGGGGGGTCCCCAGGGGGGCACCACGTGCTTGGGGACACGTGTGGGGGACAAGGCGGGCCGGGTGGCAGCGATGGCACACGCGTGTGGCACACCTGGGCGTGCGAGGGGACAGGCGAGGGGACAGGCGAGGGACAGGCGAGGGGACACGCGAGGGACACGAGAGGGGACACTCGAGGGGACAGGTGAGGGGACACGAGAAGGGACAGGCGAGGGGACACGCGAGGGGACAAGCGAGGGGACAGGCGAGGGGACACGGGAGGGGACAAGCGAGGGACAGGCGAGGGGACAGGCGAGGGACAGGCGAGGGGACAAGCGAGGGGACAAGCGAGGGACACGAGAAGGGACAGGCGAGGGGGCAGGCGAGGGACAGGCGAGGGGAAACGAGAGGGGACAAGCGAGGGGACAGGCGAGGGACACGAGAGGGGACAAGCGAAGGGACAGGAGAGGGACAGGAGAGGGACAGGCGAGGGGACAGGCGAGGGGACACGCGAGGGACACGAGAAGGGACAGGCGAGGGACACGGGAGGGGACAGACGAGGGGACAAGAGAGGGGACAGGCGAGGGGACAAGAGAGGGGACAGGCGAGGGGACACGGGAGGAGACAGGCGAGGGACAGGCGAAGGGACAGGCGAGGGGACAGGCGAGGGGACACGAGAAGGGACAAGCGAGGGGACAGGCGAGGGGACAGGCGAGGGGACAGGCGAGGGGACACGCGAGGGACACACACGAGGGGACAAGCGAGGGGACATGTGAGGGGACAGGCGAGGGGACAGGCGAGGGACACGCGCGGGGACAGGCGAGGGGACACGCGAGGGACACACACGAGGGGACACGCGAGGGACACACGCGTGGGCAGGGGGGTGTGCGACACTCCGGGGGTGTCACACGAGCGCGCCAGGCGGGTGTGCGACACCCCTGGGTGGCCGCGGGGGTGGCACACGCGTGTCCCCACGTGAGCGCACGTGTCACCTCCCACAGGTGGGTGGACGTGTGTCCCCAAAGCGGGGGATGTCCCCTCCCCGAGTCCCCTCCCCGCTGTCCCCCCACGTTCCGAGGGGCAGCAGCACCCGTGGGTGACAATCCCGGGGGGTCCTGAGGCCACTCTGTCACCCACGGGGTGGCCTTGGGGACACCGGTGTCACACCGGCGGCTCTGTCCTCCCCGCGACAAGTGGCACTGGGGGGTGACAGGCGACACTGGGGGGTGACAGGTGGCACTGGGGGGTGACACCCGGCAGCGTGGCACAGCCCGACCCTCGTCCCTTGTCCCCACGAGTGTCCCCTCGCCCGTGCCACCAAGTGGGGGGTGGCTGTCCCCAGGCTGGGGGTCCCTGAGGGTCCCCACGGCGGGTGGCCGCGCGCGGGAAGGTGACAATCGCCTTCCCCAAGGTCACAGCGGCGCTGGTGACGTCTGTGCCACCCCCCCGCTCCCCCCGGCCCCCCTCGCTGTCACCGTCACTGTCGCCGTGACCGGGGGACGCGGTGGCCCCTCCCAGCCGAGCGGCTCCGGTCACCGCGGCGGCGACACGAGTGTCCTTGCGCTGGCCTGGTGGCAGCGCCCCGTGTCCCCGCGCTGTCACCATCCTGGGTCCCCACGCTGCCATCTCGTGACACTCTGTGCCACCCCGTGCCACCCAGTGCCACCTAGTGCCACCCAGTGCCACCTGTATCATCCTGTGCCACCTGTGCCACCCCATGTCACAGCGCCCCCTGTCCCCAACCCCGAGGGCTGTCCCCTTTGTCGCGGGGGGTCAGTGCCACCCTGTCCCCAACCCCGAGGGCTGTCCCCGCTATCGGGGGGGCTCAGTGCCACCCTGTCCCCATCCCGTGTGGCATGTGCTGTCCTGGGGATCAATGCCACCCTGTCCCCCCAGTGGTTGTCCCCGCTGTCCCCCGGGATCTCTCACACCCTGTCCCCCATCCCCGGGGGCTGTCCCCTTTGCCCCGGGGGGTCAATGCCACCCTGTCCCCATCCTGCATGGGATGAGCTGTCCTGGGGGGCTCAGTGTCATCCTGTCCCCCCGCAGTGTCCCCGCTGTCCCTCGGGATCTCTCACACCCTGTCCCCCCCCGGGGGCTGTCCCCTCTGTCCTGGGGGGTCAGTGTCACCCTGTCCCCGAGGTGGTTATCCCCACTGTCCCTTGGGGTCAATGCCACCCTGTCCCCCCCCGCCGGCTGTCCCCACTGTCCCTGCGGGATCTCTCACACCCTGTCCCCACTCCAGGCCTGTCCTGGGGGCTCAATGCCACCCTGTCCCCCCCCGGTGGGTGTCCCCACTGTCCCTGCGGATCTCTCACACCCTGTCTCCCCCCACCCCGGGGCTGTCCCCTCTCCCGGCTGTCCCCGCCGTGTCCCCTGTGTCCCCAGAGATCTCTCACACCCTGTCCCCCCGGTGGCTGTCCTGGGGACTCAATGCCACCCTGTCGCCCCCCGCTGGCTGTCCCCACTGTCCCTTGGGATCTCTCACACCTTGTCCCCACCCCAGGGGCTGTCCCCACTGTCCCTGGGGATCAATGTCACCCTGTCCCCACTCCAGGCCTGTCCTGGGGGGCTCAGTGCCACACTGTCCCCCCCCAGTGGTTGTCCCCACTGTCCCTGGGGATCTCTCACACTCCATCCCTCCCCCCTGGGGGCTGTCCCCTTTGTCCCGGGGGGTCAATGCCACCCTGTCCCCCCTCGCTGGCTGTCCCCACTGCCCCTGCGGATCTCTCACACCCTGTCCCCCTCCGCGGTGGCTGTCCCCGTCTGTCCCCGCCGTGTCCCCCGGTGTCCCCAAGGCTGCGCTACCTGGTGAAGCAGCTCGACTCGGGCGAGGTGAACGTGGAGGAGCTGAAGCGCAACCTGGAGTACGCCGCGTCCCTCCTCGAGGCCGTTTACATCGACGAGACCAGGTGGGGAGGCGACACCGCCGGGGACAGCCGCGTCCCCCCGAGGGGTGACACCACCCGCTGAGTGTCACCGCGGCCCTCAGGCAGGTGCTGGACACGGAGGACGAGCTGCGGGAGATGGGGTCGGACGCGGCGGTGCCCTCCGAGGTGCGCGACTGGCTGGCGGCGACCTTCACGCAGCAGGCGAGAGCCAAGGGGCGCCGGGCGGAGGAGAAACCCAAATTCCGCAGCATCGTGCACGCCGTGCAGGCTGGGATCTTCGTGGAGAGGTGGGGATGGGGAAATGGGGGTGGGGAGTGGGGGAATGGGGAAATTGGGGTGGGGAAATGGGAAATTGGGGTAGGAAATGGGAATTGGGGTGGGGAATGGGAATTGGGGTGGGGAATGGGGGAATTGGGTGGGAAATGGGGAATTGGGGTGGGGTATGGGGAATTGGGGTGGGAAATGGGGAAATTGTGGAATGGGGTGGGAATGGGAGAGGGGAAATGGGGAAATTGGGGTGGGAAATGGGGAAATTGGGGTGGGAAATGGGGAAATTGGGGTGGGGAATGGGGAAATTGGGTGGGAATGGGGGTGGGGTGGGGTGGTGGGGTGGGAAATTGGGGGTTGGGGTGGGAATGGGGAAATTGGGGAGAGAGAATGGGGAAAGGGGAAAATTGTGGTAGGAAATGGGGAATGGGGTGGGAAATATGAGAGGGGAAATGTTGGGGAAATGGGGTGGGGATGGGAGAGGGAAGGGAAAAGGTGGGAATGGGGAATGGGGAAGGAAATGGGAGAGGTGAAATGGGGAGTTGGAAATGGGGAAATTGGGGAAATATGGAAAGGGGGAAATTGGGGTGGGAAATGGAAATGGGGTGGGAAATGGGGAAATGGGGTGGGAATTGGGAGAGGGGAAAAATGGGGAGGGAAAATGGGAGAGGGAAAATGGGGAATGGGAAATGGGGAAAGAGGAAAATTGGGGTGGGAATGGGAGAAGGAAATGGGGAGAGGAGAAATTGGGGTAGGAAATGGGGTGGGAAATTGAGAGAGGGGAAAATTGCAGTAGGAAATGGGGAAATGGGGAGAGGGAAATGGGTGGGAAATGGGGAAATGGGCTGGGGAAGGGGGAAATGGGGAAATGGGGTGGGAAATAGGAGAGGGGAAATGGGGAATGGGGAAATGGGAGGGGGGGGTGGGGGGTGGGATGGAGGGAGGAAATGGGGGGAAATGGGAGAGGAATGGAATGGGAAGAGGGAATGGGGGAGGGAGGTGGGGAGAGGGGAATGGGGTGGGAATGGGGTTGTTTGGGAATGGGGGGGAAAATTGGGTAGGGAATGGAATGGGGCAGGAATGGGGGGGAAATGGGAGTGGGGGAAATGGGGGAATGGGGGAATGGGGGAATGGGAATTGAGGAAATGGGGAAATGGGGAATTGGGAGAGGGGAATGGGGAGGGAATTGGGATTCGGGGAAAAATAGGGTGGGAAATGGGAAGAGGGGAATGGGGAGCGAACGGGGAGAGGGGAAATCGGGGGTCAGACCCTCCCGGCGCCCCCCAGCCCTGCCTCTCCCCCCAGGATGTTCCGCAGGACATACACGGCCGTGGGGCCGAGCTACTCCTCCTCCGTCCTCAACTGCCTGAAGGTACCCCGAGAACCCCCGGGGGGCTGCTGGGGTCACTGGGAGCAACTGGGAATCACTGGGAGTGGCTGGGAATCGCTGGGAATCACTGGGAATAACTGGGAATAACTGGGAGTCATTGGGAGTCACTGGGAATAACTGGGAGTGGCTGGGAATGGCTGGGAGTCACTGGGAATGGCTGGGAGTCATTGGGAGTCACTGGGAATAAC